>NW_028289189.1:328238-656476 GCF_059628265.1 Tinamus guttatus | reverse complement strand
ATGGGGCTCCCACGGGCTCCATGGGGCTCCCATCAGGGCTATGGGGCAGTATGGGGCTCCGTGAGGCTCCCACGGGCTCTATGGCGCTTCTGTGGGCTCCCATGTGTTCTATGGGGCTCCATGGGGCTTCCACAGGTTCTACGGCGCTTCACGGGGCTCCATGGGGCTCCGTGGGGCTCTATAGGGCTCTATGGGTCTTTGCAGGGCTCTATGGGGCTCCATGGGACTCCATGGCGCTCTATGGGGCTCCCACAGGCTCTGAGGGGCTCCATGGGCTTTATGGGGCTCTATAGGGCTCTGCGGGGCTCCATGGGGCTCTATGAGGCTCCCACAGGCTCCTCAGGGCTCTATGGGGCTGTAAGGGGCTCTGTGGGGCTCTATGGGGCTGTATGGGGCTCCTATAGGATGTATTGGGCTCTGTGGAGCTCCCACAGGCTCTGCGGGGCTCTATAGAGCTTTATGGGGCTCTATGGGGCTCTATAGGGCTCCCAGAGGCTCTGTGGGGCTCTATGGGGCTCTCACAGGCTCTGTGGAGCTCTATGGGGCTCCATGCGGCTCTATAGGGCTCTCTGGAGCTTCGTGGGGCTCATTGGGGCTCTATAGGGCTCCCTGGGACTCCATGGGGCTCTATAGCATGCTATGGGGCTCCCACAGGCTCTGAAGGGCTCCTTGGGGCTCTATGGGGCTCAGTGGGGCTCTATGGGGCTCCCACAGGCTCCATGGGGCTCTGCGGGGCTCTATAGGGCTCCGTGGGGCTCTGTGGGGCTGTATGGGGCTCTATGGGGCTGTATGGGGCTCCTACAGGATGTATTGGGCTCTATGGGGCTCCCATGGGCTCTGTGGGGCTCTGTGGGGCTCCACAGGCTCTGCGGGGCTTCTGTGGGGCTCCATGAGGCTCTATAGGGCTCCGTGGGGCTCTATGGGGCTCCGTGGGGCTCTATGGGGCTCCATGCGGCTCTATAGGGCTCCGTGGGGCTCTATAGGGCTCCCACGGGCTCTATGGGGCTCCGTGGGGCTCTACGGGGCTCTACGGGCCCGCGGCGCCGCTGCTCCGCGCTCCTCCCGCCGCCAGGGGCGAGGGCGGGGCGCGCCGCGGGGCGGGGCAGAGAGGCCGGAAGCGCCGCGATGACGTAGGCCGCACCCGGAAGCGAGCGGCAGCCGGCGGCGATGAGCGGCGGGAGCGAGAGCGCGACCGGGACCGAGGTCGGGACCGGAACCGGAACCGGAACCGGAACCGGGACCGGAGAGGAAGAGGAGGCGGCGGCCGGGGCCGGCCCCGAGCGCAGGGTCCGCATCGTGGTGGTTTATTGGTGAGTGGGGGCGGCGGCACCGGGTGTTTGGGGAGGGGGCGGCGGGAGCGGCGGTTCCGGAGGGGGGCGGGGCGCGGGGGGCGGGGCCGCCCGTCGGGGGGGGCTCCCGTGGGGGTCCCGCTGACCCCCCCCCCCCCCCCCCCCCCAGCGAGCCCTGCGGCTTCGAGGCCACCTACGAGGAGCTGGCGAGCGCCGTGCGGGACGAGTACCCGGACATCGAGATCGAGCCGCGGCTGGGGGCCACCGGTGGGACCGCGGGGACCGCGGGGACCGCGACACCCACGGGGACAACCCTGGGGACAGCGGGACCCCCCGGGACAACCCAGGGGACAGCGGGACCCCCGGGACAACCCTGGGGACAGCGGGACCCCCCGGGGACAGCGGGACCCCCCCGGGACCCCCCGGGACAACCCTGGGGACAGCGACACCCCCGGGACACCCCATGGGGACAACCCCCCCCGGGGACACCCCTGGGGACACCCCCACCCCCCGGGACCCCCCCCCCCCCCCAGGGACACCCACCTCTGGGGACATCCCGTGCCCTCCTGGGGACACCCCCGGGACACCCCCCCTAGGGGACACTCCATGGGGACACCCTCCCCCCCCCCCGGGACGCCCCCCGGTGACACCCCCCCCCCCTCGGGGACACCCCCCGGGGACACCCCTGGACAGCCCCCGCCCCTCCCCCCCCCGGGGATAACCACTTTTGGGGACACCCCCCGCTCAGGACACCCTTCCCTGGGGACACTTCTCTGCCCCCCCCCGGGGTCCCCCCCCCAGGAAAACCCCCTGTCCCAGAGATCCCCCCCACCCCCCCTGGAGTCCCCCCCCCGGGATTCCCCCCTCTGGGACACCCCCTTGGCCCCCCCTCCCCCCAGGACACCCCCCAAGACCTCCCCCACCCTGGGACCCCCCCCCGACTCCCTTGGACCGGGACCCCCCCCAAACCGCCCCCCCTTGGACCGGGACCCCCCAGGACGGAGCCGACGGGGCGACGCCGCGTCGGGTCCTGCTGCAACCGCCGCCATCCCGGTGCCGCCCACGGGAGCGACGGGAGATCCCGGGGCCGCCCCGTGTCCCGGGGGGCCGCCCCGTGTCCCGGGACCCCCCCGAACCCCGTGTTCCCGCCGCCGCTCCGGGTGTTTTCCAGGCGCTTTTGAGATCGAGATCAACGGGCAGCTGGTGTTTTCCAAGCTGGAGAACGGAGGCTTTCCCTACGAGAAGGACGTGAGTCCCGGGAGCGCTGGAGCGGCCTGGGCTCCTCCCTGCGGCCCCCGGCTCTTCCCTGCGGGAAACATCCCGGTTTTCCGGGGCGGAGGGTCCCGGCGGCGCCGCGTTCCCATCCCGCCGCCGCTTCCCGTGTTCCCGCAGCTCCTGGACGCCATCCGCAGGGCCCGCAACGGGGAGCCGCTCCAGAAGATCACCAACAGCCGCCCGCCCTGCGCCATCCTCTAGGCGCTCCGGATCCCGCGGGACAGCCGGAACGCTCCATGGCCCCGCTCCGGAGCCCTTCCCGGGGACCCCTGGCACGTGCGGAGCAGCGGCGCTTCCGTAGGCTCCTCCGTTAACGATTAAGGTCCCTCCTGTCCCCGTTTAACGGCCGCGGAGGCTCCAGGCTGTCCCGGGGGATCCGGCTCCGTTCCCGGCTCCATTCCCGGCTCCGTTCCCGGCTCCGTTCCCCATTCCCGGCACCGCGCGGGGCGGGTGCCCTATTTATTCTATACCGTGTATAACGCCCGGCCCGGTGCTGAATAAAGGAGAGGAGAATGCGGCCCGTCTCCGTGCGCATCCCACGGGAATCCCGCCGGAATGGGGGCCCGGATCGTGCCCCGTCTCCCGGCCCGTTCAGGAGCTTTTCCCGGCGCGCGTGTCCCGGCAGGGCCGGGCGGAGCCGGCGGAACCAGACGGACCAGGGCGTAGAAAAACAAATGTACAATTCCCAAATTTACATCCAGGCGGGAGGAGCCCGCCGAGGCCGCGGCCTCGTCTCAGTGCAAGTCCGTGTGTCCCGGGGAGGCCCTGGCGGGGCCGGGGAATGCGGGCGGTACCGGAACCATCGTACCAGAACCATCCCCGTGATGCGGCTGGTACCGGAACCATCTCTGGGATACGGGTGGTACCGGAACCATCCCCAGGATGCAGGTGGGACCAGAGCCGTCCTGGGATGCGGGCGGTACCGGAACCATCGTACCAGAACCATCCCCGGGATGCAGGTGGTACCGGAACCATCCCCGGGATGCGCTGGTACCAGAACCATCCCTGGGATACGGGTGGTACCGGAACCATCCCTGGGATGCAGGTGGTACCGGAGCCGTCCTGGGATGCAGGTGGTACCGGAGCCATCCCTGGGATACGGGCAGTACCGGAGGTGTCTTGGGGACACGAGTGGTACCGGAACCATCCCCGGGATACGGGTGGTACCGGAGCTGTCCCGGGATATGGGCGGTACCAGAGGGGTCTTGGGGACACGAGTGGTACCGGAACCATCCCGGGGATACAGGTGGTACCAGAACCATCCCCAGGATACAGGTGGTACTGGGGGCGTCCTGGGGACACGAGTGGTACCGGAACCATCCCTGGGATACGGGTGGTACCGGAGCCGTCCCCAGGATATGGCTGGTACCAGAGGACCCTGGGGACACGAGTGGTACTGGAACCATCCCCAGGATACAGGTGGTACCGGAGGCGTCCTGGGGACATGGGTGGTACCGGAGCCATCCCTGGAATGCAGGTGGTACCGGAGCCGTCCCCAGGATACTGGTGGTACCGGAGGTGTCCTGGGGACACGGGTGGTACCGGAGCCGTCCCCGGGATACGAGCGGTGCTGGAGGCAGGTGGATGGAGGTTGTTATCCCGGCGCGGAGCCCGAGGGAAGCAGCGGACGCAGGAAACGGCGGTGAGGAGCAGCGCGGATCCGGATCCGTCCCGGCTGCGGGGGCCGGGAGCGTCGGCTCCGTCAGCAGCGGCGCCTCCGGCTCCTTCCGAGGGCGGAAAGTGGCTCCCGGGGCCCGGCCGCCTCCTCCGGGCGCGACGGCTGCGGAGCTGCCCGTGCCCCGGGATACCCGGATCCGGCTCCAGGTGGGCGCCAGGCTCCAAAGTGCGGTGCTCCCGCGGTGTCCGGGCGATCCCGGCTGGAACGGCCGTGTCCCCACGGAGCGGGGCCGTCCCTGTGTCCCCGTGTCCCCACGGAGCGGGGCCGTCCCCATGTCCCCAAGGAGTGGGGCTGTCCCCATGTCCCCACGGAGCGGGGCCGTCCCCGTGTCCCCGTGTCCCCGTGCCCTAGACGGCGGCGCCCGCGGGCTCCGCCAGCCCCAGGTACTCCGGGTTCTGGGCTGCTCCGGGCTCGGCGCCGGCGCCCGGCTCCGCGTTCCAGTAATAGGGATTGTCGAAGGCCTGGCCGGGCGCCAGGTACTCGGGGTTCTCCACGGCGCGGCCGAAGGTGCCGCCCGGTGCCGGCGCCGGCTCCTGGACCGGCCCGTTGTGGCCCTGGGGGCCCTTGGGCCGCTCCGCGGGGGACGGCGGCCGCTCCGCCTGGTTCACGTACTCTGCGGAGACGGCGGGACGCGGTGTCGCCATGTGCCCCGTTCCCGTCCTCGTGCATCCCATTGCCATTCCCGTGCGCTCCATTCCCATCCCTGCGCATCCCATTCCCATCCCTGCACATCCCATTCCTGTGTATCCCATTCTCATCCCTGCCCATCCCATGCCCATGCACCCCATTCCCATCCCTGCACATCCCATTCCTGTGTATCCCATTCTCATCCCTGCGCATCCCATGCCCATGCACCCCATTTCCATCCCTGTGCACCCCATTCCCAACCCCCTGCACATCCCATCCCCACGTGCCCCATTCCCATCCTCACATCCCATCCCCACATTCCCCATTCCCATCCCTGCGCGCCCCATTCCCATCCCCACTCCCATCCCATCCCCACATGCCCCCTTCCCATCCCCATGCACCCCATTCCCAACCCCCTGCACATTCCATCCCCCTGCACATCCCACCCCCGTGCGCCCCATTCCCATCCCCACGTGCCCCATTCCCATCCCTGCGCGCCCCATTCCCAACCCCCTGCACATCCCATCCCCACGTGCCCCATTCCCAACACCTCGCACATCCCATCCCCACGTGCCCCGTTCCCACACCTGTGCACCCCATTCCCACCCCCGTGTGCCCCATTCCCATCCCCACCCACATCCCATCCCCGTGCGCCCCATTCCCATCCCCACGCACCCCATTCCCATCCCCGCCCACATCCCCTCCCCGCACTCCCCATTCCCGTTCCGGCGGTACCCGGTGCGCGCGGCTCCTCGGCTCCCGGCGTTCCCGTGGGCTCCTCGCTGTAGCGCTGGGGCGTCCCTGGCTCCCGCGCGTCCCCGGCCGCCTCCGCGGGTCCCTCCGGCCCCTCGGCCGCGTTCCCGCCCGGCGCCTCCGCGGGGCTCTCGGCGCCGCTCTGCACCGAACACGGAGCCGCGTTGGGAACGGCACCCGGGAATTCCCCCCGCGGGATGCGTCCCGGAGCCGTACCCGCGTGGACGGGATGCGGCTGCGGCCGGCGGCGTCGGCGCCGAAGAAGCCGGGATGCGGGACCAGGTAGGCCTCGGCGTCCACCAGCTCCTCCATGTCCTCCTCCTCCAGCAGCGCCCGGTAGAACGTGCTGTCCATGGAGCCGGGCAGCCCCGGAACGTCGTTCTGCGGGAGACGGCCGGGACGTCGGCGCCGGGGATGGGAATGGGGATGGGAATGGGGCGTGTGGGGATGGGAATGGGGCGCGTGGGGATGGGATGTGTGAGGGGGTGGGAATGGGGCACACAGGGATGGGAATGGGGCACATGGGGATGGGATGTGCAAGGGATTGGGAATGAGGTGCGTGGGGATGGGAATGGAGCGTGTGGGGATGGGATGTGTGAGGGGGTGGGAATGGGGCGCATGGGAATGGGAATGAGGTATGTGGGGATGGGATGTGAGTGGGTTGGGAATGGGGCTTGTGGGAATGGGGCGTGTGGGAATGGGATGTGCAAGGGGATGGGAATGGGGTGCACAAGGATGGGAATGGGGCACGTGAGGATGCGCATGGGGTGCGCAGGGATGGGAATGGGGTGCACGGGAATGGGATGGGATGTGCAGGGATGGGAATGGGGCACGTGGGGATGGGATGTGCGGGGGGTTGGGAATGGGGTGCATGGGGATGGGAATGGGGCGTGTGGGGATGGGATGGGAGCGGGGATGGGAATGGGGCGCATGGGGATGGGATGTGCGGGGCATTGGGAATGGTGTGCATGGGGATGGGAATGGGGCGTGCAGGGATGAGAATGGGGTGCATGGGAATGGGATGTGCAGGGATGGGAATGGGGCACACGGGGATGGGAATGGGATGTGCAGGGATGGCAATGGAGCACACGGGAATGGTAATGGAATACACAAGGATGGTAATGGAATACACAAGGATGGGAATGGGATGCACAGGGATGGGAATGGGGTGTGCAGGGATGGGAATAGGGCACATAGGAATGGGAATGGGATGCACAGGGATGGGAATGGGGTGCACAGGGATGGGAACGGGGCACACGGGATCCCCGCAGGGCCACCTACCTGGATGACCACGAAGCGCTGCGGGTCCCGGGCCATGCGGGAGAACTCGGTGACCAGCTCCCGGAATTTGGGCCGGCACTCGGAGTCGATCATCCAGCCTGGGGCAGAACCGCGTGCCGCGAGGACCCGGTACGCGCCGTGTCCCCCCCGGTACCACCGTCCCCCCCGGTACCACCGTCCCCCCGCCGTACATTTCACCATGATCATGTAGACGTCGATGGTGCAGATGGGCGGCTGCGGCAGCCGCTCGCCCTTCTCCAGCAGGTCGGGAATGTCGCGCGCTGGGATCCCGTCGTACGGCTTCGCCCCGAACGTCATGAGCTCCCACACGGTGACGCCTGCGTGAGCGGGGGCGTGAGCGGCGCCGGGACTCCCCCGGTACCGGGACCCCCCGGTACCGGGACCCCCCGGGGCCGGGACACCCCTGGGACCAGGACCCCCTAGGGCTGGGACCCCCGAGTACCAGGACTCCCCGGGACCGGGACCGCTGGCACCGGGACCCCCGGTACCAGGACCCTCCGGTGCCGGGACCCCCTGGGACTGGGACCCCCCGGGGCCGGGACAGCCGGCACCAGGACCCCCCGGTACCAGGACCCTCCGGGGCCGGGACCTCCCCGGTACCGGTAACCCCTGGGGCTGGGACCCCCCGGGGCTGGGACCCCCCGGTACCAGGACCCTCCAGGGCTGGGACCCCCCGGTACCGGGACCCCCCGGGACCCCCCAGTACTAGGACCGCCGGCGCCGGGACCCCCCGGTACCGGGACCCTCCAGGGCCGGGACTCCCTGGGGCCGGGACCCCCAGGACCGGGATCCCTCAAGGGCTGGGACTCCCTGGTACCAGGACCCTCTGGTACCGGGACCCCCGGTGCCACCGGTGCCGCCCCGGACGCACCGTAGCTCCACACGTCGCTCTGGTGTGTGAAGCGCCGGCGCAGGATGGACTCCAGCGCCATCCACTTGATGGGGACCTGCGGGGACACGGAGCGCTGAGCGGAACGGGGATGGGAATGGGGGTGGGATACGGGCGCGGATGGGAATGGGGCACGTGGGGATGGGAATGGGGCATGTGGAAATGGGGCACATGGGATTGGGATGTGCATGGAGACAGGAATGGGGTGCATGGGGATGGGAATGGGGCACACGGGGATGGGATGTGCGGGGGGGTTGGGAATGGGGCACGTGGGGTTGGGAAGGGCGCACAGGGGGTTGGGAAGGGGGCACATGGGGATGGGAATGGGGGACGTGGGGTTGGGAATGGGGCGCGTGGGGATGGGAATGGGGTGTGCGGGGATGGGAATGGCATGTGCAGGGATGGGAATGGGATGCGCAGGGATGGGAACGGGGTGCAGGAGAATGGGAACGGGATGTGCAGGGATGGGAATGGGATGCAGAGGGATGGGACTGGAATGCGCAGGGACGGGACCGGGATGCGCAGGGATGGGAATGGGCCACATGGGGATGAGATGCACATGGGGATGGGAACGGGGTGCACGGGAATAGGACCGGGATGCACAGGGATGGGACCGGGATGCGCAGGGATATGAATGGGATGCGCAGGGATATGAATGGGATGCGCAGGGACAGGACTGGGATGCGCAGGGACGGGACCGGGATGCGCAGGGACGGGAATGGGGCACATGGGGATGAGATGCACATGGGGATGGGAATGGGGTGCACGGGAATAGGACCAGGATGCGCAGGGATGGGACTGGGACACGCGGGGACGGGACGGGACGCGCAGGGACAGGAGCGGGACGCGCGGGGCCGGCGCGGTGCCCACCTTGCCGCCGTCCGCGTGGTACTCGGTCTCGTCGATGTCCAGCAGCCGCGCCAGGCCGAAGTCGGTGATCTTGACGTGATGGGGGCTCTTGACCAGCACGTTGCGCGCCGCCAGGTCACGGTGCACCAGCCGCACCTCCTCCAGGTAGCTCATGCCCTGCGGCGCCGCGGGGAGGACAGCGCGTCCCCGCGTCCCCAACGTGTCCCCCCGCGTCCCCAACATGTCCCCCCGCGTCCCCTCGCGTCCCCCGTGTGTCCCCTGTGTCCCCCTGTGTCCCCCGCGTCCCCAACGTGTCCCCCGCGTCCCCCGGTTCCCCCACATCCCCCCGTGTCCCCCACGTCCCCCCGCGTCCCCCTGCGTCCCCAGTGTGTCCCCCGTGTCCTCCCGCGTCCCCAACGTGTCCCCCGTGTCCCCTGCATCCCCTGCGTCCCCAACGTGTCCCCTGCGTCCCCCACGTCCCCCCGCGTCCCCAACATGTCCCCCACGTCCCCAACGTGTCCCCCGCGTCCCCCACATCCCCCCGCGTCCCCCCGCGTCCCCAACGTGTCCCCCGCATCCCTCACATCCCCCCGCATCCCCCCACGTCCCCTGGGTCCCCCTTGTCCCCCCACGTCCCCCACGTCCCCGCATCCCCAACATGTCCCCCGCGTCCCCCTGCGTCCCCCCACGTCCCCAACGTGTCCCCTGTGTGTGTGTCCCCTGTCCCCCGCGTCCCCCACGTGTCCCCCGCATCCCTCACATCCCCCCGCGTCCCCCCACGTCCCCTGGGTCCCCCTTGTCCCCCCGTGCATGTCCCCCTTGTCCCCCCTTGTCCCCCCACGTCCCCCACGTCCCCGCATCCCCAACATGTCCCCCGCGTCCCCCCACGTCCCCCTGCGTCCCCCCACGTCCCCAACGTGTCCCCTGTGTGTGTGTCCCCTGTCCCCCGCATCCCCCTGTGTCCCCAACATGTCCCCCACATCCCCCACATCCCCCCGTATCCCCCGCATCCCCCCATGTCCCCCGCGTCCCCCCGTGTCCCCCAAGTCCCCCCACATCCCCCGTGTCCCCCGCTTCCCCCCCGTCCCCAATGTGTCCCCCACGTCCCCCATGTCCCCCCGCTTCCCCCACGTCCCCCGTGTCCCCCCCACGTCCCCCCCACGTCCCCCCCGCGTCCCCCTGCGTCCCCAGTGTGTCCCCCGCGTCCCCCCGTGTCCCCCAAGTCCCCCCACATCCCCCGTGTCCCCTGCTTCCCCCCCGTCCCCAATGTGTCCCCCCCGTTCCCCCCGCGTCCCCCATGTCTCCCGCTTCCCCCACGTCCCCCGTGTCCCCCCCACGTCCCCCGCGTCCCCGCCGTGTCCTACCTTGGCGATCTGCACACACCAGTTGAGCAGGTCCTGCGAGCAGAGGCGCTCCTTGTTCTCGCGCACGTAGTCCAGCAGGCAGCCGTAGGGCATGAGCTGCGTCACCAGCTGCACCGTGGACGTCAGGCAGATCCCCAGCAGCCGCGACACGTAGGGGCTGCCCACCCCCGCCATCACGTAGGCCTCCTGCGGGGGGACGAGGGACGCGGTGACGGGGACGCCGGGACGGCCCCGCGTCCCCCGCGCGTCCCCCGCGCACTCACGTCCAGGATCTCCTTGTTGGCCTTGGGCGACGTGTTCTCCCGCAGCACCTTGATGGCCACGGGGATCTTGACGCTCTCCCCGTCCGGGATCCAGATGCCCTGCGAGGGGGGAGCCACTGAGCGGGACGGGGACGGGGACGGGGATGGGGACGGGGATAGGGACGGGGATAGGGATGGGGACGGGGATAGGGATAGGGATGGGGACGGCAACGGGAATGGGGACGGGTTGGGGACGGGGACGGGGATAGGGATAGGGACGGGGATGGGGATGGGGATGGGGATAGGGATGGGGACGGGGACGGGAACAGGGACGGGGATGGGGACGGGGACGGGGACGGGGATGGGGACGGCGATGGGGATGGGGACGGGGATGGGGCAGGGACAGGGACGGGGACAGGGATGGGGATGGGGACAGTCCCGGCTGCCAGCAGGGCCACCCGCCCCCCTCACCTTGTAGACGGTGCCGAAGGCGCCGGAGCCCAAGACCTTGACCTTCTTGAGCTCCGTCTCCTTGAGGATCCGCATCTGGGCCTGGTTGGGGAGGGCCCCGCTGGGCGTCAGCGGCTCCACGAGCTGCGGGAACGGGAGGGTGGGTGAGCACGGGGCAACCCCGGGCATCCCGGCCCCATGAGCAGGAGCATCCCGGCCCCATGAGCAGGAGCATCCCGGCCCCATGAGCAGGAGCATCCCGGCCCCACAAGCAGGAGCATCCCGGCCCCATGAGCAGGAGCATCTCAGCCCCGTGAGCATCCATCCCAGCCCCATGCACATGCTGGTCCCCTCACCATGGGCACCTCCATCCTGTGAGTATCCATTCCCATCCCTGCCTGCATCCCATCCCCAGACACCCCATTCCCATCCCCCCACACCCCATTCCCTTCCCGTCGTGCCCCATTCCCAACCCTGCATGCATCCCATCCCCACCCGCCCCATTTCCAACCCTGCACTCCCCATTCCCATCCCTGGAC
Organism: Tinamus guttatus; assembly: GCF_059628265.1. Taxonomy (NCBI): domain Eukaryota; kingdom Metazoa; phylum Chordata; class Aves; order Tinamiformes; family Tinamidae; genus Tinamus; species Tinamus guttatus. Next base: position 645,219 of record NW_028289189.1, on the reverse strand, counting down.
ACCCCATTCCCACACGCATCCCATCCCCATGGACCCCATTCCCATCCCTAGGCACCCCATTCCCATCCCTGCATGCATCCCATCCCTGCGCACCCCATTCCCATCCCCACACACCCCATTCCCATCCCCATGTGTCCCATTCCCATCCCTGCATGCATCCCAGCCCCACCTGCCCCATTCCCATCCCTGCACTCCCCATTCCCATCCCCGGACACCCCATTCCCACACGCATCCCATCCCCATGCACCCCATTCCTACCCCCAAGCACCCCATTCCCATCCTCACATGCATCCCACACTCATCTCATCCCCAAGCACCCCATTCCCATCCCCTGCGCCCCTTCCCCACACATCCCATTCCCATCCCCACGCACCTCATTCCCATCCCCATCCACCCCATTCCCATCCCCACACGCATCCCATCCCTATGCACCTCATTCCCATTCCTATGCACCTCATTCCCATTCCTGTGCACTCCATTCCCATCCCCATGCACCCCATTCCCATCCCCGCGCACCCCATTCCCATCCCCATGCACCCCATTCCCATCCCCGCGCACCCCATTCCCATCCCCATGTGCCCCATTCCCATCCCCACACACATCCCATCCCCATGCGCCCCTTTTCCATCCCCATGCACCCCATTCCCGTCCCTATGCTCCCCATTCCCATCCCCACACGCATCCCATCCCCATGCACCCCATTCCCATCCCCATGAACCCCATTCTCGTCCCCATGCACCCCATTCCTGTCCCCATGCACCCCATTCCTGTCCCTATGCGCCCCATTCCCATCCCCATGCTCCCCATTTCCATCCCCATGAACCCCATTCCTGTCCCCATGCACCCCATTCTCATCCCCACACGCATCCCATCCCCATACACCCCATTCCTGTCCCCATGCACCCCATTCCCATCCCCACACGCATCCCATCCCCATACACCCCATTCCTGTCCCCATGCACCCCATTCCCATCCCCACATGCATCCCATCCCCATACACCCCATTCCCATCCCCACGCACCCCATTCCCATCCCCATCCACCCCATTCCCATCCCCACACACATCCCATCCCCATGCACCCCATTCCCGTCCCCGTGCACCCCGTCCCCGTGCGCCCCGTCCCCATCCCCGCGGCACCTCGGTCTCCTGCAGCAGTCTCCGCATGGCGTGCTTCCTCTCCTGGCGCCGCCGCCGCCGCACGCACACGCCGCTCAGGAGCAGCAGCAGCACGAAGAGCAGCGCGCCCACCACGCCGGCGATGACGGACGTCACCTGGCTGGGGACAGCGCTGACGCGGGGCCCGGGACGGCGCCGAGCCCGGGCACGGGACGGGAACGGGGCTGCTGCCCCATTGGGGGGCTCGCGGCACCAACCTGGGCTTCTGGTCCACGGGGCAGCCGTCCTCGTCCCGGATTGTGCACCTGGGGACACGGAGAGCGCCCGTGAGCAGCCACCGGAGCCACCAGAGCCACCAGAGCCACCAGAGCCACCGGAGCTGCCAGAGCCACTGGAGCCATCGGAGCCACTGGAGCTGCCGGAGCCACTGGAGACCCCGGAGCCACCAGAGCCGCTGGAGCCGCCAGAGCCACCAAGGCCACTGGAGCCGCTGGAGCTGCCAGAGCCACCGGAGCTGCCGGAGCCACCGGAGACCCCAGAGCTACCGGAGCCACTGGAGCTGCCAGAGCCACTGGAGCTGCCGGAGCCCCCAGAGCCATCGGAGCCACCGGAGCCACCAGAGCCACCAAGGCCACTGGAGCCCCTGGAGCCACCAGAGCCACCGGAGCTACTGGAGCCGCTGGAGCCGCCAGAGCCACCAGAGCCACCAAGGCCACTGGAGCCACCAGAGCCCCCAGAGCCCCCAGAGCCGCCGGAGCTGCCGGAGCCCCTGGAGCCATCGGAGCTACTGGAGCCACCGGAGCCGCCTCCACGCGCGCGGCCGCCCCCCGACTCACGAGTGGGTGCAGTTGGTGGGGCACGGCTGGCAGACGCCGTCCTCATCCGGGTACTTCCAGACGGGCACGAAGGAGGCGTCCGGCTTCACCCCGCTGGGACACTTGCGCACGCAGTTGGGGCCGTCCTTGTAGTGGGCGCAGGCCACGCACTGATCCGCGTCCTGCGCCGGGGGGTGCCGTGAGGGGCCCTGGCGTCCGGGGAACGCCCCCGTGCCCGTGCCCATCCCCGCGGCGCGTCCTCACCGGCCCGAAGCAGCTCTCGGTGCCGTTCTGGGGCTGGCACTCGGGGTGGCAGGGCAGGCACCGCGTGCCGTTGGCGTGCTCGCGCACGGCGCTGCGGGGGGGACGGCGTCAGCGGGGTCCCCATTGGCAACGTGGGGATATTGGGGGGTCTCCGGGGACAAGGGGGTGTCTCCGGGGACGGGGGGGGTCTCCGGGGACAGGGGGGGGTCTCCGCTCACCCGTCCAGCAGGTTGCAGGAGGCGACGCATTCCCGGCCGCGCAGGAAGCGCTCGCAGGCCACGCACTGCGTGGGGCCGGGGCCCCAGCAGGAGCCGTTGGAGCAGAGCGGGAAGCAAACCTGCCCCTCGCTCTCTGGAAAGGGGGGGCTCGGTTATTACCCAGGGGGGTTTTGGGGGGCCGCGGGGGGCCGCGGGGCGCCCCTCTTACCGCACTGCTCCGGGGGCCGGTTGTGCGCCTGGAACAGGCGCTGCCGGGGGTTGCGGAAGAGGCTGTCCCAGGGCACCTTGCTCAGGAAGCAGAGGCGCGGGTTGCGGTGCACGAGCACCATCCCGCTGCTGACCTCGCGCAGCGAGCGCAGCCCCAGCGCCGACACGGGCAGCTCCTGCAGCGTCAGCGAGTAGGCGCCGCTGCGGGACGGGGGCGGCGTGAGCGGCGGCGCCGCGCGGGACCCCCTTGGTGCACGGGACCCCCCGGTGCCGTGTGGGACCCCCCCGGTGCCATACGGGACCCCCCGGTGCCATGCGGGATCCCCCCGGTGCCATACGGGACCCCCCGGTGTGCGGGACCCCCCGGTGCCATGCGGGACCCCCTTGGTGCGCGGGACCCCCTGGTGCCATACAGGACCCCCCGGTGCCGTGCGAGACCCCCTGGCACCGCGTGGGACCCCCCCGGTGCGCAGGACCCCTCCGGGGCCACTGTGCGGGACCCCCCCCGGTGCCATACGGGACCCCCCGGTGCACGGGACCCCCGGTGCCACCGTGTGGGACCCCCCCCCCGGTGCCATACGGGACCCCCCCGGTGCCATACGGGACCCCCCCGGTGCACAAGACCCCCCCGGTGCATGGGACCCCCCCCAGTGCCGTGCGGGACCCTCCGGTGCATGGGACCCCCGGTGCCGCCGTGCGGGACCCCCCCCAATGCCGTGCGGGATCCCCCCGGTGCCATGCAGGACCCCCCGGTGCCACCGTGCGGGACCCCCCGGTGCCGTGCGGGACCCCCTGGTGTGCGGGATCCCCCCCCCCGGTGCCATGCGGGATCCCCCCGGTGCATGGGACCCCCCTGGTGCATGGGACCCCCCAGTGCCATGCAGGATCCCCCCGGTGTGCGGGATCCCCCCCCCCGGTGCCGTGCGGGACCCCCCCGCGCGCTCCCGCATCGCTCACTTGTGCAGCACGCGGCCCCGGATGACGCGCAGGTTCTGGAAGACGCGCAGGTCCGGCAGGTTCGGGGGCCAGGCCGCGATGTACAGGAAGCCTGCGGGGAGCAGAGCGGCGTCACGGCACCGCGGGTGTCCCCGAGCCTGTCCCCGAGCACAGGGTGTCCCCGAGTCTGTCCCCAAGCACCACAGGGTGTCCCCGAGCCTGTCCTCGAGCACCACAGGGTGTCCCCAAGCCTGTCCCCAAGCACTGCAGGTGTCCCCAAGCCTGCCCAGAGCACCACGGGGTGTCCCCGAGCCTGTCCCTGAGCACCGCGGGTGTCCCTAAGCCTGTCCCCAAGCACTGCGGGTGTCCCCCAGCCTGTCCCCGAGCACTGCAGGGTGTCCCCAAGCCTGCCCAGAGCACCACAGGGTGTCCCTGAGCCTGTCCCCAAGCACTGCAGGTGTCCCCAAGCCTGCCCCGAGCACAGGGTGTCCCCAAGCCTGTCCCCAAGCACCACGGGGTGTCCCCGAGCCTGTCCTCGAGCACCACAGGGTGTCCCCGAGCCTGTCCCCAAGCACTGCAGGTGTCCCCAAGCCTGCCCAGAGCACCACGGGGTGTCCCCAAGCCTGTCCCTGAGCACCACGGGTGTCCCCGAGCCTGCCTGGAGCACCATGGAGTGTCCCCAAGCCTGTCCCCCAGCACCATGGAGTGTCCCCAAGCCTGCCCAGAGCACCACGGGGTGTCCCCAAGCCTGTCCCTGAGCACCGCGGGTGTCCCCAAGCCTGTCCCCGAGCACCACAGGGTGTCCCCAAGCCTGGCCTTGAGCACCACAGGGTGTCCCCAAGCCTGTCCCCAAGCACCGCAGGTGTCCCCCAGCCTGTCCCCGAGCACTGCAGGGTGTCCCCAAGCCTGCCCAGAGCACCACGGAGTGTCCCCAAGCCTGTCCCCCAGCACTGCAGTGTGTTCCCAAGCCTGTCCCCGAGCACCACAAGGTGTCCCCGAGCCTGTCCCCGAGCACCGTGGGGTGTCCCCAAGCCTGTCCCCAAGCACCGCGGGTGTCCCCGAGCCTGCCCGGAGCACCGTGGAGTGTCCCCAGGCCTGCCCGGAGCACCACGGAGTGTCCCCAAGCCTGTCCCCGAGCACAGGGTGTCCCCAAGCCTGTCCCTGAGCACCGCGGGGTGTCCCCAAGCCTGCCCGGAGCACCACGGAGTGTCCCCAGGCCTGTCCCCAAGCACCACGGAGTGTCCCCAGGCCTGCCCGGAGCGGGTCCCCCCACGTCCCCGTCGCTCTCACCCGTCAGCTCCTCCAGGCTCTCGAAGGTCCAGAGCAGCTCCGGGTCCAGGGGCGCCGTGTTGGTGCCGGGATCCCTGGCCGGGATTCGGGCAGGGTGAAGCGGGGCAGGTCCCGGCGCGGGTCCCGGTGCAGATGGGGGGACACGGGCGCTTACCCGGCGAAGGTCTCGGGCAGGAAGGCCAAACTGCCGAAGATCTTGGAGCAGCCGGCGAAGTGCCGGATGTTGGAGGCGTTGACGGCGCGGACGCCCTTGAGGAAATCCACGCCGAGCCCGTAGCAAACTGCGGGCAGAGCGGGGTGAGCGCCAACCGGGACCCCCGCGTCCCCCTGCTGCCTTTGGGGAGCCCCCCGGCACCCCCAGGGACACGCTGGGCCCTTCGGGGAGCCCCCCCGGACCCTTCATCCATCAAGAGGGATGTGGAGCTGCTGGAGAGAGTCCAGCGCAGGGCCACGAGGATGATCAGGGGCCTGGAACATCTGCCCTATGAGGAGAGGCTGAGGGAGCTGGGCCTGTTCAGCTGGAGAAGAGAAGGCTGAGAGGGGACCTGAGCAGTGTCTAGAAGTACCTCAAGGGAGGCAGTGAGGAGGATGGGGCCGGCCTCTTTTCACTGGTGGCCACCGACAGAACTAGAGGAAATGGCCACAAACTGAAGCACCAAAAGCTCCATAGGAACTTAAGGAAAATTTTTTTAAGAGTGAGGGTGCCAGAGCACTGGAACACGTTGCCCAGAGAGGTTGTGGAGTCTCCTTCTCTGGAGATCTTCAAACCCGCTTGGCCGCAGCCCTGTGCCACGTGCTCTAGGTGACCCTGCATGTGCAGGGGTTGGACTGGATGATCCCTAGAGGTCCCTTCCAACCTTGAGCATTCCATGATTCCATGATTCTATGATTCCATGATTCTACGATTCCATGATTCACCTTGTGGACAGGGCTTGCTGCACTTCTCGCACTTCTGCACGTTGTTGACGCTGACCTCCTGGCTGTTCTGCGGGCACACGAGCGTGCACGAGCCCACCTCCGTGGCCAGGTAGTTATCTAGGGCAGGACAACGGTCAGGGCCACGGGGCGCAACGCGGCACCCGGCGGGGGGACCCCCCGGCACTCACAGGGACACCGGCTCACGCAGCTGGCGCCGAACGTGTAGCGCCCGTCGCGGTTGGGCACCGACTCGAAGGTGTCCGAGTTGTAGATGACGAGCGGCGGGCAGTGCAGCTCGCACACGCCGCTGCGGTTGAAGTTCAGGCAAGCCTGGGGACAGCGCGGTGGCCGTGAGCGCCTCGGTGACACCCCCCCGGTCCCTCCCCGGCGCCCGCCCCGGTGCCCACCAGGCAGTCGGAGTGCTTGGGGCCGGTGCAGCCCGCGGCGCACTGCTCGTGGCAGCAGTCGGTCGGCTTCGTGCCCTTGCAGCGCGGGCACCCGTGGCAGATGCTGCTGGTCACTGCGGGGACGGGGAGGGCGCAGTGGGGACGGGGACACCGCTCGGGTCCATCCCGACCCAGGATAAAGGGGGTTGTTGGGGACGCTTGTTGGGGGTGTTGAGGCCATAGGACTGGCTCCGGGTTTGGCCTGGGGGGACAGGGACCTGGAGGGGGACAGGGACATGGGGGCAAGTGAGGTCCTGGGGACTGGGGTTGGGTGGGGGGGGTCATTGAAGGCTTTTGGGGGGGGTCTCTGGGGCAGGGATTGGTGGGTAGGACAGGGAATTTAGGAGTCTCTGGAACAGGCCAGGACAGGGAATTTGGGGGTCCCTGGAGCAGGTCAGGACAGGGAATTTGGGGGTCTCTGGGGCAGGGATTGATGGGTAGGACAGGAAATTTAGGAGTCCCTGGAGCAGGTCAGGACAGGGAATTTGGGGGTCTCTGGGACAGGTCAGGACAGGGAATTTGGGGGGGGGTCTCTGGGGCAGGGGTTTGTAGGGACAAGCAGGGATCCCTAAGGGCAGGATTGGGGACGGATCAGGGATTCCGCTCAGGAGGCCGGCGGGCAGCAGGGATGGGGGGCGCCCCACGGCCAGGGCCGCCCCACGGGTGCCCCCCATCCCGTACTCACGGGTCTGGCAGTCCTGCGGCCCCTCGCCCCAGCAGTGCCCCTCCGGACACAGCGCCCGGCAGTCGGGACCTGGATGGGAATGGAAACGGGAGCGTGAGCGGCTGCCCCACGGCTGCCCCACGGCTGCCCCACGGCCGCCCCACGGCCGCCCCACGGCGCGGGCGCTCACACGTGCGGTTGCGGGCGCTGTCCACGCGCGTCTCGCCGCGCAGCTCGTTGTGCCGGTGCAGGATGTCGGCCCACAGGATGCTCTCCTGGAAGCAGAGCTGCGGGTTCCGCTCGATGCGCACGCCGCCCTTGAGGATCTCTGCGCGGGCACCGGCGCCGGCGTCAGCGCCGCGGGGACACCGGCCCCGCGGGGACACCGGCCCCATGGGGACACCCGGCCCCATAGGGACACCCGGCCCCGTGGGGACACCCGGCCCTGTGGGGACGTCCCGTCCCATGGAGACTGCCGGCCCCATGGGGACACCCGGCCCCAGGGGGACACCTGGACCCACGGGGACGTCCCATCCCATGGGGACACCCGGCCCCGCGGGGACACCAAGCTCTGGGTCGTAAGCAGCACCTTCCTGGGGACACCTGGTCCTGGGCAAGGACTGAAGGGGCCTGGTAGCCCTGGGGGGGACCCGCATCCCTGGGTGGGGAGCAGGGGGGACCCCCAGCCCCACAGGCACCCACAGCCCCAAGCAGAGATGCCCATGGGGAAACCAGCTCCACAGAGAGCCCCCAACCCAATGGGGACCCCCAGCCTTGTGCAGAGACCCCCATGGAGACACCCAGTCCCACACGGAGCCCCCCAGCCTTGGGCAGAGATACCCATGGGGACACCCAGCCCCACAGGGAGCCCCCCAACCCAATGGGGACCCCCAGCTCCAGGCAGAGATGCCCATGGGGACACCCAGCCCCACAGGGAGCCCCCCAACCCAATGGGGACCCCCAGCTCCAGGCAGAGATGCCCATGGGGACACCCAGCCCCACAGGGAGCCCCCCAACCCAATGGGGACCCCCAGCTCCAGGCAGAGATGCCCATGGGGACACCCAGCCCCACAGGGAGCCCCCCAACCCAATGGGGACCCCCAGCTCCAGGCAGAGATGCCCATGGGGACACCCAGCCCCACAGGGAGCCCCCAACGCAATGGGGACCCCCAGCCTTGGGCAGAGACCCCCATAGGGACACCCAGCCCCACAGGGAGCCCCCAACCCAGTGGGGACCCCCAGCCTTGGGTAGAGACCCCCATAGGGACACCCAGCCCCACAGGGAGCCCCCCCAGCCCCAGGCAGAGATCCCTATGGGGACACTCAGCCCTAGAGGAACCCCCCAGCCTTGTGCAGAGACCCCCATGGGGACACCCAGCCCCACAGGGAGCCCCAACCCAATGGGGACCCTCCAGCCTTGGACAGAGACCCCTATGGGGACCCCCAGCCCCACAGGGACCCCCCAGCCTTGGGCAGAGACCTCCATGGGGACCCCCAGCCCCACAGGGAGCCCCCAACCCAATGGGGACCCCCAGCCTTGGGCAGAGCCCCCCATGGGGACCCCCAGCCCCACAGGGAGCCCCCAACCCAATGGGGACCCCCAGTCTTGGGCAGAGACCCCCATGGGGACCCCCAGCCCCACAGGGAGCCCCCAACCCAATGGGGACCCCCAGTCTTGGGCAGAGACCCCCACGGGGACCCCCAGCCCCACAGGGACCCCCCAGCCTTGGGCAGAGACCCCCATGAGGGTCCCCAGCCCCACAGGGAGCCCCCAACCCAATGGGGACCCCCCAGCCTTGGACAGAGACCCCCATGGGGACCCCCAGCCCCACAGGGAGCCCCCAACCCAATGGGGACCCCCAGCCTTGGGCAGAGCCCCCCATGGGGCCGCCCAGCCGTCGCCCGCAGCCCCCCGCCGGCGCAGCCCCCCACCTGTGAGGCTCCTCATGCCGAGCTGGCGCAGCCCCGTGGATCCGGCGGCGCCGGCGTTGCCGAGCACGGCGAGCGCGTAGCGCTCCTCGAAGAGCTGCGTGCCGCGGACGATGCGCAGGCCCTGCAGCTGCAGCGCGCTCACCTGGTTCTCCGCGATGAGCACGTAGCCCTGCACCTCCTGGATGTCCTGGCGGCGGGGACGGGGGGCGTGAGGCTCTCCCCGGTGCGCGGGACGGGGGTCCCGGTGCCGCCGCCGCCGCCGGTGCCCTCACCCTGAGGAAGGCGGTGTCGGCGCCGGGCGGCAGGTACGTGAGCTCCAGGTTGCCCTGCACCACGCGGCAGCCCTGGTACAGGTGCCGCAGGGTCTCGTAGTGGCTCTCGGGGCTGGCCGGGCGCAGCAGCTTCATGTCGGTGCCGGTGCAAACTGCGGGGGACGGAGCCGTTCGCGGGGGACCCCGGCGGACCCGGCGCGGAGCCGCCGGCCCCCGCGGGAAACGCCGGGGGGCTCCGGAGCCGCTTCCAGCGGCTTCCGACGGGATTCCGGAGCCGGCGCCCGCGGGGACGCTCCGTGGGGACCCCCGGGGCGACGGCAGCCGGGGCGGCCTCCGGCACCGGGAAACCGGCTGGGGAAGGCGGGAGCGGTGGCGTCGGGGCCGCGTTCCCGCCGGTTCCCGGGATGGACGGACGGACGGACGGACGCGCCGGGGAGGCTCTGCCCACGCCGCCCGCGGCGGCAGCGCCGAGACAAGACCCGATTGTTGGTGGCACCGCGGCGGATGCCGGAGCCCCCGGGCGGCCCCTCGCCGACCCGGCGGCATTCCCAAGACGCGGACTGGGATGGGGAAGAGCGTGCGGGAAGCGGGGGGAGCGGGGGGGGGTTATCCCTGCAAATCCACCCCCCCCAAAGCGGCACCGCCGGGGGCGAGCCGAGACCTGGCGCCGTCGTGACACGGGTGCCCGCCCTGGGCCGGGCGGGTGAGTCACGGCCCGCCAGGAACCGCCTTTTCAGGTCGGGCGTGTTTGGGGAGCGGGGCGGCTGACGCAGGGGCCGGCGGCGCCGCCGGGCCCCGCGGGACGGGAGGACGCGGCGCCCGGTGACCGGGATCCCGCCCGGTGGGGGTGGCCCCGGGGACGCGGCGCTGGCCCCTGAGTGACAGCGGCGGCAGCTGCCCCCGCCGCCACCTGCCCCGGGGACGAAGCTCAAGGCCGGGAGCGAAGGGCGGCCCGGACGGGACGGGGACGGCGGCGGCTCCCGCTCCACGTCCCCGCGAGCGCCCACGGTGCCACCGCCAAACCGGGGGGGGGGGGGGTCCCGCTCCGTGTCCCCCCCATCCCGGGAATGTTGCGGGACAGGAGGAGGCTCCGTTGTCCCCTCGTGTGCGTCCCGCCCGCCCGGGAACACGGCGGGGGAGGAGGGGGCTCCGCAGGGCTATGGGGGGGCCCATCGGTATCACCGGGCAGTGGGGGGGCCCCCACACACCGGATTTACCGGGCTATGGATGTGGGGGGGGGCTCATTTCCATTTCCGCCCCCCCCCGCACCGAGTTTACCGGGACTCCCCCCGCGCCGGGCAACAACCCCCGCCCCCCCCACCACGTTCAACTTTGCGCGAGTCGCGACCGGGACGGAGGGGGGGCGGAAACCGACGGACGGAGCGAAGGAAAAGGACGGACGGAGCGAAGGAAAAGGACGGACGGAGCGAAGGAAAGGCCGGACGGAGCGAAGGAAAAGGCCGGACGGACAAGGGCCGGACAGAGGGACGGCGGAGCGGGGACCCACGGAAGGCGGCAGGGAAGGACGGCCGGAGCGGGAGCGGGTCGGGACCCACCTTCGTGGCCGTGGGCGGCGCGGAGCGCGGCCAGGAGCCCCGCGGCGCGGAGCAGCCCCCGCGGCGCTCGCGATCATGGTGGCGGCGGCGGCAGCGCGGGCCGCGGCGGCCCCGGCCCCGGCCCCGGCCCCGCGCCGGCCGCTCCGCCGAAGTTCGCGGCGCGGAGCCGCCTCCGCCGCCGGCCCCGCCTCGCGGGCCGCGCTCCCGATCCCGGCCCCGCTGCCGGCCCCGGGCCAGGGCGCGCCGCGCGCTCCCGACGCCCCCGCGCGCGCTCCCGACGCCGCCCCGGGACCCCCCCCCCCCCCGCCCCGCTCCGTCCCGTCCCGTCCCGCCCCGGGCTCGGCCCCGCGGTGACGGGAGGGGACGGGGCGGGGCGGGGGGCAGTGCCGGGACGGGGGTGGGGACACGGGGACGGGGCTGGAGTCTGGGGAAAGTTCCTGGGTCTGGGGACACGGGGACGGGGCTGGGACGTGGGGACAGCTGTGGGATTTGGGGACAGTGCTGGGGTGAAGGGGTGCGGACATGGGGACAATGCTCGGGTTTGGGGAAAGTTCTGGAGTTTGGGGACGGAGCTGGGACGTGGGGACAGTTGTGGGATTTGGGGACAGTGCTGGGGTGAAGGCGTGGGGACATGGGGCCAGTTGCAGAGTTTGGGGACAGTGCGGGGGTTTGGGGACAGACCTGGGACGTGGGGACAGTCCTTAGAATATAGGGACAGTGCTGGGACATGGGGACACTTGTGTGGTTTGGGGACGTGGGGACAGCCCTGGAATATGGGGACGTTACTGGGCTGTGGAGAAAGTCCCCAGTTTGGGGACAACAGGGACAGCCCCGGCGCAGGGACGCGGCCGGGGGAGGGGACGCCGTGGCCGCCGCATTCCCCGCCATTCCCGCCATTCCTATTCCTGGCACCGAGGCCTCCTGCCGCGCCAGGGCCCCGCGCTCGCTGCCGGGACCCCCGGGACGGCGGGACCCGCGGCGGCTCCCGGGACCCTTGTGGGGCGGGAGCGGGGGGATATATCCCATGATCCCCCCGGCCATAGGGGGCGCTATATCCCATGATCCTCCCCGGCCGGTGGGGGCGCTGCAGCTGCAATGCCCCCCAGGCGGGGGGGCGCTATATCCCGTGATGCTCCCCGGCCGCAGGGGGCGCTATATCCCGTGATGCCCTTCGGGGCGCGCCATGTTCCCGGTGCTCCCCCGCCGCGGGGGGGCGCTATATCCCATGATGCCCTTCGAGGGGCGCTATATCCCGTGATGCCCTTCGAGGGGCGCTATATCCCGTGATGCTCCGCGGCCGCGGGAGGGCGCTATATCCCGTAATGCCCTTCGGGGCGCGCCATGTTCCCGGTGCTCCCCCGTCGCGGGAGGGCGCTATATCCCGTGATGCCCCTCGAGGGACGCTCTATCCCGTGATGCTCCCCGGCCGCAGGGGGCGCTCTATCCCGTGATGCCCCTCGCCCTCTGGGGCGCTATATCCCGTGATGCCCTTCGAGGGGCGCTCTATCCCGTGATGCTCCTCGCCCTCCGGGGCGCGCCGCGTTCCCGGTGCTCCCCCGCCGCCGGAGGGCGCTCTATCCCGTGATGCTCTCCGGCCGCGGGGGGGCGCTCTATCCCGCGGCGCTCCGCGCCGCTTCCGGGCGCGGCGGGCGGAAGCGGCGGGGGCGGGCGGCCATGGCGGCTGGCGGGGCCGCGCTGCTGCTGCTGCTGGCGGCGGCGGCGGCGCCGGGCCCGGCCCGGGGCTCCCCGGGGGACCGGGAGCCGCTTTACCGGGAGTGCGTGGCCGGCTGCGAGCGCCGGAACTGCTCGGGGGCGGCGCTGGGGCAGTTCCGCGCGCGGCAGCCGCTCTACATGCGCCTCACAGGTACGGCGGGCCCGCCCCCCGCGCGCGCGCCCATTGGCTGAGCGCCGGCGGGACACGCCCCCCATGGGCGGGGCCCGCCCTCGCAAGCCCCGCCCCGCCCGTCTGCGCGCGCTGGGCAAGGCTGGGAGGGCAGCGGGAAAGTGCGGGGGGGCGGGGACACCGGGGGGGGTGTGGGGACATGGGGACATGGGGACACGCGTGGGGACACGGGGGGGGCGTGGGGACACCGGGGGGACACGGGGAAACCGGGGGGACACGGGGACATGGGGACACGCGTGGGGACACGGGGACACTGTGGGGACACGGGGACAGCGCGGGGACACGGGGACAGCCTGGGAATGCTGGGGGCGTCCGGGGACAGTGGGACACGCTGGGAGCATCTAGGGAGACACTGGGGGACATTGGGACATGCTGGGAGCATCCAGGGGACATTGGGACCCGCTGGGGGACATTGGGACATGCTGGGAGCGTCTGGGGGGACACTGGGGGCATTGGGACATGCTGGGAGCATCCAGGGGACATTGGGACCCGCTGGGGGACATTGGGACACACTGGGAGTGTCTAGGGGGACACTGGGGGCATTGGGACATGCTGGGAGCATCCAGGGGACATTGGGACCTGCTGGGGGACATTGGGACACACTGGGAGCGTCTAGGGGGACACTGGGGGACACTGTGGGACGTTGGGACACGCTGGGGGTGTCCGGGGACATTGGGACCCGCTGGGGGACATTGGGACATGCTGGGAGCATCTAGGGACACTAGGACACACTGGGAGCATCTGGGGGGACACTGGGACACACTGGGGGACATTGGGACACGTTAGGAGCATCCGGGGGGACCGTGGGACATGCTGGGGGACACTCGGACAGGCTGGTGGCATCCAAGGGAACATTGAGCTATACTGGGAGCATCCGGGGGGACACTGGGACGTGCCGGGGGACATTGGGACACGCTGGGAGCATCTAGGGACATTGGGACACGCTGGGAGCATCCAGGGGGACCCTGGGCCATACTGGGAGCATCCAGGGGGACTGGGACATGTTGGGGGACACTGGGACATGCTGGGAGCATCCAGGGGGACATTGGCCCATCCTGGGGGACACGGGACCATCCTGGAGGCATCCAGGGGATCACTGGGACATGCTGGGGGACACTGGGCCATTCCGGGGCCATCCTGGGGACACAGGGACATCCCGGGGAACACAGGGACATCCTGGGGACACAGGGACATCCTAAGGGGCCAGGGCCATCCCAGGGGACACAGGGCCATCCCGGGGGGCACAGGGACATCCCAGGGGGCACAGGAGCATCCTGGGGGACACAGGGACATCCTGGGGACACAGGGCCATCCCAGGGGACACAAGGACATCACAGGGGACACAGGGCCATCCTGGGGTCACAGGGCCATCCTGGGGGCACAGGGACATCCTGGGGGGCACAGGGCCATCCCAGGGGACACAGGAGCATCCCGGGATGCCCCAGGCCATGCCGGGCTCCGCCGGGCCGTGCTGGGGGTGGATCCCCGTTCCCGTTCCTGGTGCCGGGGGTGGATCCCTGGTCCCGTTCCCGGTGCCGGGGGTGGATCCCCGTTCCCGTTCCCGTTCCCGTTCCCGGCAGCGCGTCCCGCTCCCCTCCGCAGGCTGGACGTGCCGGGACGAGTGTCGCTACGAGTGCATGTGGCTGGCGGTGCGGCGCCACGCGCGGGCCGGCTCCGGAGTGCCTCAATTCCACGGAAAGGTGGGCGGCGCCGGGACCGGGACCGCTCCCATTCCCATCCCCATTCCCATCCCCATTCGCATCCCCGTTCCCATCCCCATCCCTATTCCCGTTCCTGACCCCGTTCCCGGCCCCATCCCCATTCCTGTCCCCCCTCTCCGTCCCCCTCCTCGTCCCTGTCCCCATTCCCATTCCGGTTCCCTGTTCCTGTCCCTGTCCCCATCCCCATTCCCCTCCCCATCCCCATTCCCCATCCCCGTCCCCTGTTCCCGGCCCCATTCCCGGCCCCATCCCCATGCCCATTCCCAGCCCCCTCCCTGTCTCCGTCCCCCCTCCCCGTCCCGTCCCCCTCCCTGTCCCCATCCCCTGTTCCTGTCCCTATTCCCATCCCCGTTCCTGTCCCCGTCCCTGTCCCCATCCCCATTCCTGTTCTCGTCCCTGTTCCTGTCCCCATCCCCATTCCCGTCTCTGTTCCTGTCCCCCTCCCTGTCCCCATCCCCATCCCCATCCCCATTCCTGTTCCCAGGCCCCTCCCCGTCCCCGCTCCCTGTCCCCTGTTCCCATCCCCATTCCCGTCCCCATTCCTGTCCCCGTCCCCATCCCTGTTCCCATCCCCATTCCTGTCCTTGTTCCTGGCGCCATCCCCATCCTCATCCCCATTTCCATCCCTGTCCCCATCCCTGTTCCTGTCCCCATTCCCATCCCCATCCCCATCCTCATCCCCATCCCCATTCCCGTCCCCATCCCCATTCCCGTCCCCGTCCCCATCCTCATCCCCATCCCCATTCCATCCCCATCCCATCCCCATTCCTGTCCCCGTCCCTGTCCCCATCCCCATTCCCATTCCTGTCCCCATCCCCATCCCCATCCCCGTTCCATCCCCATTCCCGTCCCCGTCACCATCCCCATTCCCGTTCCCATTCCCGTCCCCATCCCCATCCCCATCCCCATCCCATCCCCATCCCCATCCCCATCCCCATCCCTGTTCCCATCCCTGTTCCTGTCCCCGTTCCCATCCCCGTCCCCATCCTCATCCCCATCCCCATCCCCATTCCCATCCCCATCCCCATTCCTGTCCCTGTCCCCATCCCCATTCCCATTCCCGTCCCCATCCCCATCCCCGTTCCATCCCCATCCCCATTCCCGTCCCCATCCCATCCCCATTCCCGTCCCCATCCCTGTCCCCATTCCCATCCCCATTCCCATTCCATCCCCATCCCCATCCCCATCCCATCCCCGTTCCCATCCCCATCCCGCTGACCCATTCCCATTCCCGCTGACCCATTCCCATTCCCGCTGACCCGTTCCCGTTCCTGTCCGTCCGCAGTGGCCCTTCTCCCGCTTCCTGTTCTTCCAGGAGCCGGTGTCGGCGCTGGCGTCGCTGCTCAACGGGCTGGGCAGCCTCGTGATGCTGCGGCGCTACCGGAGCCGCGTCCCGCGCGCGGCGCCCACCTACGGGACCTGCGTCACCTTCGGAGCGGTGCGCGGAGCGGGAACGGGAACGGGGACGGAGCGGGAACGGGGACGGAGCGGGGACGGGGACGGGGATGGAGCGGGAACGGGGACGGGGATGGAGCGGGGACGGGGACGGAGCGGGAACGGGAACGGGGACGGAGCGGGAACGGGGACGGAGCGGGAACGGGGACGGAGCGGGAACGGGAACGGGGACGGAGCGGGAACGGGGACGGAGCGGGAACGGGGACGGGGACGGAGCGGGGACGGGGACGGAGCGGGGACGGGGACAGGGACGGAGCGGGATGGGGTGGGAACGGGGACGGAGCAGGAACAGGAATGGGGACGGAGCGGGAATGGGGACGGGGACGGAGCGGGGACGGGGACGGAGCGGGAACGGGGACGGAGCGGGGACGGGGACGGAGCGGGATGGGGTGGGAACGGGGACGGAGCGGGAACGGGGATGGGGACGGAGCGGGGACGGGGACGGAGCGGGAACGGGGACAGGGACGGAGCGGGATGGGGTGGGAACGGGGACGGAGCGGGAGACGGGAATGGGAGCGGGATATGGGGAGCTGGGGATGGGAGCGGGGAGCTGGGGAGCGGAGCCAGGAATCTGGGAATCGGAGCCGGGAATCTGGGAATCGGAGCCAGGAATCTGGGGATCAGAGCGGGAATCTGGGGATCGGAGCTGGGGATTGGTGCGGGGATCTGGGGATCAGAGCGGGAATCTGGGGATCGGAGCTGGGGATTGGTGCGGGGATCTGGGGATCTGGGGATCCGTGCTGGGGATCTGGGGATCGGAGCTGGGATCTGGGAATTGGAGCTGGGAATCTGGGGATCTGGGGATCGGAGCCAGGGATCTGGGGATCGGAGCTGGGAATCTGGGAATCGGAGCCGAGGATCTGGGGATCAGAGCCGGGGATGGGAGCGGCGATCTGGGGATCAGTGCTGGGGATCTGGGGATCGGAGCCAGGAATCTGGGAATCGGAGCCGGGAATCTGGGAATCAGCGCTGGGGATTGGAGCTGGGGATCTGGGAATTGACCCTGGGGATCTGGGGATTGGAGCTGGGAACTGGTGCTGGGAATCGGAGCCGGGAATCAGCGCTGGGGATCTGGGAATCGGCGCCGGGAATCTGGGTATCGGTGCCGGGAATCAGCGCTGGGAATCAGCTCCGGGAATGGGCTCCTAGCGGTGGCCGCGGCCGCTCCGTGTCCCCGTCGTCGTCTCCCGTCGCTCTTCCCTGGGTTTCTCCAGGCCGGAGCCGGGATCGGAGGCTCCGGGGGCGCCGCTCACGTCCCCGTGTCCCTGATCCCGCAGGTCTCCCTGAACGCCTGGGTCTGGTCCACAGTTTTCCACACCAAGGACACGGCGTTAACCGAGGTGAGCGCCCGGAATGCTGTGGAACGCTCCGGAATGCCCCAGAATGCTGTGGAATGCTCTGGAATAATCCGGACGCTCCGGAATGCTGTGGAATGATCCGGAACGCTCTGGGATGCTCCGGAATGCTCCGGAACGCCCCAGAACGCTCCGGAACACCCCGGAATGCCGCTTTTCCCGCAGAAACTGGACTATTTCTGCGCCTCGGCCGTGGTGCTGTACTCCACATACCTGTGCTGTGTGCGGTGAGCGGGGATGGGAACGGGAATGGGAACGGGAATGGGAACGGGGATGGGAACGGGGATGGGAGTGGGAACGGGGCTGTCATGGTGCTCGCAGGATGCTGGGGCTGGGAACGGGAATGGGAGTGGGTCCATCCCGGCTCTCGCAGGACGCTGGGAATGGGGCTAGGGCTAGGAATGGGAACGGGAACGGGGATGGGAACGGGTCCTTGGCTCTCGCAGGATGCTGGGGCTGGGAATGGGGATGGGAACGGGAATGGGAATGGTCCGTCCTGGCTCTCGCAGGACGCTGGGGCTGGGAATAGGGAACGGGAATGGGAACGGGAATGGGAATGGGAACAGGAATGGGAACAGCAATGGGAATGGTCTATCTTGGCTCTCCAGGACGCTGGGGCTGGGAATAGGGAATGGCAATGGGAACGGGAATGGGAATGGTCCATCCCGGCTCTCCAGGACGCTGGGGCTGGGAATAGGGAATGGGAATGGGAATGGGAACGGGAATGGGAATGGGAATGGGAACGGGAATGGGAACAGCAATGGGAATGGTCTATCTTGGCTCTCCAGGGCGCTGGGGCTGGGAATAGGGAATGGGAATGGGAATGGGAATGGGAATGGGAATGGGAACGGGAATGGGAACAGCAATGGGAATGGTCTATCTTGGCTCTCCAGGGCGCTGGGGCTGGGAATAGGGAATGGCAATGGGAACGGGAATGGGAATGGTCCATCCCGGCTCTCCAGGACGCTGGGGCTGGGAATAGGGAATGGGGATGGGAATGGGAATGGGAATGGGAATGGGAACGGGAATGGGAACAGCAATGGGAATGGTCTATCTTGGCTCTCCAGGGCGCTGGGGCTGGGAATAGGGAATGGCAATGGGAACGGGAATGGGAATGGTCCATCCCGGCTCTCCAGGACGCTGGGGCTGGGAATAGGGAATGGGAATGGGAATGGGAATGGGAACGGGAATGGGAACAGCAATGGGAATGGTCTATCTTGGCTCTCCAGGGCGCTGGGGCTGGGAATAGGGAATGGCAATGGGAATGGGAATGGGAATGGTCCATCCCGGCTCTCCAGGACGCTGGGGCTGGGAATAGGGAATGGCAATGGGAACGGGAACGGGAATGGGAACAGGAATGGGAATGGGAATGGGAATGGGAATGGTCTATCCGCGGCTCTCCAGGACGCTGGGTCTAGGAATAGGAATGGGAACGGGATCGGGATCGGGAATGGGATCGGGAACGGGATCGGGATCAGGAACGGGATCGGGATCGGGAATGGGATCGGGAACGGGAACGGGATCGGGAACGGGAATGGGATCGGGATCGGGAACGGGATCGGGATCGGGATCGGGATCGGGATCGGGATCGCTCCGTCCCGCTCCCCAGGACGCTCGGCCTGCGGCGCCCGGCGCTCGTGGCCTGCCGGGCCCTCCTGCTGCTGCTGCTGGGCGGCCATGTCGGCTACCTCAGCATGGTGCGCTTCGACTACGGCTACAACATGGCCGCCAACGTGGGCGCCGGTGAGCGGGGACCGCGGGGGACGGGGGTGACCATGGTGACAGGGGGTGACGGAGGGGACCACGGGGACAAGGGGGACTGTAGGGATGGGGACAGGGGGTGATGGGGGTGACTGCAGTGATGGGGGTGACCACAGTGACAGGGGTGACCATGGTGACAGGGGGTGACGGAGGGGACCACGGGGACGGGGACAGGGGGGGTGATGGGGACGGGAGCGATGGGAGTGATGGGGGTGACTGCAGTGATGGGGTGACCACAGTGACAGGGGTGACCATGGTGACAGGGGGTGACGGAGGGGACCACGGGGACGGGGGCGACAGGGGGTGATGGGGACGGGAGCGATGGGAGTGATGGGGGTGACTGCAGTGACGGGGGGTGACGGAGGGGACCACGGGGACGGGGACGGGGGGGTGATGGGGACCGGAGCGATGGGAGTGATGGGGGTGACTGCAGTGATGGGACAGGGACAGCGGGGATGGGGGCGACTGCAGGGACAGGGCTGACCGTGGTGACAGGGGGTGACGGAGGGGACCACGGGGACGGGGACAGGGGGTGACAGGGCTGACCACGGTGACAGGGAGTGACGGAGGGGACCACAGGGACAAGGGGGACTGTAGGGATGGGGACAGGGGGTGATGGGGGTGACCACAGTGACAGGGCTGACCGTGGTGACAGGGGGTGACAGAGGGGACCACGGGGATGGGGACAGGGGGGTGATGGGGACGGGAGCGATGGGAGTGATGGGGGTGACTGCAGTGATGGGGGTGACCACAGGGACAGCGGGGATGGGGGCGACTGCAGGGACAGGGGTGACCATGGTGACGGGGGGTGACGGAGGGGACCACGGGGACAAGGGGGACTGTAGGGATGGGGACAGGGGGTGATGGGGGTGACTGCAGTGATGGGGTGACCACAGGGACAGGGGTGACCATGGTGACAGGGGGTGACGGAGGGGACCACGGGGACGGGGGCGACAGGGGGTGACAGGGCTGACCACGGTGACAGGGGGTGACGGAGGGGACCACAGGGACAAGGGGGACTGTAGGGATGGGGACAGGGGGTGATGGGGGTGACCACAGTGACAGGGCTGACCATGGTGACGGGGGTGATGGGGGCAATGGGAGTGACAGAGGTGATGGAGGTGACCGCAGTGACAGGGGGGACAGGGGCGGCAGGGGTGATGCGAGTGACAGGGGTGACTGCAGTGACGGGGCTGACGGGGGCAACAGGGGTGATGGGGGATGATAGGGGGTGACAAGAGGTGACACTGATGACATTGGTGACTGCGGTGATGGGGGTGAGCATGGTGACGGGGGTGACAGGGGTGATGGCAGTGACGGGGGTGACAGGGGGTGACAGGGTGACCCTGGTGACCGTGGTGCTGGGGGTGCCGGGGATGATGGATGACAGGGGTGACTGCAGTGATGGGGGTGACAGAGGTGACCGCAGTGCCAGGGGTGACCGCAGTGACATCGCTGTCCCCTCAGGGCTGCTCATGGCGCTGGGCTGGCTGGCAGTGCTGGCAGTGCCTTGGTGACCCTGCTGTCCCCATAGGGCTGGTCACCGCCGTGGGGTGGCTGTGGTGGCTCGTGGTGTGTGGGTCCCGCCTGCCCCACGCGTGGAAGTGCGCGGCCGCAGTGACACCCCTGTCCCCATAGGTCTCATCACCGCCGTGGGGTGGCTGCGCTGGCTGTGGGTCCGCGGCTCCCGCCTGCCCCACGCGTGGAAGTGCGCGGCCGCGGTGCTGGGTGACCTTGGTGACATTGTCATCCCCATAGGTCTCGTCACCGCTGTGGGGTGGCTGCGCTGGCTGTGGACCCGTGGGTCCCGCCTGCCCCACTCGTGGAAGTGCGCAGCTGTGGTGACACCCCTGTCCCCATAGGTCTCATCACCGCTATGGGGTGGCTCTGGTGGCTCTGGGGACACGGGTCGCACCTGCCCCACGCGTGGAAGTGCGCGGCCGCAGTGACATTGCTGTCCTGTGTCCCCATAGGGCTGGTCACCGCTATGGGGTGGCTGTGGTGGCTCGTGGTGTGTGGGTCCCGCCTGCCCCACGCGTGGAAGTGCGCGGCCACGGTGATACTGCTGTCCCCATAGGGCTGGTCACCGCCGTGGGGTGGCTGCGCTGGCTGTGGACCCGCGGCTCCCGCCTGCCCCACGCGTGGAAGTGCGCGGCCGCGGTGCGGGGAGGTGACACTGCTGTCCCCTGTCCCCATAGGTCTGGTCACTGCCATGGGGTAGCTGCGGTGGCTGTGGGTCCATGGGTCGCACCTGCCCCACGTGTGGAAGTGCGCGGCCGCGGTGCTGGGTGACCTTGGTGACATTGTCATCCCCATAGGGCTGGTCACCGCCGTGGGGTGGCTGCGCTGGCTGTGGGTCCGCGGCTCCCGCCTGCCCCACGCGTGGAAGTGCGCGGCCGCGGTGACATTGCTGTCCCCATAGGTCTCATCACCGCCATGGGGTGGCTGCGCTGGCTGTGGGTCCATGGGTCGCACCTGCCCCACGCGTGGAAGTGCGTGGCCGTGGTGACACTGCTGTCCCCATAGGTCTCGTCACTGCTATGGGGTGGCTGCGCTGGCTGTGGGTCCGCGGCTCCCGCCTGCCCCACGCGTGGAAGTGCGCGGCCGCGGTGCTGGGAGGTGACACTGCTGTCCCCATAGGTCTCGTCACCGCTATGGGGTGGCTCTGGTGGCTGTGGGGACACGGGTGGCGTCTGCCCCACGCGTGGAAGTGCGCGGCCGCGGTGCGGGGAGGTGACCCTGCTGTCCCCATAGGTCTGGTCACCGCCGTGGGGTGGCTGCGCTGGCTGTGGGTCCGCGGCTCCCGCCTGCCCCACGCGTGGAAGTGCGCGGCCGTGGTGACCCCCCTGTCCCCATAGGTCTCATCACCGCCATGGGGTGGCTGCGGTGGCTGTGGGTCCATGGCTCCCGCCTGCCCCACGCGTGGAAGTGCGCGGCCGCGGTGCTGGGAGGTGACCCTGCTGTCCCCTGTCCCCACAGGGTTGGTGACGGCGCTGGGGTGGCTGCGCTGGCTGTGGGTCCGCGGCTCCCGCCTGCCCCACGCGTGGAAGTGCGCGGCCGCGGTGCTGCCCCTGCAGGCCCTGGCGCTCCTGGAGCTCCTGGACTTCCCGCCCCTGCTGTGGGTCCTGGACGCCCACGCGCTCTGGCACCTGGGGACCGTCCCCGTCACCCTGCTGTTCCACAGGTGGGGGCATGTGGGGCAGGGGGTCCGCGCTATGGGGCGCGGGGGGGCCCTGTCATGTCTATAGGGTGCAGGGGGGGTCCTCTCGTGTCTATAGGGTGCGGGGGGGCCCTGTCATATCTATAGGGTGCAGGGGGACCCTGTCATGTCTATAGGGTGCTGGGGGGGCTCTGCTGTCCATGGGGTGCAGGGGGGCTCCTCTCTATAGGGTGCTGGACACCCATGTGCTCTGGCACCTGGGGACCGTCCCCGTCACCCTGCTGTTCCACAGGTGGGTGCGGGGGGCTCCCTATGGGGTGTGGGGGGCCCTGTTGTCTATAGGGTGCAGGGGGCCCCTCTCGTATCTATAGGGTGCTGGGGGGGCCCTCTTGTCCATGGGGTGCAGGGGGTCCTCTCCTATCTATAGGGTGCTGGGGGTTCTGCTGTCCATGGGGTGCTGGGTTCCCTCATATCCATAGGGTGCTGGGGGGTCCTGTCCATGGGGTGCTGGGGGGCCCCTGTCTATAGGGTGCTGGGGGGACCCTGCTTATCCATAGGGTGCTGGGGGGGGGGCTCCTGTCTGTGGGGTGCTCGGGGGCCCCTCTCTTATCCATAGGGTGCTCAGGGGGGCCTCTCTTATCTATAGGGTGCTGGGGGGAGCTCTGCTGTCCATAGGGTGCTGTGGGGGAGCCTCCCTTATCCATAGGGTGCTGGGGGGGTTCCTATCCATAGGGTGCTGGGGGCCCCCTCTCTTATCTATAGGGTGCTGGGGGGGGCTCCTGTCTATAGGGTGCTGGGGGGCCTTCCTTATCCATAGGGTGCTGGGGGGCCTTCCTTATCTATAGGGTGCTGTGGGGGGGGCCTCTCTTATCCATAGGGTGCTGGGATCCCTCTCGTTATCTATAGGGTGCTGGAGGCCCCTCTGTTATCCATGGGGTGTTGGGGGTCCCTCCCTTTCCTGTGGGATGTTGAGGGTCCCTCTCTTATCCATGGGGTCCTGAGGTTCCCTCTGTTATCCGTGGGGCACTGAGGGCCCCGTCTTATCCATAGGGCACTGGGAGTCCCTCCCGTATCCATAGGGCGCGGGGGGCTCCGCTCTTGCCCATAGGGTGCTGGGGCCCCTGACTCCTCTATGGGGCACTGGGGGGTCCTGGTCTCCTCTATGGGGCACTGGGGGGTCCCAGTCTCCTCCATGGGGCACTGGGGGGTCCCAGGCTCCTCCATGGGGCACTGGGGGGTCCTGGTCTCCTCTATGGGGCACTGGGGGGTCCTGGTCTCCTCCATGGGGCACTGGGGGGTCCCGGTCTCCTCTATGGGGCACTGGGGGGTCCCAGTCTCCTCTATGGGGCACGGGGGGGTCCTGGTCTCCTCCATGGGGCACTGGGGGCTCCCAGGCTCCTCCATGGGGCACTGGGGGGTCCTGGTCTCCTCCATGGGGCACTGGGGGGTCCTGGTCTCCTCTATGGGGCACTGGGGGGTCCTGGTCTCCTCCATGGGGCACTGGGGGGTCCCGGTCTCCTCTATGGGGCACTGGGGGGTCCCAGTCTCCTCTATGGGGCACGGGGGGGTCCTGGTCTCCTCCATGGGGCACTGGGGGCTCCCAGTCTCCTCCATGGGGCACTGGGGGGTCCTGGTCTCCTCCATGGGGCACTGGGGGGTCCCGCCGCAGCCTCCCTGCCCCGGAGGCCCCATCCCGGCCTCCCCCCGGCTCCGGGCGCCCCCGGCCGTGGGGCAGCGCCCCCCCCACCTCATCCTCCTCCCCCTCCTCCTCCCCCTCCTCCTCCTCATCCCGCTCTTCCTCCCGCAGTTTCCTATTGGACGACAGCCTCTACCTCCATCGGGCCGGCGGGGGCCTCCTCAAGGCGGATTAGGAGCGGCCCCCCCCGCCCCCCTCCGTGCCAATCCGGACGCTCCGCGGCCTTCCCGGGACGCTCCGTATTCCCACAGCCTTCCCGGGAGGCTCCGTGTTCCCGTGGCCTTCCGGAGGCTCCGCGGCCCTCCCGGGAGGCTCCTCATCCCCACGGCCTTCCGGAGGCTCCGCATCCCTGTGGCCTTCCCGAGGCTCCGTGTTCCCACGGCCTTCCGGAGGCTCCGTATCCCCATGGCCTTCCCGAGGCTCCGCGGCCTCCCCGGGAGGCTCCGCATTCCCGCAGCCTTCCCGGGACGCTCCGTATCCCCACGGCCTTCCGGAGGCTCCGCGGCCTTCCCGAGGCTCCGTATCCCCATGGCCTTCCCGAGGCTCCGCGGCCTTCCCGGGACACTCCGCATCCCCGCGGCCTCCCCGGGAGGCTCCGCATCCCCACGGCCTTCCGGAGGCTCCGCATTCCCACAGCCTTCCCAGGAGGCTCCGCATCCCCACGGCCTTCCCGGGAGGCTCCGTGTTCCCGTGGCCTTCCGGAGGCTCCGCGGCCTTCCCGGGAGGCTCCTCATCCCCACGGCCTCCCCAGGACTCCGTGTTCCCGCGGCCTTCCGGAGGCTCCTCATCCCCACGGCCTTCCGGAGGCTCCGTATCCCTGTGGCCTTCCCGGGAGGCTCCGCATTCCCACGGCCTTCCCGAGGCTCCGGCCTCCGCCCCCGGCACGGGGACGGGGCCGGGGGCTGCAGCGGTGCCCCCCGCCCGCGGCCCCCTCGTGCCCCCCCCGTCCCCCGCAATAAAGGCTCCCGCCTGCGGCTGCGGCTCCCTATGGCTGCGCCCCACACGGCGCCCACGCCGTGGGGTGCCCCATAGCGCCCCCCCCCACACGGTGCTCATGCCGTGGGGTGCCCCATAGCGCCCCCCACCCCACACGGCGCCCACGCTGTGGGGTGCCCCATAGCGCCCCCCACCCCACACGGTGCCCACGCCGTGGGGTGCCCTATAGTGGCCCCCCCAACCCGGTGCCTGCCCCACGGGCAGCCCCATGTCCACCCTGGTGGCGCCCACCCTGCACCCCATGGCGCGCCCTCTCTCTGCCCCATTGCATGGCCTGTTGGGGGCCCCACTGCAGCCCCCCACGTCTGCCCCGTTGGGTGCAGCGCACCTGCCCCACTGCACACCTCGTACATGCCCCATGTCTGCTCCATTGGGTGCCCCACTGCTTACCCCACTTCCACCCTATCACACACCCCACACCCGCCCCATCATGTGCCCCACTGCACACCCCACACATGCCCCATGTCTGCCCCATTGGGTGCCCCACTTCCACCCCATTGCATGCCCCACTGTGTGCCCCATACCTGCCCCATCACGTGCCCCACACCTGCCCCATCGCACACTCCACACCCGCCCCATTGCACACCCCACTCCCTGCCCCACATCATGCCGTGCAGCTCAAGCTTTATTGCGGGCAGCCCCCCGGGGTATCATCATTCCCGCGTGGGCTCCATCGCTTCCCACCGTGGGTGTCGCTCAGTCCTCGAGCGGCTTCTGCGCGTGGGCGAAGAAGACCCCGGCCACGTCGTCCACGCCGTTCTGCAGCGCGGGGGGCATCACGCACCCCACACCTGCCCCATTGCACACCCCACACCTGCCCCATTGCACACCCCATGCATGCCCCATCATGTGCCCCACAGCCACCCCACATCATGCCGTGCAGTTCAAGCTTTATTGTGGGCAGCTCCACAGATGGGCACAGCCCAGGGCAGCATTGGAGCACGGGGACTCCGGCACTTTCCCCGCTCAGGCCTCGAGCGGCTTCTGCGCGTGGGCAAAGAAGACCCCGGCCACGTCGTCCACGCCGGTCTGCAGCGCGGGGGGCATCGCGTAGCAGCGCAGCCGGCGCAGCGCGAAGCCGGCGGCGCCCAGCGCCCCCCGCACGTCGTCCTCGGCCAGCGGCACCACGGGCAGCCGCGCGGCGCCCGCCTCGTAGAACGACTCGCCCAGGGCGCCCAGCAGCAGCGCGTGGCCGCCCGGGCGCAGCAGGGAGCCCACGTGGCGCAGGGCGCGCGCGAAGCCGGCGCGGTCGGGGCTGGCGGCCTCCAGGCAGAAGGCCGAGAGCAGCGCGTCGGCCGGCGGGCGCAGCGGGGCGCCCAGCGGCTCCGGCTCGTGCACGTCGATGGGCAGGATGCGGCGCAGGCGGCTGCGGAGGCGGCGCTCCTTGTCCTGCCAGTGCTCCCTGCGGGGACCCGCACGTCAGCCGGGGACACCAGGACGGGGACGGGGGGTGTGGGGACTGGAGGGGCCCGTGGGGATCCGTGCAGCATCCGTGGGGCTGGGATCCTGCAGGGATATGGGCCTGGGAGCCTGTGGGATCAGCCTGGCACCTGTGGGGATGTGGGTCCTTGAGTGTGTGGTGCTGTGATTGCACTGGGCTCAGCGTGACATCCGTGTGACTGGGATCCTGCAGGGATGTGGGGCTGGGGGGTCTCAGTGTGATATCCATGGGGCTGGGATCCCATGGGGATCTGCATAGCATCCGTGGGGCTGGGATCCTGCAGGGATGTGGGGCTGGGAGCCCGTGGGGATCCGTGCAGCATCCGTGGGGCTGGGACCCTGCAAGGATGTGGGGCCTGGGGGTCTCAGTGTGACATCCATGGGGCTGGGATCCCACAGGGAAGTGGGGCTGGGAGCCCATGGGCCTGGGATCCTGCAGGGATGTGCGGCTGGGGGGTCTCAGTGTGATATCCATGGGGCTGGGATCCCATGGGGATCTGCATAGCACCGTGGGGCTGGGATCCTGCAGGGATGTGGGGCTGGGAGCCCGTGGGGATCCGTGCAGCATCCGTGGGGCTGGGATCCTGTAGGGATGTGGGGCCTGGGGGGGGGGGGCCATGGGGATCCGCACAGCATCCATGGGGCTGGGATTCCACAGGGATGTGGGGCTGGGGGGTCTCAGTGTGACATCCGTGGGGCTGGGACCCCATAGGGATGTGGGGCTGGGTCCCATGGGGACGCATCCCGCAGGTGTCAGGCTGGGATCGCACGGAATCGCGCAGCGCGTGCAGGGATGTGGGGCAGCCCCGAGCCCTGCGCTCGGCACCCGCCACTGCCACCGGGACCAGGGGCTGGGGTGTCCCCATGTCCCCAACAGCCCCATCCCCATCCCAGTGCTCCCACTGTCCCCAAAATAGGTATCACTGTCCCCAGCAGCCCCATCCCCGTCCCCATGCTACTGCTGTCCCCATCTCAGCTGTCCCCAAGAGGGGAACTGCTGTCCCCAAGTAGCCCTGTCCCCACCCTGGTGCTACTGCTGTCCCCATGTCACGGCCATGCCCCCCCCCCCGTCCCCATGCTGTCCCCATCCTGGTGCTCCCACTGTCCCCATGTGACAGCTATGCCCCCACTGTCCCCAACGCCCCTGTCTCTGTTCCAGTGCTCCCACCATCCCCATGTCACGGCTGTGCCCCCCTGTCCCCGCCATCCCCACCCCTGTCCTCCTGCCATCCCCATGTCACGGCCATGTCCCCATGCTGTCCCCATGCTGTCCCCATTCCAGTGCTCCCACTGTCCCCATGTCCCCGTGCTGTCCCCGTGCTGTCCCCACCCCGGTGCTCCTGCCGTCCTGGCCATGTCCCCCATGTCCCCCCTGTCCCCACGCTGTCCCCCCATTGTCCCCACCCCAGTGCTCCTGCCGTCCCCATGCCCCCCCCCGTCCCCATGTCCCCCATGTCCCCTCCGTCCCCATGTCCCCCCCCGTCCCCATGCTGTCCCCATGATGCCCCCCTGCCGGTGCCCCCACCATCCCCATGCCCCCCCCGTCCCCATGTCCCCCATGTCCCCTCCGTCCCCATGTCCCCCCCATCCCCATGCTGTCCCCATGATGCCCCCCTCTCCGGTGCCCCCACCATCCCCATGTCCCCCATGTCCCCCCCCATGTCCCCCATGTCCCCTCCGTCCCCATGTCCCCCATGTCCCCCCCATCCCCATGCTGTCCCCATTATGCCCCCCCCCCCGGTGCCCCCACCATCCCCATGTCCCCCATGTCCCCCATGCCCCCCCTGTCCCCCCTGTCCCCCATGTCCCCCCTACCCGCGCCCCTCGATCTGGCACACGTGGCGGCTGAACGGGCTCCAGTCGAAGGCCCCGGGGTGGCCGCGCGCCCAGCGCCGCAGCTCCTCCCTGTTGACCGCCAGGTAGTCGGTGGCCACGATCTCCTCGAAGTGGTCGCAGGCGCTGAGGAGCTGGTAGATGGTGGGGCCCGAACCCACGTCCAGCAGCGTCCGGCCCCCGATGGAGCCTGCGCACGGAGCGGGGCTGGAGCCGGACGCCGGGGCCCCGGGATGCGGGGTGGGAGCAGAGGGGGCTGGGATGGAGGTGCCGAAGGGTCTGGGGTGGGATGGGGGAGCTGGGAATAGGGACGGGAACTGGGATGGGGATGGAGATGGGGTGGGGACAAGGACTGGGATGGAATGGGAATGGGAATGGGATAGGGATGGGGACAGGACAAGGGATGAGAGGGGAATGGGATGGGGACCAGGACTGGGATGGGAATGAGATGGGGACCAGGACAAGGACTGGGATGGGAATGGGAATGGGCTAGGGATGGGGGCAGGACAAGGGATGAGATGGGAATGGGATGGGGACCAGGACTGGGATGGGAATGAGATAAGGACCAGGACAAGGACTGGGGATGGGATGGGAATGGGATAGGGATGGGGACCAGGACAAGGGATGAGATGGGAATGGGATGGGGACCAGGACTGGGATGGGAATGAGATGGGGACCAGGACAAGGACTGGGGATGGGATGGGAATGAGAATGGGATAGGGAATGGGGACCAGGACTGGAATGGGATGGGAATAGGAATGGGATAGGGATGGGAATGGAGTGGGGACCAGGACAAGGGATGGGAATGAGATGGGGAGCAGGACAAGGACTGGGATGGGGACTAGGACAAGGACTGGGATGGGATGGGAATGAGAATGGGATAGGGATGGGGACCAGGACAAGGACTGATATAGGAATGGGATGGGGACAAGGACGAGGACTGGGCTAGGGATGGGAATGAGATGGAGATCAGGACAAGGACTGAGGTGGGAATGGGATAGGGATGGGAATGGGATGAGGGAGCAGGACAAGGACTGGGATAGGAATGGGATGGGGAGGTGGACGGGGATGGGGAGCAGGACAGGGACTGAGATGGGGAAGAGATAGGGATGGGGATCGGGATGGGGAGAAGGACAGAGGCTGGGATGGGGATGAGCTAGGGGTGAGGAGCAGGACCGGATTGAGCTGGGGATGGGATGGGGATGGGATAGGGATGGGATGGGGAACAGGACAGGGACTGGGATGGGGATGAGGAGCAGGACAGGACTGAGATGGGGATGGGATAGGGATGGGGAGCAGGACAAGGGATGGGGAGCAGGACAGGGACTAGGATGGGCTAGGGAACAGGACAGGGACTGGGATGGTATAGGGGTGAGGAGCAGGACTGGGGATGGGATAGAGCTAGGAACAGGCTGGGGAGCAGGACAGGGGATGGGATGCGGATGGGATAGAGCTGGGAACGGGCTGGGGAGCAGGACAGGGGATGGGATGGGGATGGGAACAGGCTGGGGAGCAGGACAGGGGATGGGATGCGGTTGGGATGGGGATGGAAGTGGCTCCACATGCCCCTCACCGTCCGCGAAGGCCTCGGCCAGGCAGCGGAGCTTCCAGGGCACCACGGCCTCCGCGCACGAGAAGTCGGCGCGCGGCGGCTCGTAGTTGTTCCGCAGGTAGGCGCGGGGGTCGAACGCGGCGTAGCCGGCGCGCACGGCGGCCAGCGAGCTCATGGCCACAGCGGCGGGGACGGGGGGACGGGGGGACGGGGATGCAGGGACACGGGGACACGGGGACACAGGGATGCAGGGACACAGGGATGCGGGGACGCAGGGATGCAGGGACACGGGGACACGGGGATGCAGGGATGCAGGGACACGGGGATGCAGAGACGCAGGGATGCAGGGACGCAGGGATGCAGGGACGCGGGGATGCAGAGACGCAGGGATGCAGGGACGCAGGGATGCAGGGACGCGGGGATGCAGGGACACGGGGATGCAGGGACGCAGGGATGCGGGAACGTGGAGACGCAGGGATGCAGGGATGCAGGGATGTGGGGACACAGGGATGCAGGGACGCAGGGACACAGGGATGCAGGGACACGACGTGGCCGCCCTTTATCCCCGCGGGACACAGGGAGGGGACACGTGGGGGACGCGATGGCCCTGTCACCGCCCTCCCCGCTAACCTGGTTAGCGGTGGCCCCGGGGCTGCGATGCGGCCGCTCTGCGACAGCCGCTGTCACCCGTCCCTGCTGTCACCCGCCAACCCCCCTCCTGTCACCGCTGTCTGGGTGTCACCAGCGGGATGAGCGCGCCGGGGCTCCGGGAAAGGGAGTGGAGGGGCCATAGAGGTGCCCAAAGCTCCGGCGCGTCCGGCAGCAGCGGGATGGATCCGGCCTCCCCGGGGATGGGCTGGGGGTGCTGGAGCATCGTGGGCAGCTGTGGGGTGGGGATGGGGACCAGGACAGGGATCCGGGTGGGGATGGGGACATGGGCAAGGACAGGGATGGGATGAGGATGGGATGGGGACCAGGGAAAGACAGGGACGGGATGAGGATGGGGATATCGATGGGATGGGGACCAGGACAAGGACAGGGTTGGGATGAAGATAGGGATATCAATGGGATGGGGACAAGGACAGGGATGGGAATATTGATGGGATGGGGACCAGGACAAGCACAGGAATGGGATGGGGACCAGGGAAGGACAGGGATGGGCTGGGGACCAGGACAAGGACAGGGATGGGATGAGGATGGGGATATCGATGGGATGGGGACAAGGACAGGGATGGGATGGGGATATTGATGGGCTGGGGACCAGGACAAGGGCAGGGATGGGCTGGGGACCAGGACAAGGACAGGGATGGGATGAGGATATCGATGGGATGGGGACCAGGACAAGCACAGAGATGGGATGGGGACCAGGGAAGGACAGAGGACATGGACAAAGACAGGGATGGGATGAGGATGGGGATATCGATGGGATGGGGACCAGGACAAGGACAGGGATGGGGCACAGGGCAGGACGGGCTTGGGATGGGCACGGGCACTGGCAGGGGCCCAAGGACAGAGAGATCCGGACAGGAGGGAACAGCTAATCTGGGCGCTGGCACCGGGGCCACCCCGGGCATGGGGACAGGCCAGGCTGGCAAGGGCGGGGGGGGGTTGTTATACAAATTCCCTCCCTATGCAGGAAAACAACCTCCCCCTGCCCCAAATCCCTGCGGGAATCCTGGCTCCCTCCAGCTGCCCCTTCAAAGCCCAATGGGGTGAAACCCCCCCCCCTAAATCCTGCCCCCCCGTCCCGGTGCATCGGGATGTGCCGGGTCCCCGGAGCAGCGGCGCCGAGCGAGGCTGGACCGTTTATTGCTGCACCGGGTCAGGCCCGTCGGTACCGACCGCGCAGAGCCCCCCCCCCCGCGGGCCCTGAGCCCCCCCCCGGCGGCGCCCGTGGGGCCGAGGGGTCGCTCAGAGCCCCCCCAACCCCCGACGGGGAAACTGAGTCACATCCAAGCGCCGCTCGTCCCCTCCAGCTCCCGCCGTCCCCATTCCGCTGCAGGGGGGGGGCCCAGGCGTCCGGACCGCCCCCCCCCATGCATCCCCTTCGCCATCCATCCGTCCACGTCCACGCGTGGGGGGGCCCAGGCGTCCGGACCCCCCCATGCATCCCCTTCGCCATCCATCCGTCCACGTCCACGCGTTGGGGGGGGGGGCCCAGGCGTCCGGGCCCCCCCCGCCCCCGCCATCCACCCGCTCAGCCCCTCGCTAGCGAAGCAGCCCCCAGCCCCGCGACCCCCCCCGGACGCCGGGGCCCCTCAGCCCCGCTGCGCCTCGTGCGACAGGGAGCGGGACAGGGAGCGGCGCGGCCCGGGCTTGGCCCCGCGCAGGTCGGGGGGCTCGAACAGGGGCAGCGGCAGCGCCCGCGCGTAGGGCAGGAGCAGCAGGGCCGGGGGCTGCCCCAGGCGCCCCGC
This sequence comes from Tinamus guttatus, assembly GCF_059628265.1. Lineage (NCBI taxonomy): Eukaryota > Metazoa > Chordata > Aves > Tinamiformes > Tinamidae > Tinamus > Tinamus guttatus. The sequence continues at coordinate 613,298 of NW_028289189.1, read as the reverse complement.
GCGGAGCAGCCCCCAGGGCGAGCGCTGCTCCAGCAGCCGCGTCTCCCCGCGCTGCTCCAGCGACTCCCGGCGCCGCTCGTCCCGCTCCCGCAGGCAGCACCTGCAGCGGCGGCGGCGCCGTGTCCCGCGTGGGCCCCGCGGGGAGATCCCGTGTCCCGCGTGGGCCCCGCGGAGAGCCCCCCCCCCGTGTCCCGCGTGGGCCCCGCGGGGAGCCCCCGTGTCCCCCCATGCCCCACAGGGAGCCCCGGGGTGCCTCCCCCTCCCCATAGCCCATGATGAGCAGCGCAGCCCCATGGGGAGCCCCCTTGTCCCCCCATGCCCCACGGGGAGCCCCTGTGTCCCCTCATGCCCCATGGGGAGCCCCCGTGTCCCCTCATGCCCCACGGGGAGCCCCCGTGTCGCCCCATGCCCCGCGGGGAGCCCCGGGGTGTCTCCCCCTCCCCATAGCCCGCGGGCAGCAGCGCAGCCCCATGGAGACCCCCCGTGTCCCCCCGTGCCCCACGGGGGACCCGCAGCCCCATGGAGACCCCAGAGACACCCCCCCCTACATCTGTCACCAGCCCATAGGGACCCCCATATCCGCCCCCTATCCCACGGGGACCCCCCCACCCATCACCAACCCACGGGGACCCCCACCCTGTCCCACGGGTACCCCGAGCCCCCTCCCCGCCCCACAACCCACCATAGGGACCCACAGCGCGCCCCGCGCCCCCCTCCAGCCCCATGGGACCCCAGGGACCCCCCGCATCCATCACCAACGGGGACCCCCACCCTGTCCCACAGGCACCCCGAGCCCCCTCCCCGCCCCACAACCCCCCACGGGCACCCACAGAGACCCCCACATCCCTCACCAGCCCATAGGGACCCCCATATCCCCCCCCTATCCCACGGGGACCCCCCCATCCCCACCCTGTCCCACGGGGACCCCGAGCCCCCTCCCCGCCCCCCCAATGGGCAGTGCCCTCCGTGCCCCCCTCCAGCCCCATGGGGACCCCAGGGACCCCCCCCATCCCCACCCTGCCCCATGGGCACCCCGAGCCCCCTCCCTGCCCCACAACCCCCCACGGGCAGCGCCCCCCTCCATCCCCACGTCCCCCCCACATCCCCCCGTCGCCCACCCGTCCTCGGGCCGCGTGCGGAGCTCCAGGTCCAGCCACTCGGCGCTGAAGCTCTCGCGGCGCCCGGCGTCGTCCTCGCGCAGGCGGCAGCCCAGGCGGGCGCCCGCCACGAGCCCCCCGCTCTTGAGCACGGCGCTGGCTCCCCACATGGCGCCCGCCGCCCGGCCCCGCCGCCCCGCGCTTTATAGCCGCCCGCGCCGGCTATTTCGGGAGGCGCCGCCGCTGCCAAGGGCCCCGCGACGGACCGGGGGGGGGACACGGAACGTGTGGGACACGGAACCGGGCGCCGCTGTCGCCCTCGTGGCGTCAGAGCCGGGCCTGGCCATGGGTTTGTCCCCACGCTGCGGGGCTCAGCCAGGGGCCGGGAGGCTGCAAGGAGGCTGCAAAGGGGAAAGGAGGCTGCAAAGGGGCTGCAAAGGGGAAAGGAGGCTGCAAAGGGGCTGCAAAGGGGAAAGGAGGCTCCAAGGAGGCTGCAAAGGGGAAAGGAGGCTGCAAAAGGGCTGCAAAGGGGGCCAGGAGGCTGCAAAGGGGGCCAGGAGGCTCTAAGGGGGCTGCAAAGGGGGCCAGGGGGCTCTAAGGGGGCTGCAAAGGGGGCCAGGAGGCTGCAAAAGGGCTGCAAAGGGGGCCAGGAGGCTCTAAGGGGGTTGCAAAGGGGGCCAGGAGGCCACAAAGAGGCTGCAAAGGGGGCCAGGAGGTTCCAAGGAGGCTGCAAAGGGGAAAGGAGGCTGCAAAGGGGGCCAGGAGGCTGCAAAGTGGGCCAGGAGGCTGCAAAGGGGGCCAGGAGGCTCTAAGGGGGCTGCAAAGGGGGCCAGGAGGCTGCAAAGGGGTCCAGGAGGCTCTAAGAGGGCTGCAAAGGGGGCCAGGAGGCTGCAAAGGGGGCCAGGAGGCTCTAAGGGGGCTGCAAAGGGGGCCAGGAGGCTGCAAAGGGGGCCAGGAGGCTCTAAGAGGGCTGCAAAGGGGGCCAGGAGGCTGCAAAGGGGGCCAGGAGGCTGCAAAGAGGCTGCAAAGGGGAAAGGAGGCCGCAAAGGGGCCACAAAGGGGGCCAGGAGGCTGCAGAGGGGGCCAGAGGGGCCGGGTGGTGACGCCTGACAGCCCCATGTGCCCCCATGTCCCCTCATCCCACCCCCCGGCCGGTGACAACGCGAGGGGACACGGGGACACGGGCAGTGCAAGGCTCTTTATTTCGGGGGGGGACCGAGCCGGACGCGTCCCCCCTGGTCACCGCTCCCCGTCCCAGCGCCCCAAAACCCCCCGGAAAGTCTCTGTGCGGGGGCCGGTGACACCGGGACGTCCTCGAGGCCGGTGACATGGGGACATCCCCAGGGTTGGTGACACCGGGACGTCCCCGGGGTTGGTGACAGCGGCTCCTGGCGCTCCCGGCGCTGTCCCCGCGGCCGCAGGTCCCCCTTGGGGACGCCGGGGTTGTCACGCGCGGGCGCAGAGCTCGGCCACGCGCAGCCGCAGGTGGCCGGCGAACTCGAACATGGTGGCCGCCAGGCTCTGGTGGATCAGGTAGCGCGGCAGGCGGCCCTGCAACGGCACGGGAGGTGACACGGGGGACACGGGGAGGTGACAGGGGGGGACACAGGGAGGTGACACTGGGGGACACGGAGAGGTGACACGGGGAGGTGACAGCGGGGGACACGGGGAGGTGACACGGGGGACACGGGGAGGTGACGGGGGGAGGTGACGGCGGGGGACACGGGGAGGTGACATTGGGGGACACGGGGGAGGTGACGGCAGGGGACACGGGGGGGGACACGGGGGACACGGGGGGGGACACGGGGAGGTGACACGGGGGACACGGGGGAGGTGACGGGGGGGACACGGGGAGGTGACGGGGGGACACGGGGGAGGTGACACGGGGGACACGGGGAGGTGACATGGGGGACACGGGGGAGGTGACACGGGGGGACACGGGGAGGTGACACTGGGGGACACGGGGGAGGTGACACTGGGGGACACGGGGGAGGTGACACGGGGAGGTGACGGGGGGGACACGGGGGAGGTGACACGGGGGACACGGGGAGGTGACACGGGGGGACACGGGGGAGGTGACACGGGGGACACGGGGAGGTGACGGCGGGGGACACGGGGAGGTGACATTGGGGGACACGGGGAGGTGACGGGGGGGGACACGGGGAGGTGACACGGGGGACACGGGGAGGTGACGGCGGGGGACACGGGGAGGTGACACAGGGGGACACGGGGAGGTGACGGGGGGGACACGGGGAGGTGACACGGGGGACACGGGGAGGTGACACGGGGGGGACACGGGGAGGTGACACGGGGGGACACGGAGGAGGTGACACGGGGGGACACGGGGGAGGTGACGGGGGGACACGGGGGAGGTGACACGGGGGGGACACGGCCCCGCGGGACTGCGGGGGGAACGGGGACACGACCCGCTGGGAATTAACCCCCCTCCTTGTTCCCGGCGTGGGGATGGCAGGGAGCAGCCCCCCCCCCCACTGTGATCCTGGCCTCCCAAATTCCCACTTTTCTCCGGGGATGGAGCGGGAGCGCCGGGATGGGGCACATCCGCGCCCCGGCCGGAGCGAGGGATGAGCCGGGCGCTATTAATATTCCCGCAGGGCCAAAGGAAGGAGCAGGGGGAGCTCCGGGAAGACGCTGGAAGCTCTGAGCGAGCCGGTTATTAATAGCTCGGCCGCTCCGGCATTCCTGGCGGCAGCGGGACGCGCGGGGACGGCGGCCCCGGCCCCTCGGAGCCCCTCGGAGCCCCTCGGAGCCGGATCCGCAGGGAGCATCCGTGGGGCGCGCGGGGCTGCTCCCGGCTCCGCTCCCGGAGCTTCCCTGGATCCTGCTTTTGGGAACGGCGTGGGAGGGAGGGAGGGAGGGAGGGGGCCGCGCGGCGCGGGCGGCGCTGCTGAATGGAGCCTTTGTGCTGCGCTCCGAGCGGAGCCTCCGCTCGGCCCCGCGCGGGGAGGCTGCGAGCGGGGCCGGGGGGGAGCCAAGGGGCTGCAAAGGGGAAAGGAGGCTGCAAAGGGGCTGCAAAGGGGACAGGAGGCTGCAAAGGGGCTGCAAAGGGGAAAGGAGGCTGCAAAGGGGCTGCAAAGGGGACAGGAGGCTGCAAAGGGGGCTGCAAAGGGGACAGGAGGCTGCAAAGGGGACAGGAGGCTGCAAAGGGGCTGCAAAGGGGAAAGGAGGCTGCAAAGGGGCTGCAAAGGGGGCCAGGAGGCTGCAAAGGGGAAAGGAGGTTGCAAGGAGGCTGCAAAGGGGAAAGGAGGCCGCAAAGGGGACAGGAGGCTGCAAAGGGGCTGCAAAGGGGGCCAGGAGGCCACAAAGAGGCTGCAAAGGGGAAAGGAGGCTGCAAGGGGGCTGCAAAGGGGGCCAGGAGGCCACAAACGGGCCACAGAGGGGGCCAGGAGGCTCCAAGGAGGCTGCAAAGGGGGCCAGGGGGCTGCAAGGGGGCTGCAAAGGGGAAAGGAGGCCGCAAGGAGGCTGCAAAGGGGAAAGGAGGCCGCAAAGGGGCCACAAAGGGGGCCAGGACGCTGCAAGGAGGCTCCAAGGAGGCTGCAAAGGGGGCCAGGAGGCTCCAAGGGGGCTGCAAAGGGGGCCAGGAGGCTCCAAGGGGGCTGCAAAGGGGGCCAGGAGGCTCCAAGGGGGCTGCAGAGGGGGCCAGGAGGCTCCAAGGGGGCTGCAGAGGGGGCCAGGAGGCCGCAGAGGGGCAGCCAGGGGGCAGTTCTGCCCACGCTGCCTCTCGTTCGGGCCGCAGCGCGGAGCCGACCGGCAGCTCCGTGAGCACCTCCGGCCCTGGGGCACCCGCTGCGGCTTTTCCACATTTCCCCGTGCACGGGAAGGGCAGCGGAACCGGCCCCGGTGCCCGCGGAGGATCAAACCCAGCTCTGCCCCGGGGATGGGGATGGGTTTGACACCACCGGGATCCCCATCGGGCAGGGAGCAGCCCCCAGGCCTCAAAATGGGGGAAATTCCTGCAGAATGAGGACAAGCGGCAGGTCCTGCTTAACGCCCGCAGTGAAACCCAAGCGCCCCGGGGGCTGCAGGATCCCGGGGTTCGGAGCGGCCTCAGCGCTCCGGAGCGCTGCGGAGCGCAGGGATGAGCCGAGCACACGGATGGGTCCTGCCGGGAAGCCGCGTTACCTTCAGGTCCGTGTTGAGGATCCAGATGAACGTGCAGACCCGGGGGTTGCTCGGGCACTTGAGCACGATGAAGCCTCCGGGGCCGTTCTCACCCCTGGGGACAAAGAGCAGCAGCCAGTGCGGCCGGGGCTGCCGGATCCCGATCCCGCAGCCCGGATCCCGATCCCGGATCCTGATTCCACAGCCCGGATCCCAAATCTACAGCCCGGATCCCGATCCCGCAGCCCGGATCCCGATCCCGGATCCCGATCCCGGATCCCGATCCTGCCCGGCAGCGAGGCCTGGAGCACGGCGGGATGGGGATGGACACACGGAGCATCGGGAAGGCGCCCGCTCCCGCTGCGGATGCTCCCACATGGGTTGCCCACAGGCACGAAGCAGCCTCTGAATTGCGTCCTACCCATTCCCGGTAGGAATTCCGGGTCAGAATGGGTGCACACAAGCAGCTCCCGGGAATGCCAAGTGCCCAGGGAAAGCTCTGGCATTGGGACTCAGCGTGGAGAGCCTTGTCCTCACATCCCCCAGATCCCTCCTGGCACCATCTGATGCGTCGCAGAGACAAAAGCTCTGCTCACACGCAGCCCAAATACAGATTTCCCTTCCCTGTTCAGGAACACACAACTATTTTTCGCTGCCTACATTTGCAAAAAGCTTTTCTGGCCCCTGAAGTCCCCAGCTCCTAAATAGACTGAGGCAGCTAGAACGGCTCTGAGTTAAAATGTCAATTACTTTAACCAGATTATCAGGAAAAACAAAGTCAGTGGGAGAAGAGGCGCAGCTGAGCCCCAGGCACCGGAGCAGACAGGAACAAGGAGCCCTTGTTTGATGGGATTGCTGAGATCCGTGCCCAGCCGGCTGTCCCTTTGGAAGGGCAGAGGCCTCACGGTGTTTTGGGAGTCTGTCCCTCTTAAACGTTGCCTGTTTCGCCCACGGGAGCAGCTCTCGATGTCCTCAGCCTTTAAAATCAGAAAGTGACTGGCTTACGAGAAGCAAAAGGCATCCGAGAGGCTCCGAGAAAGACACAGGCAGCTGTTTCCTGCCCCTCAGGAACGGCCCTGCTCGGGATTTAACCGTTACATAAACAGGATGCAGATCGGGGCAGGGTTTGTGCTGTTATTGGTTGGCACCTCCGCTCCCCGGAGCCGGGAAACGCCCGAGCGACACTCGGAGTTGCTCTAACAAAGGGAGAAGAACAAGGGAAGCGAGGTTTGGATCCACAAATAGCTCAGCTTCCTCCACACGGTGCCACGAAGACGGCAGCGCGTTCGTTTAAGAGGCTCTTTGCCCTGCGCTTGAGCAAAGCAAGTGAAATAGCAGCTGAAAAAAACAGCAGCCACCTCTTACCTGACGTATTTGGAGAGCGGAGGCTTCAGGCTGTGCGTGGTCGATATCCCTGAGGAAATGTACCTGTCCCTCCTCCTCTCGATGCGCCGCACGTTCACGAAGTCCCTAAGCAAAGGGAGAGCGCGGAGCGCGTCGGGAAGCGCGCGGGATGGACGGAGCGGCCGGGAAAGGCCGAGGGCAGCACCGCCGTCTCGGAGCCGGCACATTCCCAGACTCCCAGAAACTTCCAGAGGTCACTCTGGGGGCTCGTGGCCTTCGGGAGCGTCCCCCGCGTCCCACACGTGTCCCAGGGGTGGCACCTCGGGGACAGGGCACCCCGACCACGCCGGGACGCCGCTCCGTGTTTTGGGATGGTGCCCGAGGCCTCGTGCAAACGGGGATCGGGATGGACTGACCTGGGGGAGACGACGCCGCCCGCGGTCCCGGCTGCCACGTCGTACGAGACGATCGTGTTGTCCTCGACCCGCTGCAGGATCTGCGGGAAAAGGGATTTGCTCAGCTCAGCGCGGACATAAAGACCCTCCCGTAACGGGGATAAGACCCTCCCATAACGGAGCGCCGGGATAGCGGATCCGGGAGCTCGCGGGGAGCTCCCTCCGCATCCCGGCCGCTCCGAGGGAACACGGCTCGGCGCCGGCCCGGCTCCCTGCCCACCCGTGGCCTTTTGGACGGGCCCGGCCTTGCAGCTGGCTGCGCCGGAGCATTCGGAGCGCACGGATGAGCGGCGCGGATTTACCGCCGATCCGGCTCGGCTCCAGCAGGGCCCGGGCGCCGCTGCCAGCCGGGGCCGGAGCGGGAAGCTCCGGCTCTCCGCTCCAAGGAGCTCCTGTGATTAAGCCATCTTTGTCCGGCACGCTCACCTGGCAGGCTGCCACCGTTCTGTTCCACAGGATCATCTTCTCGGGCTGGAGAATAACCTCCTGGTAAACCGTTTCAGCAGAGCACTGCAGGAAAGCCTGAGGACGGAGCCAGAGCAGTTAGCCGGGCCCCCGCTCCCCTTTCCTGGGATTATTTTGTAAGGAATGCAGGACGGATTGCAAGGAACAACTGGGATGGAGAGGCAGCGAGGCTGGCCTAGCTCGAGGGGGCCTCCTCGGTGCGTCCCTACCCCGAGCTGGGCTGCCCCATTGCCATGGGGCTCATGGGGACCGTGGGGACACGCTGGGATGCCCCATTGCTATGGGGCTCATGGGGACACGCTGGCCTGCCCCATTGCTATGGGGCTCGTGGGGACCCTGGGGACACGCTGGGCTGCCCCATTGCCATGGGGCTCATGGGGACACGCTGGGCTGCCCCATGGCCATGGGGCTCGTGGGGACACGCTGGGCTGCCCCATTGCTATGGGGCTCGTGGGGACCCTGGGGACACGCTGGGCTGCCCCATTGCTATGGGGCTTGTGGGGACACGCTGGGCTGCCCCATGGCCATGGGGCTCATGGGGACACGCTGGGCTGCCCCATTGCTATGGGGCTCGTGGGGACACGCTGGGCTGCCCCGTGGCCATGGGGCTCGTGGGGACACGCTGGGCTGCCCCATTGCTATGGGGCTCATGGGGACACGCTGGGCTGCCCCATTGCTATGGGGCTCATGGGGACACGCTGGGCTGCCCCATGGCCATGGGGCTCCTGGGGACACGCAGGGGGACACCGGGGTGCAGAAGGGTGCAGGACGCGGCTGAGCCGCTGGCCCCGCTCCCAGCCGCTTCCCGGTTTATCCGCTATCCCGGAGCGCGCGCAATCGCTCCGGGAAGCCGTCGGAAAGCTCCTCCGAGCCCCATTCCAACACACCCCCGCGGGACGGGGCGTCTCCAGGGGTCAACGCGGAGCATCCCGCTTTTCCCCGGGAACACGGGGCCGCTCCGAGGGCAGCTCCCGCCAGCCAGGCAGCATATGCCCTGGAACAAAGCACAGCCCCGGCAGCAGCAGCGCTTCATTAAAGCGTGGTCGGCAGCCAAGGCTCCGGAGCGGGCACGGAGCGCGGCGCTTCCGACGGCTCCGCTCCGTGCCAGGCGGCAGCAGGCGCCCGCTCAGCCCTGGCCTTGCTGGCAATTAGCTGCAATTAGCCTCCTTGGTCAGATTAGCCCTAGATGCCGGCGTTGGAAGCGAGTCTTGCAGTCACCTGCTCCCACTTCCACCAGCACGGACAGGGGCCCGGTGTGTTTTCCGGGGAGGCTCTTTGCCAGGCGAAGGGTTTTCCTGGAGAGATTCCCTGGAGTTCGTGTGTCTCGGGCAAAGGGAAGGTGCTTTGTGGACTGACCCGTCCTGCCCGAGCCAGGGGAGAGCGTGAAACCTCAGCGGAATCGTGGCTCTTGTGCCACACGCGCTAAGGAAGCGATTCAGAAAGGCTCTTACCTTTAAAATAAAGGTCTTGCCATGGAAAGGTATCTCAAAAGTGTAAACAACATCCCCAAACTCCTGTGTAAGAAACGAGAGGGTTACATTTAGGCTGGCAAAATAAAATTGTTTCTCCTGCTGGTCTCCAAGCCCTGTCATTCCCAAGGCCCATCCCAAGGGAGCCCCGATACCGGAGCTGCTCTCGACACGTTTCAGACGCACGGGCACAAATTTCCATAAACAAAACGGCACCCGGAGAGGCAGCAACGTGATGAGACAGGGATGGAATCCATCTCGTGCCAGCCACAAACCCCGTTTCAAGGTCAAACTCTCTTTGTAGCCGTAGGAGCGAGGGGACAATTTGCCAGCGCGGCTGTTGCCACCTACGTCCCAGAAGAGCCTCAACCGAAGGGTGAGGGCTGGACACACGATAACCTTTCATCATTAGCCCGTGTTAAACTCCCATTAGTCTATTTAAATCCGTCCCCCTTCGGATAAAGAAAACAATCTGCCCAGCTAGTTTGGCACCAAACAATGGATCACTTGACAGGGGAATTTTGAACGCCAGATGAGACTGCAGCTTGCAGGACTCTCGGCTCGATCACGCTGGGAGCAGCGAGGAAGGGGGCACAGAGGCTGCTCCCTTCTCCCCAGCTTCCAGAAAGAGGGAAAACTCCCCCAAAATCCCAGCGGCGGCTCCGGAGGAGCCAGGGCAGGGCCTGCTTTGCTCCGTGCACCTCGGTGCCTTTGGAAGCAGGAGGCGACAGTGGGAGGGACGTGTCCCCATTGACACTCCACAAGGGCCATTCCCGGGAAAGGGGACACGCGAGCGGCTCTGTGGGACGGAGCCAACGGGAGGAACAGCCTGTGCCCTGCACGCTCCCACGCGGAGCCGAGCGGGATAAAAAGGCCGGATCCCAACGCGGCCGGAGCCTCCGCAGAGCTCGGCGCATCCGACGCTTCCCGGTGCGGAGCAGGGCCCTCCGGAGAGAACTGCCCGGCCCTGCTGTGCACGGGCCCTCTCCTGACGAGCAGGAGGGTAATTAAACGTCTAATTAAATAAGAGGGCATTTTACATTTAACTGAACTGGAAGAGATTCCTAATTCAATCAGGTAATTGTAACGCTTGTTAATTTTTCATGGCGCAAGGAGGTTTCCAAAGCCCCATTTGTCCTCCTGTTTTCCGTGGGCAGCGGGGGACACTTGCATTGTTTTTCTCAAACTTCCAGTTCTCCTCCTGGGCTAGGATTTGGTCCACAACTTCCATCGCTTCTTTTCCTTGCCGGACATATTCTTTCTCCTAGGAGAGAAGGGAGAATTTCACTGGCTGGGTTCACTGCAAGCCTGGAAATGGGCAAGAGCAGGGGAAAGAGCAGGGCTGGCAGAGGGAAAAGGGATAACTCCCGTCACCACGCTGCAGAAATTGCTTAATTCGGGTCACAAAGGGCTCGTTTTTGGAGTTGAAGCCACATTCCCTGCTCTGGCTGGGATCCACACACCAGCTGTGCCCAGCGGCGCGTCCTGCCTTCGTGCAGGGGGTTCCAGGACAAGGGATACGGGATGTGCGGAGCTTCCTTCTGTTCCAGAGCTGTGGAGCAGCAGAAACACTTGGAAAACTGCACACAAAGGAGCCCATGGCCAGGCAGGGCTCGGGGCGGTGACGGGCTGGCAAAAGCCTCGCTGGGAATGATGATTTCCCTTTAGGTTGTGACCGCATGGCCAGGAATTGCGGAGGGAAGGGGAGGAAAAGGCAGGCAGGAGACGGAGCCGGAATCGCGTTTCCGTGGGATGCTGCAGGCCCAAGGCCCCGGGTGTGTGGATTAAGGCTCCCAAATGGCCCTGCCTGCTGTGGCTACCACTAGCCCTGGGTGTGGGGGGAAGAACCACGTGCGGAGGGTCAAGATGGGGCACGTCAGCCAGATTCCCTTAGGACAAAAGGGACAAGGACGTCGGCCCTTGGAGCGGGGCCACGGGGTGGCTGGGGTCCCCCCCGGGCCAGGACGGGCCCCGCTGGGCTCTTTACCTGGGCTGTCAGGGCCTTCCTCGCTGCGCCTTCCTCATCCGACTCGTCCGACCCTAGCAGAAACACCCCGTTAATCACAGAATCATAGAATCATGGAATGATGGAATGCTGAAGGTTGGAAGGGACCTCTAGGGATCATCCAGTCCAACCCCCCTGCACATGCAGGGTCACCTAGAGCACGTGGCACAGGGCTGCGTCCAAGCGAGTTTGGAGATCTCCAGAGAAGGAGACTCCACAACCTCTCTGGGCAGCCTGTTCCAGTGCTCTGGCACCCTCACTGTTAAAACATTTTTCCTTAAGTTCCTGTGGAACTTTTGATGCTTCAGTTTCCGGCTGTTTCCTCTAGTTCTGTCGGTGCCACCACTGAAAAGAGGCCACCCCATCCTCCTCACTGCCTCCCTTGAGGTACTTCTAGACACTGCTCAGGTCCCCTCTCAGCCTTCTCTTCTCCAGCTGAACAGGCCCAGAGCAGGGGGTTATGAAGATGCCACTTGCCCAGGACCTTTTTGAGGGGGACAGAGAGCAGCAGACCCCTCTGGGCGCTGCTCCAACACGTGCAAGGGGCACAGGGTGACACGGAGGGCTCTGCTCCCCAGCTGTCCCGTGTCCCGGGACAACCCGTGTCTCCCGCGCGGAGCCGGTTTTGCCAAGGGCCGGGCGAAGGAGACAGCGCTCCGAGAGGATCCGGCAAGAGGGGCCATGAGGAGACCCTGCAGGAATGCCGGCAAGGGGGACGAGCCGGCTCCCGGAAAGGGAAAACCGCTCCCGTTCCGAGCTCCTTACCTGCGAACGACTCCGGCGGGGAGTAGAACTGCCCCTCGGAAAGGGCTCCCGGGTAGAGCAGGGGGCCCCGCGCGGCCGCCTGGGCTGCCAGGTACCCTGGGGACCAAACACAGGGTGTCACATAGGGAACGTCCCACAGCCCAACGACAGCGCGGGGTCCCGGCGCTCCTGCCCTTCCCTCTCCCAAATCCGGCCCCGTTCAACCCCCGGCACAGCCGGCCTTTCCGCACGGATCCCAGCCAGCCCACAGGCTTCCCAGCTCCCTTTGCCTCCTCTTTGGTTTGAGACGTTTTATCTGCATGGAGATCAATGGGCTCTTTCGCCTGTCATACCCAAAGGCGATTAAGCACCTAATTAAATAAGAGCTTCCCCTGGAAGCAATTTGGAACCCGAGCCTAATCCAATAGAGGCATTAAACACTTGATCGTTTTTCATCTTAAAGCCTCCTTGCAAGACCCAAACATCCCCTGGTGTTTGCCAGTCAATGCATTTCTGATCGGGTTGCACTTGATAAATGCTGCTTGCTTTCTGTGCCATTTCCCAGTCTTTTTTCCTCAGTTAACACTGGGAGAAGGACAAACTCCTTGGCCTGTAACAAGGGCTGCTGCTTTGGCAATGGGCAGCTCTGCTAGTCCAGGCTGAGCATCCCCTTCCCAGAAGGATCCTTGGAGTCCTCAGAAAGACCCAACCTCCTTTCAGTCCCACTGCAGTAACAGAGACTATAAAACTGCACCTGCAATAACCCATTCGGAGCCCCTGTAATGTGCTTTTCACTAAAGCACACCTTTCCTGGAGCTCTGCAACCCAAATCCAGAGAGATCCCAAGAAATGGAGAGCCCGACAGCCCCGCTGGCATTTGTGCCAATGCCCTGCACCTCTTGTTGATGTGGAGGTGAGCTTTATTTCCAACACGTCTGGCTTCAGGATTCAGACACTGGGCGATTTGGCACGCTTTTCTCCGCTCAATTAAAAGATGCTTTTTATAATCTGGTATTTTCTTCCCCTGAAGGGACTTATATACCATAACAAAATTGAGTCAGGCGCTTCCCGTCACAGCCAGCCCGGAGATCACGTCCCCATAAATGTCACATCCACCCAGGTGCTGCCAAAGCAGCAGAAACCCCAGGCCTGGCAGTTTAACCTGCAAGGTACTCACATCGTTCCTCCTCAGCTTCCTGAGTTAGGACTTTAAAATCCAGGAACCAGGTCTCTAGCCAGGCAATGACAAACGAGACGATGGGAAGTAAATAGCCGAAAGCCCCTTTGGTCAGAAGCTGAGGGGAAAAGAGGAAAAACCACAGGCGGTTTACGTAAAATGGAAAATCGCGGCATCGAATAATCACAGAGCAATCCCCTGTGAGCAAAGGGAAACCAACCTCTGAGAGGATGACCTTCACGATCAGGAAAGCACTGGATACCAGCGTGGTGACCTGAAAAATAAAATTAGACATCTCAGACCCCTGCGAGCTCCGGGCAGAGAGGGAAAACTGAAAACAGAAAGGGAGAAAATTGCCTTCTTACCGCTATGACCCACCAGTGGCGCAGTCTGAGGATCGCATAGGCCAGCAGCAACACAGAAAAGCGAAAGAAAGCCAAGACCTTTAAAAATAAACAGCTTGTGCTTGCCCCTGTGCCGTGTGGACAGGACAGACACCCACACAGGGGAGGGCAACAGGGCAAAACCTGCCTGTTTTCCCGAGCCGGGTCGGCTGCAGGGAGATCCCTGATCCCAGATTCCCTCCCCTGTGGCAGCTCGTGATACTCACAAATATGTCAAAGAAAGAAGTCTTAAATTTGTACTCGATGATTTCGTTCCTCAGGTTCTTCTGAATGCCATCCTTGGTCTGCAGGAGAGACAGGAAAGGAGAAAACGCTATTGAGTGCAGTGATAAGAATCTAAAAGGGAGGAAAAACCCAAAAAAGCGGCGTCCAAAGGTTGCTGCCAGGTCAGGTGCTGCAGCAGAGACTGGTTTCGTAGTGTTTTTTGCTGCCTAATCCCTCGGTGATGTCACCCTGGGTGCTTTTGACACCATAAATCCCGTTCTCCGGAGCTTGGAGCCGCTTTTTACGAGGAAACGGGCGGCTCAGGTAGCTGGAACAAATGTTTCACCTTTAGGCTATGGGTTTGAACGCAGCCCAGCTGGCCTGGAAGCTGCTCCGTGCCGACAGCTGTTGGATGAGGAACAAGTTATTGGAGCTTGGGCCAGTTCTTGGCACCTTCTGGCCACAAATTCCAAGGGCAGAAGAGGCAGAGCCATCGGGAAGCGGGCCCTTTAGGGAATATTCAGGGAAAAGCAGGGAAGCCACCAAAAAGGGCTCCCCAGCAGCAGCTCTCCAATGCCAGATGCTTCCCAAGCAAAGCTCTGGATTGAAATTTTTGGGCTGCATAAATGAATGTCATTACCTGGAATAAGCAGGAACTGTGGGATCTCTATCTCTGAGAGGAGCAAGCTCGGAAAATTACGGTTTGCAGGCAGCAGGCATTTAACGAGGGCTGATTTGCTCAGCTTATCTTGCAGCAAAGGGAATCGTTTGATAAAAAAAGCATTAGTCACGACATAAAATTGTCGCTTTTCATAACCAGGGAAATAAGCTGTCCTAATAGACTTAAATATGCAGCATCTCCGCTCGGGGCCCAAATATCACCACTTAGTCACTCATTAATGGTTCCCTGCGCTCGGAATCGCCCGGGTGACCGAGCTGTTTCCCTAGGGCTGGGAATTTGGATTTGCAGGGAACAAGAGCGTGAGGCCGGGGTCCAAGGCGGGCACGTGCAATTCCGACGGGAATGCCGGAATGCCGGCCCGGAGCTGCTTTTCCCTAGCTGCAAGGGGGGAGCAGGGGGCTCTCCGGGCCACGTGGGTGTTTGCAATGGGCCGGGCAAGCGGATTGCTGGCCGGGGCAACCTGTCAAGTGCAGGAGATGAACAGGACAGAGATAAGAGAGGCTGAAGCGACGCAGGCCCCGGCGCTGATAAGGAAAGGGCAGCCCCCGGGGAAGCGGATCCGTCTATCTGTCCATCTCGCCTTCCTGCTCGGATTTTGCCAGGGCAGGACACGCAGGACCTGGAACCTGCCACCAACAGAGCTGGAACCAGCCAGAACCAGCTCAGACAGGAAAATATATATATATATATATATACACACAGGACAGGGGACAGAAGTGAATAAACTGGATCTCCCTGTTCCTGGCTGAGCAAACACGGCACCGGGAGGAGAGGCCACCCCGCAGCTGAGCTGCATCCGCGTGTTCCAGCAGCTGGGATTGGGAACGGGGTGGTGGGATGAAAGCCTGGAGCAATTCCCGGTGCTGCCCGGCAGCTGGGATTGGGAAGAGGGCGGTGGGATGGAAGCCCAGAGCGATTCCCGGTGCTGCCCGGCAGCTGGGATTGGGAATGGGGCAGCGGGATGAAACCCTGGAGCGATTCCCAGTGTGCCTGGCAGCTGGGATTGGGAACAGGGCGGCGGGATGAAACCCTGGAGCGATTCCCAGTGTGCCTGGCAGCTGGGATTGGGAACAGGGCGGTGGGATGAAACCCTGGAGCGATTCCCGGTGCTGCCCGGCAGCTGGGATTGGGAACAGGATGGCAGGATGAAACCCTGGAGCGATTCCCAGTGTGCCTGGCAGCTGGGATTGGGAACAGGATGGCAGGATGAAAGCCTGGAGCGATTCCCGGTGCTGCCCAGCAGCTGGGATTGGGAACAGGGCGGTGGGATGAAACCCTGGAGCGATTCCCAGTGCTGCCCGGTAGCTGGGATTGGGAAGAGGGCGGCGGGATGAAACCCTGGAGCGATTCCCAGTGTGCCCGGTAGCTGGGATGGGAACAGGGCGGCGGGATGAAAGCCTGGAGCGATTCCCGGTGCTGCCCGGCAGCTGGGATTGGGAACAGGGCGGCGGGATGAAAGCCTGGAGCGATTCCCGGTGCTGCCCGGCAGCTGGGATTGGGAGGACGGTCTATCCGCACATCCCACCTCGCTCTTCCAATTCCTGGGAGCAGGGATGGCCAGCGAGGCCGGCAGCCGCCTGCCAAGCGCGGGAGGAAGATTTCCTTAAGGGAAGGAAGGGAATTAAGGGAGCAGGAGGGGAATTAAGGGAGCAGGAGGGGAATTAAGGGAGCAGGAGGGGGATTTGGCTGCGTGCTGGTGACACGGAGCGTGACGGGAGCTGCTGTCAACCACCACGGCAGGGAAGGAGCCGCGTTCCGGCTCCGGGAAAAATCAGCGGAGCGCCGGGAAGAGCAAAGAGCGGGGCTTCGGAACCAGCTAACGCGGATGGAGCTGGATTCCAAAAGCGGGATGCGAAGAGGGGGAACGCTCCGTGGCTCCCGACTCACATTCAGCTCAATGATCCACAGCAGGGAGATGAAGAGCAGGTCGAAGGTGACGAAGAGGCAGAAGGTCCTCCTCACGTCCGAGATGGCCTTCCTCTTGTCCGGGGAGAAGTGCCAGCAGGGAGAGAAGCCCTGGCTCTGGGAAAAGGAGGTGCTGATGGAGGCGATGGCCGGGAGGCTCCGTTCCAGGGGCTCCGTGGCCTTCTTCATCCTCGGCCGAAGGCTCCTACGTCCGTCGGGGCATCATCTGTGGGGAGACAGCGAGGGGAGCTCAGGAGCAGCAGGGACAAATCCCTGTGTCCATGCGGAGCCCAAATCATGGAAGTGCAAAGGGAACGCGCACGGGCCGCCCCGCTGCCCTTTGGGAATGTTCCCGTTACTAAATCGGCCAGAAATGGCCCCAAGCAGCTCGGGGACAGACCCGGGCTGGGAGCCTGGACCAAAAGGCTCCAAGCGGATCCGTGGAGCCGCTGGGAAGCGTCATTCCCATGGGAACGCAGCTGTCCGGAACGCGCTCCCGGCGGGAGAGCCAAGCGGCAGCTCCGGTCCCCCCATCCAGGGGGTCCGCAGAGCTCCGGGAAGGAGCCGCTCCCGGGATCCCCGGAGCCTCCCGGGGCTTTTCCCCCATGCGGCATGGGGAGGATTCCCGGCTCGCCGGGGCTCGGCGTGTCCAGCCGGGAACGCCGCGCGAAGCGCCGGGATCCGCTCGTCCCTTTTCCACCCGGGAAGGGAGCTGCGGAGCCAGGAGCCGGGCTTGGAAAGCCTTTTGGGAGCCAGCCATTGTATCCCGCTTTTCCTCCCCGGCACACGAGGAAGGAGACCAGGAAGGGCCGGGAGCGCTCGGATCATTCCCGTCTCCCAGTGTCCCAGGCATTGCCAGGGATGCGTTCCTTCCAAACACGCTCAGGGACACGCGGCTTCCAAGGAGCCGCGTTAACCACCGCCGCTCCAGGAATCCCGGAGGAAGCTTCCCGAATCCTCCGGGAAGCGGGAGGATTCCCGGGATGGGCTTTGGCTAAGGCAGATCTCCCCCGATCCCAGGAGCCCTGCGGGAAGGGGGGGCCCCGGGGCCTTCCCGGCTCCCGGATTCCCGATCCCGTCTCCCGTGGCGGGAGCGGCGGACGCGTCACTTGGGATGAGTGGCCCCGCGATCCCAGGAAGGTTCCCAATACCTGGGAATGCTGAATAATGCAGGAGCCGACGCTGCTCCGCACTCACGGAGCCGCCCGCCGCTTCCGAGCGCTCCGAGATCCCCCTCCGGAGCGGGCGGCCCAGGAAGCGCCGCTCTGGGAAGCTCCTTATGGAAGGGACACGGTGACGAGCGGCTGCGGGGCAGGGATTGTGACCGGGACGAGGGGACAGCAGTGACACCGTGCAGGGAATGGGAAAGGGGGGAGCTCCGGGGTGTCCGCGCAGCCGCCCATCCCGAGCACCCTCCTTGTCCCTCTTCCCGGTGACGACGTTCCCGGCGGCTCCGTGCACCCGGATACGGAGCAACGCAGGGACAGGAGGGGACGGGACAAGGGGCCACGTCCCTGTTGTCACCCCGTGGATGGAGCCTCCCGTGGGAACGGGGACATCCCGTGCCAGCCGCCCCCGCGTCCCATCCCGGTGTCCCATCGGATCGCGGGATCGCTCCGGCTGGCACCGTCACCTCCGCGACGCCGAACGCGGCACCGGGAGGGAAAATCCCCCGGGAACCGGGAGCGAAGGCACCGGCTGCGGCACGGGGAGACCCGGAGGGAAAAAGCGGGAATTAAAGGAACCTCCCGGCGGGAATTGCAGCCTCCGCAGCAGAGGTGCAGGAGGCGCCGCGGACCCTGCACGGGCTCCGGTGCCAACGTGCGGATTCCCTGTGGCACCATCCAGGGAAAGGCCTTTCCGTGCTGGGAATGGCGCTGGAAAGCCCTGGGAAAGGCGCTGGAAAGCCCTGGGAATGGCGCTGGAAAGCCCTGGGAATGGCGCTGGAAAGCCCTGGGAATGGCGCTGGAAAGCCCTGGGAATGGCGCTGGAAAGCCCTGGGAATGGCGCTGGAAAGCCCTGGGAATGGCGCTGGAAAGCCCTGGGAATGGCGCTGGAAAGCCCTGGGAATGGCGCTGGAAAGCCCTGGGAAAGGCGCGGGAAAGCCCTGGGAAAGGCGCGGGAAAGCCCTGGGAAAGGCGCGGGAAAGCCCTGGGAAAGGCGCTGGAAAGCCCTGGGAATGGCGCTGGAAAGCCCTGGGAAAGGCGCGGGAAAGCCCTGGGAATGGCGCTGGAGAGCCCTGGGAAAGGCGCGGGAAAGCCCTGGGAAAGGCGCTGGAAAGCCCTGGGAAGGGCCGTGGAGCCGGGCCCCGGATGCGGCGGCTCCGTCTGGACCCGGAGCAGCGGCCGGGCCGTGTCCGGAGGCTCCGCGCGCCGGGAAGGGCCGCGGTTCCTTGGAGCCGGCGGGGACACCCCCCCTGCGGAGCCTGTCCCGTCCGGAGCGGCGTTTTCCGGCCTGGAGCAGGGCACAAACCCCGGGAGCCGGCGGGTCCCGACCCGGATCCGTGTGCATCCCGACCGCCCGGCCCGACCCGGGGCTGCTGCTGCATCTGCTGCATCCCAATGTGATCCCGCTGCATCCCAATGTGATCCCGCTGCATCCCAATGTGATCCCGCTGCATCCCAATGTGATCCCGCTGCGATCCCGCTGCATCCGCTGCATCCCAATGTGATCCCGCTGCATCCCAATGTGATCCCGCTGCATCCCAATGTGATCCCGCTGCATCCCAATGTGATCCCACTGCACCCCCTGCGATCCCACTGCATCCCACCCCAATCCCGACGCTATTCCCAGCGCTATTCCCGCCACGATCCCACCGTGACCCCAGCGCTATTCCCGCTGCTCTTCCCAACCACGATCCCAGCGCTATTCCCATCACAATCCCAGTGCTATTCCCACTGCGATCCCACCACAATCCCACTGCGATCCTGCTGCTCTTCCCGCCATGATCCCAGCCCTATTCCAACCCCTCTTCCCGACGCAATCCCAGCGCTATTCCCACTATTCCTTCCTGTCTGCGATCCCAGCGTTATTCCCACCGCTCTTCCCGACACGATCCCATGATGATCCCGCCGCTCTTCCCACCCCGATCCTGCCGCGCACCCACCACGATCCCGTTACGATCCCGGTGTTCCCGCCTCGGTCCCGGTGACCCCCGGCCGGGCCGGCCCCGCGGCCGCTTCCCCGTCCCGTGACCCGGGGCTCCGGGGGCTCCCGGGCGGCACCGGCAGCTCCCGGCGGCCTCCCGGCCCGGTTCGGTGCCGGTTCCGGTACCGGGGGGTTCGGAGGCCCCGCGCCCGCTCCCGGGGCACCGGGGCCCGTCGCGGCGCCGCTGAGGGCGCGGGGAGGCCCCGTGACGCGGCGCGGCCCGGGCCGCCTCCAGCCGGTACCGGCGGCCGCTCCCCAGCCCGAACCGGGCCCGGCGGCCGCCCCGGTCACCGGAGCTCCCGGTACCGCCGGGCCGGCTCGGCGAGCGCCGCTGCCCCCCCCGCCCTGGTTCCGGTTCCGGTTCCGGCCCCGTCGCGGCCCCCCGGTACCTGCTGGCGGCCCCGGTGCCGGGTCCCCGCCGGAAGCAGACCCCGGCGCGAGCCGCTTCCGGCGCCGCCGCCGCCGCTACCTTTGACCCCGGAAGTCCAGCGAGGCCGCGCGCGGCAGCGACCACCGCGGGGGGGGGTGGGGGGAAGAAACCATTGACGGGGGCGGGGGGGATGTGGGTCCGGGAGGGACCATTCCCCAATGGGGGGGGATGTGGGGCTGGGAGGGACCAACCCCCAATGGGGGGGGATGTGGGGCTGGGAGGGACCAATCCCCAATGGGGGGGGGGGATGTGGGGCCGGGAGGGACCAATCCCCAATAGGTGGGGGGGGGGATGTGGGGTGGGAGAAACCAACCCGCAATGGGGGGGGATGTGGGGCCGGGAGAGACCAACCCCTAATGGGGGGGGATGTGGGGCCGGGAGAGACTAATCCCTAATGGGGGGGGATGTGGGGCCGGGAGAGACCAACCCGCAATGGGGGGGGGGGGGGGGAGAATGTGGGGCTGGAAGGGACCATTCCCCATTGCGGGGGGGAAATGTGGGGCTGGGAGAGACCAATCCCCAATGGGGGGGGATGTGGGGCCGGGAGAGACCATTCCCCAATGGGGGGGGGATGTGGGGCTGGGAGAGACCAATCCCCAATCGGGGGGGGGGATGTGGGGCCGGGAGGGACCATTCGCCATTTGCGGGGGGGAGATGTGGGCTCGGGTGGGACCAATCCCCATGGGGCTGGGGGGAGATGTGGGGTGCAGGAAGAGCCTGTGGCTCCAGGCTGGTGCTTTGGGGTGGAAATAGGGAAACACGGAGCTGGACGGGACAGTCCCGCGGGTGACGTCCGGGTCCCCCCGGTCCCCGCTGTCCCCAAGGCAGCACCAGCGGGTCCCACCTGCCCCCCCGCCGCCCGGTCCCCCCCTGCCCCACAAGCGCCCCCCCAGACCCCCCCACAGCAGCCGATCCGCTCTGTACAGCGCTTTATTGCGAGGCGGGATGCGGGGCGGGGGGGGACCCGCGGGGGCGGCGCCGCGGCCGGAGCTCCCGGGGGTCCCGCGGCGGGGGGATCCCCGGGGGGGGTTCCCCGAGAGGGGATTCCCCAGGGGGGTTCCCCAAGGGGGGATCCCCGGGGGGTTCCCCGGGGGGGCGGCCCATGCACACGCGCACACACACACACACGGAGCCGGGCGAAGCGGGGCTGGGGCTGGGGCGGGCCGGGCCGGCCGGGCCCTCCCGGGCTCGCCGTGCTGGCTAGCTGGGCCCCGGGGCCGCGGCTCGCCGCTCCTCGCCGCGCTCTGCGGGGACACGGGGGGCGCTGAGCGCGGCCCGAGCGCCCCGCGGGGCTCCGGGGCGCCGCAGCCGTCGGGGCGGCCCCGGTGCCGGTTGCAGCCCCGGTCCCCGGTCCCGGTCCCGGTCCGTACCGGCCCCGCTGGGCTCCTGCGGCTCCCGCTCCTCGTCGTCGCTGCCGCCGCCCTCGGGGTCCTCGGGGATCTCGGTCACCGTGAGCGACTTGAGGTCCTCGTCGCGCTCGTCGAAGCCGCCGGCGAAGGAAACTTTCTGCCCCCCTGGCGGCACCGGGGCCGCGTGGGGACGGGAACCGGGGACCCCCCCGACCCCTCCCGGTGCCGGTACCGGTACCTCTCCGCTTGTGCGCCTTGGGGCCGGCGGGGAAGAGCCGCGGCTCGGGCCGGGCCTGGCTGCCCGGGGCTTCGCGGGGGCGGCCGTGAGACGGCGGCGACCGGCGGGGGGAGGTCCCGGGGCAGGAGCTGCCGCCTCGGGAACCCCCTCCCCGCCGCGAGCCCCTCCCTCTGCTCCGGCCGCCCGTCCCCGTGGCCTCCGGCCCCCTGTCCCCATGTGCTCCCGCGCTCCCGTTCCCACATCCCCCAGGATCCAGCCGCTCCTTCCCGGTGTCTCCAGGACTCCAGGATCCACCAGCTCCTTCTCCGTGTCCCCACATCTCCTGGCCTCCAGCATCCATGTCCCCATGTTCCCCAAGCTCTGGCTGCCCTTTCCCTGTATCCCGGTGTCCCCTGAGCATTGACATTCTTGTCCACGTGTTCCTACTTCCTCCAGGCTCTGGCAGGCCAATCTCTGTATCCCCACATTCCCAGGGCTCCAGAAACCCCATCCCTGTGTCCCCAGGCTCCAACAGCCCCGTCCCCATGTCCCCTTATCCCCACAGGGCTCCATCAGTCCCATCCCCATGTCCCCACATCCCGCAGATTCCACCAGCCATGTCCCACATCCCCATGTCCCCAGCAGCCCGTCCCCACGTCCCCTCATCCCCATAGGGCTCCAGCAGCCCCATCCCCGTGTCCCCACATCCCACAGATTCCACCAGCCATGTCCCACATCCCCATGTCCCCAGCAGCCCCATCCCCGTGTCCCCATATCCTGCAGATTCCATCAGCCCTGTCCCCACATCCCCAGGCTCCAACAGCCCCATCTCCATGTTCCCACATCCCCTGGGGTTCCAGTAGCCCCATCCCCACATCCCCATGTCCCCAGTAGCCCCGTCCCCATGTCCCCTCATCCCCATAGGGCTCCAGCAGCCCCATCCCCATGTCCCCAGCAGCCCCGTCCCCATGTCCCCTCATCCCCATAGGGCTCCAGCAGCCCCATCCCCTTGTCCCCACATCCCGCAGATTCCATCAGCCATGTCCCACATCCCCGTGTCTCCAGCAGCTCTGTCCCCTCATCCCCATATCCCCAGCAACCCCCTCCCCACGTCCCCTCATCCCCATGGGGCTCCGGCAGCCCCGTCCCCACGTCCCCATGTCCCCAGCAGCCCCGTCCCCAGCCTCGGTGGCTCTCACCAGGCTCCAGGCTGTCGGGCTCCCCAGCACGGGCCACCTCGTGCTCTCCGTCATCGGCCTCTCCGTCGGAGCTGTCGCCGCTGGCCAGGCCGCTCTCCAGGTGGGACTGCACGATGCGCTGCATGGCTGGGACACGCGGTGCCCTCAGCACCCCCGATGTCCCCCAGTGTCCCCCGGTGTCCCCCGCGGTCCCCGCTACCTTTGAGCGAGGGCGGCGTGTAGGCACACGGGTTGGTCCTCTTTGGTTTGAGCAGGCAGCCCTCGCCGGAGCCTCTCTGCGAGCAGGGCACAGCGTGGGGACGTGCCCGGCGCTCCGATGGCACCGCCACCGGCGTGTCCCGCCGTGTCCCGGGCGTCCCCCCGCGCTGGCGGCGGCTGCGGCTCCTCGTATGGGGCAGATGGTTGGGAATGGGGGTCCCGGGATGGGGAAGCCGGGATGCGGATGTTGCGATGAGTACCCCGGGATGGGGACCCAGGATTGAGGACTCTGGGATGGGGAAGTGACACTGGGGACCCTAGGATGGGGACCCTGCGATGGGGACCCTGCAATGGGACCCAGCCTTGGGGACCAGCCCAAGGACATGTCCATGATGGGGACCTTGCAATGGCGAGCCAGCCTTGAGGATGTGCTCGAGGACGTCCCCGTGGCTGGGACCCTGCCGTGGGGACGCCGTGGGGCTGGGGCCGGGCAGGACACCAAGGCCGTCCCAGCGCCCGTGTCCCCCGCGCAGTCCCCCTGTGCCGGGGGTTTGCGCTGCCACCAAGTCCCAGCGCCGGCCTCGCTCGGCGCCCGCGGTGCCGGCGTGTCCGGACGGAGCCCGTACGGGGCCGGGAGGCGCCGGGAAGGCGATAAGCACTGGGGCCAGCCCGGGACAGGGCCACCGATAACCGCGGCCGTGCCACCCCGGCACCGCTCACCTGGTAGGGCAGCGTCTCCTCCTCTGCGGGACACGGCACAGGAGAGAGCCCGTGAGCAAGGACAGGGACCCCCAGGGCACCCAGGGGCGCTCCGGGACCAGGCAGACCCCCCCGTTCCCATCCCCAGGGATTTACCACCCTCTGGGAGCTGCCACTGCATCCTATCCCCACCACCAGGTCCTTCCCTGTTGTGACCTCCCGTCCCTGCCACCGCATCCCATCCCTGCCACCACGTCCCATCCCTTTCACCGCATCCTGTCGCCACCAATCCCTGCCACCCCATCCCATATGCGACACAAAAAGCCCATCCCTGCCACCACGTCCCGTCCCATGCACATCCCCATCACCATGTCCCATCCCAGCAACAAGTCCCGTCCCCAGCACGTGTCCTGCCACCGTGTCCCGTCCCATCGCGTCCCCGCGCAGTGGGGGTGGCTCACCTGGGGACGAGTGCTCCGAGAGCTGGAAGAGCATGGCTGGCGTGGGCCTCCGCCGGCGGATCTGCGTGAGCGGGACATCCGCGTGGGGACAGGGACAGGAACGGGCTGTCCCTGCCCTTCCTGGCCCTGCATGGCACCTGGCCACGCGCTGTGTCCCGGACATACACCCGGGCACCATCCCGCGCTGTCCCCTCTTGTGCTTTTCCCTCTGTCCCATCCCCTCCCGTCCCTCTGTCCCATCCCCTCCAGCCCCCCGTCCCCTCCTGTCCCCCTGTCCTGTCCCCTCCTGTCCCTCTGTCCCGTCCTCTCCCTGCACAACTTGCCTTTCCCTGGGACCGCGGTGCTCACAGGGACCTCGGGACTTTCGTCCTGTCCCTGTCACTCCGTCCAGCCCGGCCCCCTCTGCCCCCCTAGTCCTGTCCCCACGTCCTGTCCCCCCGTCCTGTCCTGTCCCCTCCATCCCCGCGTCCCTCCTGTCCTCCCTGTCCGGTCCCCCCGGTCCCCAACTCGCGCCCTGCCCGGGACGGTGCCTCGTGGGGAACCAGCGAAGGGGACAACACGAGCCCATGTCCCCCCCGCGGCCACCCCGTCCCCGCGGCCGCCCTGTCCCCGCGGGCGCCCCGACGCCACGGCGAGGGGCCGGCGCTCTCACCATCTCCACGGCGCGGGGGTCCAGCTGGCTGGGGGGCGCCGGCACCGAGAAC
Organism: Tinamus guttatus; assembly: GCF_059628265.1. Classification (NCBI taxonomy): domain Eukaryota; kingdom Metazoa; phylum Chordata; class Aves; order Tinamiformes; family Tinamidae; genus Tinamus; species Tinamus guttatus. Next base: position 588,821 of record NW_028289189.1, on the reverse strand, counting down.
TGGATCTTCTTGCGGTCCTTGGGGTCCATGGCCGGGGGTTCGGGGGGGGCCCCGCGGGGTTCGGCTGCGCCCGGGCTCTCGCGGCGCGGACTGAGCGCGGCGCCGGGGAAGGCAGAGCCGCGAGGAGGAGGAGGAGGAGGAGGAAGGAGCGGGGGGGAGGGAGGAATCTCTCCTACGAGCGCGCTGAATTATTCATCCCGCGGGCAGGGGGGCCGGGGCCGCGGCTAATGAGCCCCCGGGGAGCGGCGCGGGGGGGGTCCCGGTTAACCCCCGCTGCACCGGGCCGGGCGCCGCCTCCTGCCTCAGTTTCCCCAGCGCGGGGGAAGCCCTCGGACTTGGGAGCAAGCGGGACGGATCAGAACGGAACCCGCGGGGAGGGGGGCGGGTGGGAGAATCCCCCCCCGACCCGGCTCGTTTGGGTCCGTGCGGTGCTGCCCACGGGACGGGACCGGAGCCCGAGTGTCCCCTGTGCCGGGGGTTGGGCTCCGCGTGGCCGTTCCCAGCTCGGATATTCCCAACCAAGGCAAAGTGCTGGGCATGGAGCCAGCGGGAAGCGGCGGCAGCGGCCCCCCCGCGCCCGGCGGCACCTTCTAACGCTGCCTTTTAACTTCGGGCAGAGCGGGGGGCGAGTGCCCGGTGGGCTCGGTGCCACCGCGGTGCCCGACCCTGCCCCATGTCCCCAGCCACGGGGGACACCGACCCTCGGCCTGCGGAAACCGGCTCCGACGCGGAAACGGGGGCCGGCACCAGCCCCCCGGATCTGCAGGTGCTCCAACGGCTACCAGTGGCCCCGGGCCAGGAGCTGCAGCTCCGGCAAAATATTTACCTGCATGGCAGCGTGCCACGGGCCACCCGGGCGCCCGCTGGGCCTGGCAGGGCGAAGAGCAGCAAAAAGTGGCTCTGCACGGCAAAACACGGCTCTGCACGGCAAAACGTGGGTCTGCAGGGAAAAACACGGGTCTGCAGGGAAAAACATGGGTCTGCATGGAAAAATATGGGTCTGTGGGTAAAACAGGGCTCTGCACGGCAAAACAGGGGTCTGTGGGGCAAAACAGGGGTCTGTGGGGCAAAACATGAGTCCGCACGGAAAAACACGGGTCTACACGGCAAAACACGGCTCTGCGTGTCTTCTGCACGGCAAACTCGGCTCCACGGGGGCATGCACGGCAAAAACGGCCCCGTGCAGCAACGCACCATGGGGACCCTGCAAGGGGAGCCCTGCTCCTCGAGAGCCACCAGGGATCCGGGACAGGGGGGTCCTGGCACTGTCCTGGTGCCCAGGGTTGTTATGGCAACGGGTCCCCAAGCTGCTCGGTGTCACTGGGTGCCATTCCCTGCTCCCGGCGCGGTGCAGGGGGTGGCCGCGATGCCCTCCCCGTGCTCCCACCCGCAGCTGCACCCTGCGGTGCAGGCAGAGCCCCCTCCCCATCACACGCTTTGCACACACATGTTGCATGTTGCACGCGCGTGCAGCAGCCTGTTGCACGCACGTGTCATGCTGCAGCCTGCTGACCGTGCGTGCCAGGCCCCGGTGACACGCGGGGCGAGGTGGCCGCCCCGTGTCCCCGTCCCTGCGTGCGCCCGGGCTGCGCGCTGCGGGGGCGCAGCGCCCGTGCCCGTGCCCGTGCCGCGGGGGCTGCAGCTCTGCGCAGCAGCGCAGCCTCCTGCACACGGAGTAAAAATAGCAGCGCGCTTGGGGGGGAGCAACGTGCGCCGCCTCGTTTCCCCCCCCTCCAAGTGCCGCACTGAGCAGGGAGCCCGTGGCCTGTGTCCCGCACTGTGACAAGGACAGGGCCTCTGGCACTGCGGGCAGCTTGGGGACAGGGGAGCCTGGGGTCAGGATGTTGCAGGGACAGGGTGGTTTGGCCATGGGGTGGCATGGCCGTGGGGATGGGGCACTGTGGGGATGGAGTGTTGCAAGGATGCAGTGTCATGGGGACAGGGTGGCACAGGGACAGGGCACCATGGGCACAGAGTACCAGAGGGAAGGGGCATCCTGACAGCAGAGCGCTGTGGGGACAGGACACGGCAGGAACGGGCCATTGTGGGGACAGGGCGCCGTGGGGACAGGCTGTGGTGGGGATGGGACACCGCGGGGACAGGGCAGGGCACCGAGGGGACCCAAGATGCTGGTGCCCCATGGCCAGGGCCCAAAGGTGAGTGCTGGGTGGGCGTGGCCTGAGGCAGGGGGAGTGGCCTTGTTAGAAGTGGGCGGAGCGAGGAGGGTTGGTGGGGGGCACAGCAAGGGGGGGGCAGAGCCCCCCAGGCCCCGCACACCCCGGGCACCCCCTTCCTTCCACCCATCACCCTCCTCCCCAGCCAGGCGGGTGCAGAGCGGGGGCTCGGACGCCTGGGCCCCCTGGCCGGGCGGGGGGTGCAGGGGGTCGGCGCGGGGGGCAGGGGGTCGGCGGGGGGGGGGGCAGGGGGGGCTCTCAGCACGAGGCGGGGGCGGCGCCCTCCCCCCCCCCCCGGGGCGGGAGCTCCCCCGGTGCCGAGGCGGAGCCGCGGGGGCGCGCGGGGAACGCGCGTGGGCGCTCGCGGGGGCGGCGCTCGCGGGAGGGGGGGGGGGCGGGTTAACCCCTTCGCGGCCGGGAGCCCCCCCCCCCCCAGCGCAGAGCCTGGGGGGCAGAGGGAGGGCTGGGGGCGACGGGCGGGGAGGCGGCTCCGATCCCGCGGGATGGGGCTGCAGGGCCGGCAGGATGGGGGGGTCCAGCCCCTGCACTGACGGGGGGGGGTCCTGTATCCCCAGCGGGAGGGGAGGGCTCTGCCCCCCCCGCCCGGGATGGGGAGATCGGGGGGGAGGCTTTTCCCCCCTCCCAGGAGCAACCTGGGGGCCTTTTCCTGCACCCGTCACGTTCCTGCATCCCTGCAGAACGGGGGCTCCATGTCCCCAGGTCCCCGGCAGCACGGAGAGGGGGGCAATGCCCCCATGTGCCTGGCACAGCGAGGGGCAGAGCGGGGGGCTCCCTCCGCCCCTCCAGCAGCACTGGGCACCGTGTCCCTGTGCCCCTGGCACAGCGGGTTGGGTCCCTGTCCCCAGGGCTCCGTCCCCATCAGCACGAGGCGGGGGGCAGCGTCCCCGCCGCGGGCGGTGCCAGCTCCGGTGGCCGGTGCCAGCTCCGGCGCTGCAACGCGCTGCCGGCAGATGTCCCCCCCAGCCCGGCTGGCACCGCCGCAGCCCGGCCTGGCACGGCACGGCCCGGCCTGGCCGCCGCCACCTGGCACCGGCCACCGGCGCCGCCCCGGCCGGGCTCCCCGCGCCCTCCGCTCGGGCCGGTGGCTCCAGCACGGGGGCGCCGAGCCCCGCGGGGACAACGCGCCCCCATCGCGGCCACCGGCCCCGCAAACGCTCATCCTGCCCCACCTGAGCAAAGCGGGACCGGGGCGAGGGGCAGCGGGACGGGAACGGCAGCCGCTTTGCCCCGTTGCCGCCGGCCCTGCCTCAGTTTCCCCCCCGGTGCGGCCGCCTCGAGGCCGAAGGCTCCGCGGGGCCGCCCCGCTCGGCGCCGGCCGCCAGCGCGGACCAGTTTGCAGCCTCCATTCCCAGAAGAAAGAATAAAGTTAAAACATCTGTTAATTTATAAACCAATTTAACCATGACTGGTTAATAAATAGCTAACAGCTGCCGGAGCTGCTACCCCTCGGCTCAGGAGAGGGGCACGCGGGGATGGTGGAGATGAGCAGATGAACCGCGCCGGCTCGCACCGTCTCGGTCCTGCATTTCGGTGCTTTTCGGTGCTTTTCCCGCACCGCCGGCAACATCCATCCCCGGGATGCGGGTGGCCGAGCCGGGTGCCCCAGCTCCGCGCGTGGCACGTGGTGGCCGTGCTATGAGGCTGGGTCCTGATGTCCCCAAGCAGGGCACAGGCAAGGAAGGGGTTTGCTGGCACGGTCCCCGCAGGAGGAGGTGGCACTTTCCTGCGGTGGCGGTGGGGAGGGATCCTGGAGAGGGGACTTTCAAATGCAAATCCATAAAGGGAGGAACATATGGGCTCGGCGGCGCCTGGGAAGGTGCCCGGGCTGGGTGGCTCTGTGCCCGCCGGTGCCAGGGAGACCCGCGGCCCTGAACCCAGCCTGGTCCCAAAGGGCACCTGAGCAAGGGGGGGGTCCAGCCGGTGCTTGTGCCCCGATGCCCACGTGTGTGTGTGAGGTGCAATGGGTGTGCAAGTGTGGGGTGTGCAAGCACGGGGTGTGCCCAGGGTGTGCAAGTGTGGGGCGTGCAAGTGTGAGGTGTGCACGGGGTGTGCAAGTGTGGGGTGTGCAAGCATGGGGTGTGCATAGACTGTGCAAGTGTGGGGTGTGCACAGGGTGTGCAACTGTGGGGTGTGCAAGTGTGAGGTGTGCACAGGGTGTGCAACTGTGGGGTGTGCAAGCATGGGGTGTGCATAGACTGTGCAAGTGTGGGGTGTGCACAGGGTGTGCAACTGTGGGGTGTGCAAGCACGGGCTGTGCAAGCACGAGGTGTGCAAACACAGGCTGGTGCATCCCCCCATCACAGCCCAGGACCTGCTGCCTCCCCTAAGGATATCAGGATACATCACTGGGACAAGGCCAAGGAAAGGCCACGATGATGCCATTCCTTGAGGATGGGGACAGGAGGGTCCTGTCCAGCAGAGCATCCCTGGGGCCATGTGGCCCTGGACACAACAAGGCAGAGGGGACAGAGCCACGGGGATGGGGTGGCCGGACCCCCTCTCCCTGCCGCACATTCCCCCTCCACGGGTGCGGGGCCAGCCCGGCCGTGGGGGCACAACACATGTCGCAATAGTAATGTAATTTGTAAGTTAACAATGGGCAGCTTGAGGTTTATATTTAATTACAACGTTTGCACCAACCTGAACTCACCCTTATTCATCAATAATGCATGGGTTTGTGTTTATCGCCGCTTAATTAATCTGTGCTTACGACAATTAAAGGCTTGCAAAATCCCCAAAGGTGGCGGCGGGCGAACGGCTGCGCCGGCAGCCAGGGCCGTGCGGGGAAACCGAGGCAGCGACAACGTCCAGAGCCGGGATCCGAGGACGAGGGGGACCTCGGTGTCCCCACCGCGGTCACAGATTTGGGGCCACTCTGTCCCCCCAGCACCGGGGGCCGCCGGCACCCCCAAACCAGCACCTCCCCATATTAACTTCCCATCGATCCTGCTTCCCGTTTTTCCTGCTGCTTCTCCTGCTCGGAGGGGCCCGTTTCCCCACGCGGCTCGCGGGGCCGGAGCGCGCGGGGCCGCGCGGCGCTGGCCCTTTAAGCGCGCGACGCCGCGGCTGTCCCGGATCAGCCGGAGCGCCTATTAAAATTTTATGCGAAGTGTAAATGGGCCAGGTCTCCAGCTTCCCGCTCCCTCCGAATGATTTATTACTCGCAAATACCACAGAACTAATTAGTATAGTAATTAATTAATACGAATTTGCATATTTGCATGTGCAATTAGTGCAGTGGAGTGATTACTCTGAAAATGAGAAGTTGGGCTTGTCAGATGTTAGTGTGAACTGGAGTGGAAAAGCCTCGTGCAAATGAACTTCCCGGCGCGGCGGCGGGCACGCGGCGGGCACGCGGCGGCGGCTCCGCAGCGGCCACCGCGGCCGGGGCGCCCGCTGGCACCGGCCCCGCGGCCCCGCCGTGGGGACCGCTCCAACCACGGGCCATCTCCATGGCGACTCGCCGTGCCAGGCGCATCGCCATGGCAACGGGCCGGGCCACGCAGCCTCGCCATGGCGACTGTCGTCACCGGCGCCATGTCGCCATGGCGACTCCCCCTCCATCTTCGCGGTTTCCAGCCCGACGCCGGGCGCTCCGCACAGTGGGGTGGCCGCGTGGGGACAGCCCCACGGCATGTGCTGCGGGTTGGGGGGCTGCGTGAGGGTCCCCAAGGCGCCTGGGGTGCCCTAAGCCCCCCAGGATGGGGGTACCCAAAACCCCCCGTGATGGGGAATGGAGGATCCCGAAGGATCTGGGGCAGAGGGATCTCCAAAGTCTCCCAGGATGGGAGTCCCCAGAGTGCCCTGCCGTGGGGAATGTAGGGAAAGGAAGGGCAGCCAGGTGCTCTATGATGTCACAGCCCAGCCGCTGTGATGTCACAGCCCCCTGTGACATCACAGGGGTGCCTTATGACCTCACACGTGATGGCAACGTGGCCTGTGGCATGTGCCCTGCTGCAGAGCGGAGCCAACCCCTCGCCCCCACAACCCATCCCATGGCCTTGGGGACACCCAAGGCAAAGCCGCGGTGACAGGATGGGACATGGGCATTGGGAGGCCCGGGGGACTCCCTGCCTCCAGCCGCTCGCTCCCTCTTTAACTCTCCGTGTGTTTAAAAACTATTTCCAATCCGTGAGGCCTGGATGTGATGGGCTGGGCAGGAGCGGGATGCAGAGCCCTGGTGCAGAGGAAGAAGAGGGAGCTTCGGCCTCGCCAGCGTAGCCCCCAGGTCTTTGTGGTGCCACGTGTCCCACTGCGCTCCTGCCAGAGCCCGTCCACGCTCATATCATGGACCAGCACCTGCGTGTCCAGGATGGGCACCGTGCAAGGGAAAAGGGATTTGCCAGAAGGCCCCTGGAGCCCGTCGGAGCCCGGCCCCGCTCGGCCCCGCGCTGCTCCCGCCTGCCTCAGTTTCCCTGCGTTTCCCGCCCCTCCCCGCGCTGACATTTTCCCTGGATGCGGTGCCGCATCCATCTCTCGCAGCCTTCACCTCCCAGAAATATTGCAGCGCGGCGCCGGCTCCATCTGGCAGCGCGGCCCCCGCCGCCCCCCCCGCCGCCGCACGCCGGCGCCGGCTGCGCTCGGGGCCTGGGGGGGTCCATGGGGCTCAGCACCCCCCCCGCCCCAAACCGGGGGCCCGCGCGGCCTCTCGGAAGCGGCCGCGTGCTGGGAATGTGGCCACCAGCTCAGCCCCGGCGAGCCCGGCTCGTGTGGGTCCCTCTGAGCCCGGCTGGCTGCGGGGAGACCCCCACGCGGCTCCCTGCTCCGGCATCCACCTGCATCCCAGCTATTCCCCGTATCCCGCTCCCTGCGCATCCCCCTGGTCTCTCGGCTGAGCATCCGCCTCCGGAGCGCAGGGACCGGGCTGCATGGCCAGGAGACACCTGGAGCAGCCGTTCCCTGCTCCCTAGGGAACACGCTGGGCATTGGGCGCCCACCTCGGCCCTGCCGCCTTCACCACCCTCGGCACCAGCACGACCGGGATCCCTCCGGCTCCCCGGCAGCCCCATGGCTGCATCCCGGTGCCGGCCAGGCCCGGGCCCGCGGCGCCGCGCCGGCCCAGCACAATGAAGCGCGCGGTTCGGGTTTTCATCTCCCCGCTCCGCTTTCATCTGCGCTCCCTTTTTCATGTCTGCACTTTCTTCTCTCTCCAAGCGCTGTGCATGCTGATGAGGCGCCCGCCCCGCTCCCGGCCCGGCCGCCCGCCCGCCTGCTGCTCGTTAGCTCCGAAAGCCGCGGCCGGATGGGGCTGTGCCGGCTCCTCGCGTCCCCGTGTCCCCGTATCCGCGTGGCTCGGCCCGGGTCCCCTTGCTCAGCCTGCCCCATGCAGACCCAGGCCCCAGGGCCTCGCTCCATCCTCCATCCCATGGAACGGCTGCTTTCCTCTCTCCCCTTCCATGTTTTTTCCTGTTGCTTTGAGGCCATCTGGGACCGTCGCCGTCCTGTTGGGGTCCAAATGGGGAGTTTTGCCTTCCCTGGAGCTGGCGATGCTGCCCTCTCCTTGCTGCCGAGGGCTTGTGCTCATCCCAGTGGGAAAGGAGCCTGCCCGGAGCACGGGCAGGAGCTCCCGGGGCTCCCCGTGGGCTGGGAGCACCGATCCGGGCGCCCGGGGCTCCCCCAGCTCCGCGCGGGCACCGCAGCCGCCTGCAAAATGAAGACGGCAACAACAGAGGGAGCTGAAATCGTGTTGAGGGAAGGGCTGTGCCGCGCTGGGAGATCTCCCGGCACACGATGCCCCAGCCGCGATATTCCCAGCGCGTGTCCCCATCCGGGCACCGTGTGGCGGCGGTGGCACCGATGACGGGGAGAGGTCGGGACCGCCCGGCCGCTCCGGCGCTGCCAGGGTGGGCTCTGCCTCCCGCCGCCCGGCGCCAGCCCAGGTGCCATCTGCTCGGCCGCGGGCTTGAGTGACAGCCTGAGATTTTGGCAGCGGGGGGAGCTCGCTGGTGGCAGAGGTCCCTCTGTCACGTGCTGTCCCTGTCCCCTGCACCCAGGGCCTGGGTGGGAGCCGCTGGCAGTGCCCTGGTGGCAGAGGATCCTTTGTCTGTGCGGGCCCTGCTGCTCCTTCCCTGGCACCAGGAAAGGGCTCCGTGCGCTGGATGGGATCCACCGGAAAACCAGGAGCGTCCCCATCGCAGAGCCAGGACACACCGGGAGCAGGAGCCGCTCCGCCTGGCACGGAGACCATCCGGCTCCCCCGGGATGGGCTGAGCATCCGAGACAGGAGGGCTCGTCCTGGGTGGGGGGAGAAGGCGCCGCTTGATCCCAGCCTCTCCCTGCACCGGGTTCAGCCAAAGGGGCAGCTCCGGGATGAACAGACCCGGGAAAAATGTGGGAAGGGGGCGCGAGCCCCTGCCTGCCTGAGGAGCCAGCCCCACGGGGACACCCTGCTCCGCTGCAGCCCCGCGTGCGGCCGGACCCCGGGCCTGCGCCGGCAGCGCTTCCGCAGCGGAGCGCCGGGCTGGAGCGAGCCGCATGCTAATGCGGCCCCATTATGGGCTTCCCTCTTACCCTGCTATTACCCGCTGCAAGTTTGCAAACACGGGTGGGATTGCAGCGGCTGGCACGCTCGGCGCGCCGGGAGCCGGGCCTGCGGCTCGCCTGGCTCCGGCGGGAGCCGTGGGGACGCGGGGACGGCGGGCGAGGGATGTGCCAGGCAGACAAAGGCCTCCCTGGTGGCGGAGCGGGGTGGTGGCACCGGCCTCCTCCTTGGGGACAAAATGGAGCTGGAGCCACGTGCTGGGAGTCGCGGGGTCTGGTGGTGCCAGGGAGAACGTGCGCGTGGGGCGCGTGCACCTCGGTGTGTGCCCAGGGCTGTGCCCGCGTGTGCTGGGGGGTTTGCAGAGAACGGCTGGCATGACCGGAGGGAGACGGGCAGCGCGGGAGCGGCTGCACGTGGGATCCGGCCTGTGGGAGCCCATAGGGATGTGCCAGCCTCGTGGGGTGACTCTGGGGCTCTGCAGCCCCCTGACCACCCCAGGGCGGTCATCAACCCCCCTGCATGTACAAAGCAGCCCCTTCGGGTTGAGCCAAAGCCACCACTGCCACCCAGCAGCCCCTGCCCTGTCTGGTCCCCGTTCCCCAGCCCGTGCCAGGCCCTCGGTGCCGCAGCCAGCCCCGCTCGGCCGGTGGCGGAGGGTGGGGATGGCGCCGGGCGAGCTGCCGTGCTCTTTGTGGCGAGGCGCAGATGCCAGCTCGCCCAGAGGTCCCCGCGGGTCCCCCCCGCGCCCCAGCGCCTGCCCGGGCTGTCCCCGGCACGCGAGGCCGGCCCGCGGTGCCCCGGCTCCCCCGGCGCCCTGCCCGCGCGCTCCATTGTTCGGCGCGAGCCCTGCTATCGTGTTCATCTCGCCCGGGTCCCATTTTGCGGCATGTAGGCAGATCTGTAGATTTGGAAGGTTTTTTTTTTTTTTTTTTTTGAGTACAGAGTGACAGATGGCGAGTCCTCCTTCCCCAGAGAGACAAATCTCCCTGAATGCAAGCGCATGTCAATCATTAGCTCTCATGTGATAGCTCTCGCGCATGACGTGCCAACCATATGGCACTGGCAGCAGAGCTGGTACCCCCTTTGCTGGGTAGAGATGCCACTCTCGCCTCCTTTTGGATAGAGGACTGCAGGAGGCTGGAGCACCTCAAGGAGCCGTGTCCTGGTCCCAGAAGATGCTGGGAACAATGAAATAAGAATTCCTCCAGTCAGCGCCGAAGGTGAGTTATGTAAGAAGTGGAGGGCTGGGGAGGGCAGCGAAGGAAACTTGAATGGAGAAAAAGCAACTTCCATGTTGATTTGGTTTCTCCTCCACGTCTCGCCCTTTTTTTTTTTCCCCATCTCCTGCTCCGCTCGCTCCGCGGCTCCCCCCGACGCCGCCCGGCGCTTTCGGCCGCGGAGCCTCGCGGCGCCCGGTGCTCCCCGGCCCCCCTCGCGGCGAGGCGCGGTCCCCGGGGCCGGAGCGGGCAGCGGCGGCCGCCCCGCAGCAACGAAACGGGCGCGGAGCCGCGGCGGGGGCGGCCCCGGGGGCCCCGGCCCGGCCGAGCCGCCTCCCCGCGCCCCCGCGGCGCCCCCGCCCGCCGCCCCGGGCGGCGGCCCCGGGCTTGGGGACGACCCCGCCGCTGTCACCGAGCCCCGCGGGGTCCCCGGCCGCTCCCGCCGCCCTTCGCCGCCGCCGCATCCCGCGGGCCGCGCTCCGGGAGCGCCGGTGGGGGGTCCGGGCAGCGCTGACCGCGCCGGGGCGGCGGCGGGGGCTGCGGCCGCCGCTGGCCGCCCCGGCCCCGGGACGGTGCTGGCGGAGCCGCGGCCGGAGCCGTTCCGAGCCCGCGGCGGGGAAAAGTTGGCGGTGCCCAAGAGGGGTCCGCGCCCCCCGGTCCGACCCGCTGGGCAGCGGAGCGGGGGCTCCGCGGCGGCCGGAGCCCGGGGGCGGCGGGAGGGGGACGGAGCTGCGGAAACGCGGCCCGAAACACGCGAGCAGAAGCGGGGCGGGGGTCGCGGCTGCGGGGAGGCCAGGGCGGGGGGACCGCGGCGCGGCGCCTTGTCCCGAGAGAGCCCCGGTGCCCCCCAGGCCGGCGAGCCCCGGCGGGCGGCGGCGGCGGGCGACCCCGCGGCCAATTCGTTTTCGTCTCCTTTTGGGCACGGGCGCGCCCGTTTCCTCGGGAAAACGGGAACGGCGGCTTCGCCCGCGCCGCCCCTTGCTCCCCGCCGCCCCGGGGCCGCGGCGACGGCCGCCGCCCGCGGAAGCGGCCCCAGGGCGAGTTGTGTGGGGCGGCCCCGCCACCGCTCGGGTCCCGGAGCCCCGGGCTCGGCAGGAGGGAGCCGGGGCGCGGAGCGGGGCCGGGCCGGGCGCCGTCGGCCGCGGGTAACGCTGCGCTCTTTGCCCCCGCTCCAGCCATCATGTTGACGCGACTTTTCAGCGAGCCCAGCCTCATCCCCGAAGTTCAGAAATTCTCCAGCTGGGCCGAGGACTGCGAGGACGATGCCCGCAGCGACAAGGAGGAGAGGAAGGGTAAGGGCTGCGCCCTGCCGGAGGAGCCGCCCGAGGGCTCCCTGGGGGAGAGCAAGGAGGAAGGGGAGCTAGGAGGGGACGAGGAGGAGGAGGAGGAGGAGGAGGAAGGCCTGGAGGAGGCGGAGGGCGACCGGCCCAAGAAGCGCGGCCCCAAGAAGCGCAAGATGACCAAGGCGCGGCTGGAGCGCTCCAAGCTGCGGCGGCAGAAGGCGAACGCCCGCGAGCGCAACCGCATGCACGACCTGAACGCGGCCCTCGACAACCTGCGCAAGGTCGTGCCCTGCTACTCCAAGACGCAGAAGCTCTCCAAGATCGAGACGCTGCGCCTGGCCAAGAACTACATCTGGGCGCTCTCCGAGATCCTGCGCTCGGGCAAGCGGCCCGATCTGGTCTCCTACGTGCAGACTCTGTGCAAGGGGCTCTCGCAGCCCACCACCAACCTGGTGGCCGGCTGCCTGCAGCTCAACTCGCGCAACTTCCTCACGGAGCAGGGCCAGGAGGGGGGTCGCTACCACGGCCCCAACGCCTCCTTCGCCGTGCACCCCTACCCGTACCCCTGCTCGCGGCTGGCCGCGGCGCAGTGCCCGCCCGCCGCCGGGCCCGGCTCGCACGGGCTAAGGACACACGCGTACTGCGCCTCCGCCTACGAGAGCCTCTACGGCAACGCGTCCCCCGACTACAACAGCTCGGAGTACGACGGCGGCCTCAGCCCCCCGCTGTGCATTAACGGCAACTTCTCCCTCAAGCAAGACTCTTCCCCCGACCACGAGAAAAGCTACCACTACTCTATGCACTACTCGGCCCTGCCCGGCTCCCGGCCCTCCGGCCACAACCTGGTGTTCGGCTCGTCGGGGATGCGCGGCGGGGTCCACTCCGAGAACATCTTCCCCTACGACATGCACCTCCCGCACGAGCGGGGCCCCATGTACGAGGAGCTCAACGCCTTCTTCCACAATTAACGCCCCCCGCCCCGCCGCCGCCGCCCCCGCCGCGCCCCGGGGCTCCGCCGCGGGCTTTGGTGCAATACGGGGACCTGGCCCCGGCGGCGGCTCCCTGGGCCACGGGGGGGAAAAAAAAGTGCTTTTTGGGGAGTTTCTTTTTTTTTTTTTTTTTTTTTCCCCCGATCGGGGAGTCGCGCCGAGCGCTTCTCTCGACTCCCCCCTGGCCAGCGGCGGGGCTCGGCAGAGACGCGCCCGGTAGCCCGGTCCGGGCTGCCGCGTCGGGCCGCGTCGTTTGCTTTTTAATTCTTATTTTCATTTTTAAATTTATTTGTATTTATTCTAATTTATCTTAATTTATTTTTTATCTTTTTTTTTTTACCCCCCACCGTTTTGGGCCGTTTCTTCCTTTCGGCGCCGCGCCCCCCCACTCCGCGCATGGACACCCGCTGCCCCCGGCCCGTGGGAGCGAGAGGAGACCCGCGCCGCGGCGCGGAGCGAAACTTTCCGAAGCAATAAAGAGGCGAAACGGAGATACCAATATTTCTATCTATGCAAGCAGGCCCGGCCCGGCGGACGCTCAGAGATGCACTTTGCTTTGGGGGGGCCCCGGCCCCGCTCCCGGCCCCGGCGCCCGGGAGCTCCTCTCGCAGCGCGTGTGTCAGGACGTTTTTTACCTGTTTTAAAAACTTGAAACGGAAAAAAAAAAGGAAAAACAAAAAGGAAAAAAAAAAAGAAAAAAAAAAAGAAAAATAATGCAGAGCCGCCCCGGTTTTCCCGAGCTGGCGGAGCCGGGGCCGTGCACGGCAGGGCAGCCCGCAGCTATGCAAGCGGCAGCGGGGCCGCGGCCCCGGGCTCGGCGGGCCTCCCGGCAGGGCGGCCCGCTCGGTTCGGCTCGGCTCGGCTCGGCTGCCGGGCGGCGGCGGGTGGGCCGAGCCCGTTTCGTTTGTATTTGTCCCAGTTTTGATGCATTCCTTCGGCCAGGAGACGCCGGTAAATCAGAGATAACGCTATTTTTGAACCTGCCCGCACCACCTTAGAGAAACCAGCATTTTTAGAGAACAGGGAGGAGGAGAATTTCTGAGAAATGTTTTAAAAACGAAAAAAAAAAGTTTTGCAAAAAAACTGAAAAAAAAACACAAACAAAAAACAAACAGACAAAAAAAAAAAAACCAGTTGTAGCAAAGGGGACCCGCCTGTCCGACACCAGAAGTGCTTTCGTGTTTCTGTTCCGTTTCATTTCGATTAATAAATATTTATGGCCAACGATATGCAAGAGCCCCCCCCGCGCCCCCGCCGGCGCGGACACTGTTGGCGGCGGCGCGCAGGGCCGGGAGCCCCGGCGACACTGCATGCACCGGTCCCCCGGGACCCCCGGGCCCGGCCCGCTGGACGCTGGCAGCCCCCGCGCCGGGGCAGCCCCGCCAGGACTTCTCGGACGTGCCCCGAGCCGCGGCCGGTTGTGATTTTGAGTCAAACCTGTAATTAACGAGCGTCCTACGACGGCGATTAATAAATATTAAATGTTGACTCCGTCGTGTTCGCCGCTTTCCTTGCGACCCGCCCGTCGGAAGACCGGCACCGACCGGCGCGACGCCCGCCCCGCGCTGGCACCGGGGCCGGTACCGGCCGCCGTCGCTCCCCGCCGTCGGCTCCGCGCCCGAGTGCGCGGCCCGCGCTGCAGCGGCGCTCATATAACGCGGCGCTGCCCCACGGGTGTCCCCCCGGGGACAGCGGAGGCGGCGAGTCCCCCCCCTCCCCTCTTTGCCCGTCAAGGCACCGGGGCTGGAGCCGCCGCTCCCCGGTGGCCGCGCGGAGCTGTCCGCGCTCCGCGGTGCTGAGCGGCAGCGCGGGCCCCGCCACGCGGGTTCACTCTGTCCCGCAGGACCCGCTCTCTCTGCTTCCCTCGGGGCGTCGGGGGCTGCAGGGACCGCCGGGTGTTCAACGGCCCCGTCCGCCCTCCCCGGGGCAGCGGGCGCCGCCAAGAGCTTTTGGGGAAATAAAACGGGTGTTTAGGAGTCCCGTGCGGGCGCCGTCGGGCAGCGCGGAGCGGGCTGAGGGCCGCCTCGACTGGAAAAGACTCGTCGGGAAATTGCCTCAACTCTGCCCCGACGTGCGGAGCTCGGCCCCGGCACGGGGCAGCCGCTACCGGCAGGAGGAGCGGGGCGGGCGGTCGAGCAGGGAGCGGAACCGCCTCGGGGCTGGGACCCGCTCGGTCTAATCGGGACCGGGACCGGGTGGCGACGGCCGCCGCCCCGCCCGGTGGTCCGGGCCAACCCTCGCTCTTCTCGCCAAGGGGCGAAGCCGCCTCTTCCGACGGCGCCAGCCCGAGCATCCTTCCTCGGGAAGGGAATTATTTCTCTATGTAAAAAACCCTTCGGGGCGGCAGGAAGGGCACGGCGAGAGCGGGATCCGCGGCCGGTGACACCGGCGACGGGGCCCGGAGAGGCGGCAGCGAAGGTCTCGTCGGTCCCCGCCGCGGGGAAGAGACGGAGGGAGCGCGGCAGGAGCGGAGCCGAGCGGGGAGGCCGTGCCAGGCGGGCTGAGCCGCTGCCAGGCGGCCGAGCCGGGGACATCTGCTCGACACCGGCGCCTCGCTCGGGAACGGTTCGGTACCGGCGGCGCCTCCCGCCGCGGGCAGCGGGTTTGGCCCGGTTTAATACCGGCCCTTCGGTGCTAAACGGCCGTGGATTGTGGTTTTAATCGCTGTTATTTTGTTTCCGCAGCGCCCGCCCGGCTCCGCCGAAGCGACACGGTGGAAACATTTGCCCGCGTGTAACGGGGACGAGGCGGCCTCGCAATGCGGCCCCGCACACGGGGCAAAGCTCCGTGCACGGCCCCGGTGCCCAGCTCCGGTTCCAAGATCCGGAGCGCGGCCCCTGTCAAGGCTCCGGTGCCCGTCCCCGATACAAGGCTTCGGTGCCCGTGCCCGGTGCCAAGCTCCGGTAGCCGGTGCCGGCGGCGGAAGGCGGGCGGTGGGGAATTGCTCCCGCCACCTCGGCGGGATCCGCTCAGATTTCGGGCTCTCGCGGGGTCCAGAGGGGATCGTACGAAACCGGCCGACTCGGGCTGGACCGGGGACGGAGGGACCGAGAGACAGAGAGATGGAAGGACGGAGGGACGAGGGCTCGGGAAGGGGCTGCCGGGCACCGAGCCGGGGCTGGACTCGGCCCATCTATTTCCATGCAGGATCGGAGAGAGAGTGGAGAAGGGGGGCGATTTCTCCCCCCACCCTCCCTTCGGCGCCGGGATGGAGCGGCCCGCTCCGCCGGGCCCGACCTCCGCCCCCCGGTGCCGCCGGTGCCGCCGGTGCCTCCCCGGCGCCGCTGCCGGCGCGGGCGGAGCGCGGCGGGGGCGAGGGGCGAGCGCCAGGAGCCGGGTCGCCGCTGCCACCGGCGAGTGCCAGCCGGGGGGGGGGAGGAGGAGTCATTGCTTCAGTTTAAATTTCATGGCATCTGTTCATTATTATACAGTGCGGATTTTTATATGGACAGCTAAATTAAAGACAGATTTCTGCCAAAATTGCAGATACCATAAAGAACGGATGCTGCCGGCGCTGGGAGCGCGGTGCGCTGCGGATCCCGGCCCGGTTCCGCCTGCGCCCGAAGCCGAGACGGCGGCTGGGGGTGCCGGGGTGAGGCGGGGGGCACGCGGCCGGGGCGGCGGGGCTGCTCCCGGCTTTGTTTGGAGGGGAAAACTTCCTTTATTTTTAATTCCGCCCTCCTCGCCGGGTCCCTGCCGGGTAGCCCGGTGCCGGGAGCGGGAATGGGAGTGGGAGCGGGTCCGGGAGCGGGTCCGGGAGCGGGTCCGGGAGCGGGTCCGGGCTGGCAGCGGGCGCTGCCGCCGCCCCGGGGGCTGCGGAGCGGCCCCCTCCCCCAGCCGCGGCCTGACAGGATTCATCACGGAGGAGTTAAAACAAGGACATCTGTGCCTGGAATCGCTGCGAAGCTCCAAACCTGCCAATGCCTGCTGGCACCGAGCGCCGAGCACATGCCTCGTACTCCGGAATGCTGCACAGCCGGGCGGACCCGCCTGCGGAGCCCCCCCGCCCGGCCCGGCCCGGCACGGCCCAGCCCGGCCCGGCCGGCCCCTCGTGGGCTCTCATTTCCCTGCTGCATCCCCGCGGGACGCGACACCCGCCTGCACCGTGCGGCACCCCCCAGGCCCCATTTATCCCCACTCGCTGTGGGGCAGAGGCCTCTCCCCATATATCCCGTTCCCAAAGCCCCCGTCTGTGCCCATCCGCAGCTGGACCAAGCGGGACGGGCAGAGCAGCACGTCACGGATTCCAGGACATTGAGAAGGAGAGGCCGCACCGGGAACCGTGGGGACAGTGAGGAGCAGAGCCAGGCTGAGCTGGGGACCAGCAGGGACACTGCTGGGGACGGGGGCTGGATGAACGGGCAGAGCGCGGGGGGCTTAGGGCTGTGCGTGCAGCGGGGGGGTCCCCACGTGCTTGGCGGGTACCCGGGGGGCCACGGATGGGGCTCCTGCAGCCAGACTCAATTTCTGGGCGGCCTCGTCGTTAGCAGCTTAATTTGGATACGGGCTTAAACACACACGGGTGCCCACAGCAGGCAGAGCCGCTGCCTCTGGCCCCGGTGCTGCGGGACAGGAGGGACACGGAGGGCAGATGGAGAAGCCCCAGGAGAATGGGGAGTGTTTGGGACAAGGGTGCCTGCTCCGATGGGTGGGATGCAGCACAGGCACACGGAGCCCTTCCCCATGCCAGGAAGGGACGGATGGGGACAGGGACGCCTGTTCTGCGGTCCCCTTGCAGCCCCCTCACCCCACTCTGACCTGGAGCATCCTGGGCGGGTTGAGGGGGCCGCGATGCCAACGGAGGGAGGAGGCCTCTGTCCTCCGCAGGGACAGAGAGGGGACAAACCCCACGTGTGGCAGGGCCGGGCCCGGCCGGGTCGGCAGAGCCAGCGCGGCCCCGACGGGAGCGTGGGGGCAGCTGGTGCCCAGCTGAGCATCCTGCTGCACGTCCTGCTGCTCCCGGCATTCCCGCGGCGCCGGAGCCCCTGGAGCTGCCCCTTCCCCAGTTCCTGGCAGTGCAGACCCTTCCCAGGGCTGCTCTGCATCATGGCCCGGCCTGGAGGGTTCCTTATGCTGGAAGAGGAAGGAGAAGCAGAGCAAAATCCCCCTTGTGCCCCCGTGCCCGGGCGGAGGGGCCCGCGGTGCCCACGCCGTGGCAGGCGCCGCGCTTTTCATATGGGAAATGTCCATTTTGTCGCTACTTAAAAGCTGATTTACAGCCGCTGCATGGGCAGCCCTCGCTTGGCCTGCGTTCCTCCCATAATCTGCCCATTTCTGTTGGCAGCGCCGGCGCGGCCGGGCTGGATGCGGCGGAGGGAGCTCCCGCGTGCCCCCCCGGCCCCTCCTCGCGCCGTCCCCCCGCTCCCTCCCCAGCGACTCCGCAGCCTGTTCCTCATGCTGGTCCTCACAGCTGTAACCCATCTGCTTTGATTGGATCCTGACAGTGACGAGACGGGAGCGCCGGCGGCTGCATCCCGCGCGCCCGGCGCCGCTGCCGGGCACAGAGGGGTCCCCACGCGCCCACCCCGGAACCGCTGGGATCCCGCAGCCGGGTTCTGGGCAAAGCGGCTGGATGGGGACGGCACCGCGGGGACGTTGGGGACAGGCGGCTGGGGAGGGCTCCACTCTGGGGCGATGAGCAGGGTTGGAGCCCCCGGAGCAGAGCGCAGAGGAAGCAGCTCCCTGTCCCCATCCGTCCCCCTCCCTGCTCTCCTGTCCCCATCCCTATCCCCACCCCTGTGGCCATCCTTGTCCCCATCCCCGTCCCCAAGGGTCCATGTCCACAGCTTGGCCCTGGCGAAGGCGGCAGCCCTGGGCCCAGACGAGCACAAGATGCTTCCCCATCCCTCTGTCCTCCTGGGAAAGGAAGAGGGAGGAAGAGGAGGAGGAAATTGGAAAGGAGAAGCTCCCCAATGTCCCTCCTGACCAGGCCGGGCAATGCCACCCCCTGGTCCCCCCAGCACAGGGGGCTCATGGCCTGGCCCTCCCACCTGCCCCTAATTCAATTTTGCTCCACTATAAATCTTTTTTTTTTGGTGTTGTTGTTAAATGTAATTGAAAAGCACACCTTAGGAATCATCACATTAACCCGGTGTCCGCTTTATTAGAGTAATTAAAGCCGCCGCAAGTTGAGCGCCGGGCAGCGCGGCTGGATTGCACCGTAATCCCAGCAAAGCAAACAAGTCCTGAGCAAAACTAATTACATTTAGAACAGCTGTGATAATAATCCTAATTCAGCCCCATTTGGTGCCTAAAATCCCGAGATCCAGCCGCGAAAACGGGGAGGAGGGGGGGCCTCTGAAATGGAGAAAACCAGCGGCATGGGGCCTGTTCCCCCCGGGACGAGGGGCAGCGCCCGGAGCAGGGCTCGGGATGGGGACATCCTGGTGGCATCCCGGGACATCCCTGGGCTCCTCCGCTGGGAATCCGGACGCTCCTTTGTAGCCCGGGCTGTGCCAGTGGCTTCGGAGGTGTCCGGCTGTGGTGGGGCCAGGGTGGATGGATGGATTGGGGGGGGTGGGGGGGGGGGCAAGGGGAGCTCCCCCATCCCGCTCCCTATCCCTCGCCCCATCCCACTCCCCATCCCGCTCCTCATCCCACTCCCCATCCCGCTCCCTATTCCTTGCCCCATCCCACTCCCCATCCTACTCCTCATCCCGTTCCTCATCCCACTCCCCATCCCGCTCCCTATCCCTCGCCCCATCCCGTTCCCCATCCTGCTCCTCATCCCGTTCCTCATCCCACTCCCCATCCCGCTCCCTATCCCTCGCCCCATCCCACTCCCCATCCTGCTCCCCATCCCGCTCCCTATCCCTTGCCCCATCCCACTCCCCATCCTACTCCTCATCCCGCTCCTCATCCCACTCCCCATCCCACTCCCTATCCCTTGCCCCATCCCGCTCCCCATCCCGCTCCTCATCCCGCTCCCCACCTCCTTGCCCCTCCCCGGGCTCAGCTCCCCGCATTCCCAGCGGGAAGCGGGGGCAGATCCCTCACACAGCGCCAGGACGTTTTCCCCCCGCTCCAGGGCCCTCCAGACGCCCTCGTCCCCTTCCCACCCCCTCCGCCCGCCGGTGGCTCCGTGCCCAGCGCGGGCTCCCCGGGGACGGGGGGCTCGGGCGGCCCCAGCTGTCACACGCAGCCCTAATGGCCCCGGTGCCCGCGGGCGCCGGCGGCAGCTCCGTGTCCTTCACCAGCCCCCGCGCTCGCCCTCGCTGAGGCCGCACAACTCATTGCACGTGTGAAGCACCCGGGCACCAGCGCACGGGGGCTCTTTGCGGCCCGGCTGATGCCCCCGGGGGAGCATTTGCCGCAAATGCTTCCGTGGGAGGTTCTTCCTTCCTTCCTTCCTTTTTTTTTTTATTATTATTATTAAAGTTGCCAAAAAATCCGCGTTAGCTAATGGCTTCTTAATTCGGCCCAAAACGAGCGCGGGGAAATGATGCCATCCGTCTTGTATCGGCTCGGAATCGCGCCTGACAACCGATCGATCATAGCGTGGGACATTAACTCCTCTGGAGCGGGGCCCAAGCCGCCCCCGGCCCCCCCGCTCTGCCGGCCTCATTTAACCACTTTACTGCTGGCATTTTGGCCGCCCGCCGCTCCGGAATTAGTTGCCTTCCCGCGGCTGCAGCTGGCACGGTGCCCCCCCCCTCCGCCCTTCACCCGCCCTTCACCCCGTGCGCCCCCTCCCCAGCGGTTTTCCTCGTTTTGGGAATTGCTGGAATTGCGGGGGGGGGGGGGCTCTTGTCCATCACCCCCCCCTCCGCTCCGGTGTGCCTCAGTTTCCCCATTGCTGGCGGGGACAGAGTCAAGGAGGGGACGAGCCCAGGGCCTGGTGGCTCTGGGGGGCCTGAATGGGGCCATGTGGGGACACAAGGGGTGACAGAGGGGGACGGGGACACGGCCTGGGAGCCCCTGTCCCGTGGGAGCCCCTATCCCAGCAGGGCTCCGGGCTGGGGAGGGGCTAAATCCCCCGGGCTGGGTGGGGCAGGGGGCGGGGCTGGCTGTGATTGGCCAGCAGCACCTGTGCTGAGATGGGATTGGCTAACGGCGCGAGGCCTGCGCGGGGATTGGGCAGCAGTGGAAGCAGCCAGGATTGGCTGAGCGCCCCCCCCACCCGCCCAGGACACAGGATCTGGAGCCAGGGAATTCCCGGCCCCTCCGTCCATCCCCGTGTCCTCGGGTCACCCATGGGGGTGTCCGGCCGGCCGGCCACCGAACCAGCCACGCGTGCATCCATGTATCCATGTATCCATGCGTGCATCCACCTCCATGCATCCATGCGTGCATCCATGCGTCCATGCATCCATGCGTGCATCCACCTCCATGCATCCCTGTGTGCATCCGCCTCCATGCATCCATGCGTGCATCCACCTCCATGTATCCATGCGTGCATCCGCCTCCATGCATCCATGCGTGCATCCGCCTCCATGCATCCGTGTGTGCATCCGCCTCCATGCATCCATGTGTGCATCCACCTCCATGCATCCATGCGTGCATCCACGCCTCCATGCATCCATGCGTGCATCCACGCATCCATGTATCCATGCGTGCATCCACCTCCATGCATCCATGTGTGCATCCATGCGTCCATGCATCCATGTGTGCATCCGCCTCCATGCATCCATGTGTGCACCCATGCCTCCATGCATCCATGCGTGCATCCACCTCCATGCATCCATGCGTGCATCCACGCCTCCATGCATCCATGCGTGCATCCACGCATCCATGTATCCATGCGTGCATCCACCTCCATGCATCCATGTGTGCATCCATGCGTCCATGCATCCATGCGTGCATCCACCTCCATGCATCCATGCGTGCATCCATGCCTCCATCCATCTACCCATTTCCTTCCTTCCTTCCTCCCTCCCTCCCTCCCTCCCTCCCTCCCTCCCTCCCTCCCTCCCTCCCTCCCTCCCTCCCTCCCTCCCTCCCTTCCTTCCTTCCTTCCTTCCTTCCTTCCTTCCTTCCTTCCTTCCTTCCTTCCTTCCTTCCTTCCTTCCTTCCTTCCTTCTTCCCTCCCTTCTCTGCTCACTGCCCGTGCCCCCCCTAAAGCCACCATCACCCGGACGCCCCCCTCGAGTGACCCAGAGCCCCCTCGTGTGACCTGGAGCCCCTGTGTGTGACGCAGCCATTGGGCCACCTGGGACCCCATTGGAGGACCCAGACCCCCCCCGCATGACCCCATCGGGTGACACCTCCCTCCTGGGTGACCCTGGGGGACACCAGGGCCCCCATCAGGTGACCCCCGCCCTGGAGGACCCAGCTCCCCCCCCCCGCCGGTGACGCCACCCTGTTGGGCGACCAGGAACACCCATGGGTGCTCCCGGGCACGGACTGCCCAAGCTCCGCCCCCTGCAAGGGGCGGGGCGGGGGCGGGGCCATGCAGGGTGGGCAGGGCCAGGTTAGGTGGAGAAGGAGTGGGCGGGGCCAGATCCGGTGGGTGTAGCCAGAATGGGTGGAGCCTGGGAAGGTGGGTGGAGTCAAGCTGGGTGGTGCAGGAGTGGGCGGGGTCAAGCAGAGTGGGCGTGGTCAGGAAAGGCGCAAGTGGGCGGGGTCTAGCAGGTCATGGGGCAAAGAGGGCGGGGCCAAGTGTGGGGGCGGGGCCAAGTGGGCGGGGCGCCGGGGCCTCCTGGGTCTGCCGGGGGAGCCGCCCGGACGCCTGGGCCCCCGGCGCGGGATGAAGACATCGGCTGCGCCCGCGTGGCAGCGATAAATGAGCGCGCGGCGGCGCCTAATCTGTTTGTGTAATGCGGCCGCAAGCGGAGCGTGAGCGGAATGAGGGCGACAGCTGCCGCGCGCCCGCCCCGGCATCCCGCTCATCCCGCTCATCCCGCTCATCCCGCCCCAGCATCCTGCTCATCCTGCTCATCCCGCTCATCCCACCCTGGTGTCCCGCTCATCCCGCTCATCCTGCTCATCCCGCCCCGGCATCCCGCTCATCCCGCTCATCCCGCTCATCCCGCCCCGGCATCCTGCTCATCCTGCTCATCCTGCTCATCCCGCTCATCCCACCCTGGTGTCCTGCTCATCCCACCCCGGCATCCCGCTCATCCCGCTCATCCTGCTCATCCCGCCCCAGCATCCCGCTCATCCTGCTCATCCCACGCTGGCATCCTGCTCTTCCTGCTCATCTCACCCTGGTATCCCGCTCATCCCGCTCACCCTGCATGCTCTTACCCCGGCATCCCGCTCATGCCGCTCATCCCGCTCATCCCACTCACCCTGCACTCTCCCATCCCGCTCATCCCGCTCATCCCGCTCACCCTGCACGCTCCTACCCCGGCATCCCGCTCATCCCGCTCATCCCGCTCACCCTGCACGCTCCCACCCCGGCATCCCACTCATCCTGCTCATCCCACCCCAGCATCCTGCTCATCCCGCTCACCCTGCACGCTCCTGTCCCGGGATCCCGCTCATCCCACTCACCCTGCTCACCTCATGCCTTTCCGCCCCTGCATCCCGTTCATCCCGCTTGCTCCTGCCCTGGCATCCTGCTCTTCCCACGCACTCCCGCTCCAGCACCCCACATGCTCCCACCCCAGCATCCCGCTCATCCCGTGTGCCGCTGCCCCGGCATCCTGCTCATCCCGCTCATCCCACGCTGCTCCCGCGTCGCACCTAGCTGCTTCCAGGCATCGCTCCGCTCCCGGGAAAAGGGCCAGGATCACCGTGGCACCGGGCGGGGGACAATGTGGGACACCCCCATTCCCAGTGCCGGTTCCGTGCCCGCCGCCGGCGCGGGAAGGGGGGCGACGCGGGGCCTCCATGCGCCTCCTTCCCGCCCCCCCGTTAGTTCTTTTTTTTTTTTTAGCAGACTGTAAGCAAACTGCAGTTCCCTGATAAGAATATAGCATGACTAATGACTGAAGCATGTAAAAATCATTGGGAAAATGTCCTTGGAAGACGAATGCATTTTCAGCAGAATTATTCTGCTGAAAATGCATTCGTCTTCCAAGGACATTTTCCCAATGATTTTTACATGCTTCAGTCATTAGTCATGCTATATTTTATCAGGGAAATGAGTTTGCTTAAGTTGTAAAAAAAAAAAAAAAGGAAAAAAAGAAATGAAAAAGAGAGAGAAAGGAGGAAAAAGGAAGAGGGGGGAAAAACAAACTAAAAATAAAAACAGAGGGAGTAGGAGAGGCCGCGGGAAGGGCGGAAGAGCCGGGAGCGGCGTCGCGGGCGGGGGGGGCGGCAGGTGGGGCCCCCCCGCGCTCCCGGTGACAAACTTTATTTTTTTTTTTTCCAGTGCCAAATTTCCAACACATTAATTAATTGTTGTAGCCAATTAACTGTAGTTGTGCAAATGAGTTTAGCACTAATTACCATGCAGTGCCTGTAATCACATAAAAAACTTGCTGCGAGATGGAGGGGGGGCGGCGGGGCGGGCGGGGGGCTCGTCCCCACCGCCCCCCCCGCGGTTGGGGACCGCGAGGGTCACGTGACGCCGGGGGGGCCTCGTCCGAGCGGCCCCTCCCTGGGAAAAGCCCCCTCGGGCAGTGGTGGCCACGGAGGGGACATGGAGATGGAGGCCTATGGCGCAGGGTGGCACCACATGGCATGGCATGGCATGGCATGGCATAGTGCAACATGGCATGGCACGGCACAGCATGGCACGGCATAGTGCAGCATGGCATGGTGTGGAATGGCATTGCATGGCATGGCATAGTGCAACATGGCATGGCACAGCACGGCACGGCACGGTATGGTATTGCACGGCACGGCATAGCACAGCATGGCATGGCGTGGAATGGCATGGCATGGCATGGCACAGCACGGCGTGGCATGCCATTGCACAGCACGGCATGGCATAGTGAAGCATGGCATGGCACAGCACGGCATGGCATGGTATTGCATGGCACAGCATAGTGCAGCATGGCATGGCATGGCATGGCATGGCACAGCATAGTGCAGCATGGCATGGCTCAGCACAGCACGTCATGGCATGGTATTGCACGGCAGAGCACAGTGCAGCATGGCATGGCATGGAGTGGCATTGCATGGCATGGCATGGCACAGCACGGCATAGTGCAGCATGGCATGTTATGGCATGGCATGGCATTGCACAGCATGGCATGGCACAGTATAGTGCAGCATGGCATGGCAGAGCATGGCACGGCACGGCATGGCATGGTATTGCACGGCACGGCATAGTGCAGCATGGCATGGCATGGAATGGCATTGCATGGCATGGCATGGCACAGCACGGCATAGTGCAGCATGGCATGTTATGGCATGGCACGGCATGGCATTGCACAGCATGGCATGGCACAGCATAGTGCAGCATGGCATGGCTCAGCACGGCACGGCATGGCATGGTATTGCACGGCACAGCATAGTGCAGCATGGCATGTTATGGCATGGCATGGCATGGCACAGCATAGTGCAGCATGGCCTGGCGTGGCACAGCATGGCACTGCACGGCACGGCGTTGCACGGCCTGCTCCTCCCTGCCGCAGCATCACACGGTGGAGCGTTTGTGCACGAACATTGTTGTGCACATCACGGTTGTGCGGCGTGGCATTGCACGTCATGGCACGGCATGGCATGGCATTGCACGGCGTGGCATTGCACGGCACAGTTTTGCATGCTGTGGCACTGCATTGCACGGTGTGGCATTGCACGGCGCAGTTTTGCACAGCATGGCATTGCACGGTGGTTTTGCACGCTGTGGCATTGCATTTCACAGCATGGCATTGCACGGTGTGGCATTGCACGACACAGTTTTGCATGGTGTGGCATTGCATGGTGTGGCATTGCACAGCACGATTTTGCATGGCGTGGCCTTGCATTGCATGGTGTGGCATCGCATGGCACAGTTTTGCACGGTGTGGCATTGCACAGCACGATTTTGCATGGCATGGCATTGCATGGCAGTTTTGCATGCTGAGGCATTGCATTGCACAGCGTGGCATTGCACGGTGTGGCATTGCACGGCACAGTTTTGCACGCCGTGGCACTGCACAGCATGGCGTTGCACAGCACAATTTTGCACGCCGTGGCATTACGCGGCACAGTTTTGCACGGCATGGCATTGCACAGCACAGTTTTGCATGCCGTGGCGTTGCACAGCACCATTTTGTGCACTGTGGCATTGCACAGCACAATTTTGCACGGCATGGCATTGCACAGCACGATTTTGCACGCCGTGGCATTACACGGCACAATTTTGCACGGCATGGCATTGCACCGCACAGTTTTGCACGCCGTGGCATTGCACGGCACAGTTTTGCACAGCATGGCATTGCACGGCACAGTTTGCACGCCGTGGCGTTGCACAGCACGATTTTGCACGCCGTGGCATTACACGGCACAATTTTGCACGGCATGGCATTGCACAGCACAGTTTTGCACGCCGTGGCATTGCACGGCACAGTTTTGCACACCGTGGCGTTGCACGGCACAGTTTTTCACGCCATGCCATTGCACGGCACAGTTTTGCACACCGTGGCATTGCACGGCACAGTTTTTCACACCATGCCATTGCACGGCCCGCTTTTCCCTGCCAGGGCGCCCTGCGCAGCGTTATCCATCCCGCCCCATCCCGGGCTGCAGAGAGTTAACGCGGCGGGACGGGCGCTATAAATTTTGCATGGTGGTGCGGGCGCGGGGGGAGCTGGGCGGGCGCCAGCGGGCTGTCTCTAGGTAACAATAAACACTGCGAGCGAGCAGCAGCTGTTACTCCGACTCTCTCTGCATCACAATGCCGGAATAACGCTAATAAAGCGACGCGAGCGCACGGTCGCGTGCTCCGGGCCGGGGGCGCGCGGCCGCACCCCGAGGCCCCGGCTGCTCCCGGGGAAATGCGGGGATTTGGACCCAAAGTGGGGCTGGAGGTGCCGGGTGCTCGCGGGCTCCTGGCCCTGCTTGATGCCAAGGTTGGGGAGGCCTGCCGGGAGGAGCTGCGATAGGGTGGAATTGCAGGGAAAGGCAAGGAATTGCAGGGAGAGGCAAGGAATTGCAGGGAGAGGCAAGGAATCGCAGGGAGTTGCAAGGAATTGCGGGGATTTGCAAGGAATTCCGGGGATTTGCAAGGAATTGCGGGGATTTGCAAGGAATCGCAGGGCCTTGCCATGGCACGGCTTTGTGGCACAGTGCTGGCTGCAGCGGGATGTGCCGGGATGCAGCGGGATGTGCCGGATGCAGCGGGATGTGCTGGGCTGTGCTAGGATGTGCTGGGATACAGCAAGATGTTCCAGGATGCAGCAGGATGTGCTGGGATGGAGTGGGATGTACCAGGATGTGCTGGGATGCAGCAGAACGTGCTGGGATGCAGCAGAATGTGCCAGGATGCAGTGGGATGTGCTGGGATGTGCTGGGATGCAGCAGAATGTGCCGGGATGCAGTGGAATGTGCTGGGATACAGCAGGATGTGCTAGGATGCAGTGGGATGTACCAGGATGTGCTAGGATGCAGCAGGATGTGCTGGGATGCAGCGGGATGTGCTGGGATGCAGCAGGATGTACCAGGATGCAGCAGGATGTGCTGGGATGGAGTGGGATGTACCAGGATGTGCTGGGATGCAGCAGAACGTGCTGGGATGCAGCAGAATGTGCCAGGATGCAGTGGGATGTGCTGGGATGTGCTGGGATGCAGCAGAATGTGCCGGGATGCAGTGGAATGTGCTGGGATACAGCAGGATGTGCTAGGATGCAGTGGGATGTACCAGGATGTGCTAGGATGCAGCAGGATGTGCTGGGATGCAGCGGGATGTGCTGGGATGCAGCAGGATGTATCAGGATGCAGCAGGATGTGCTGGGATGTGCCGAGATGCAGCAGAAGGTGCTGGGATGCAGCAGGATGTGCTGGGATGCAGCAGGGTGTACCAGGATGCAGTGGGATGTGCTGGGATGTGCCGAGATGCAGCAGGATGTGCTGGGATGCAGCGGGATGTGCTGGGATGTGCCAAGATGCAGCAGGATGTACCAGGATGCAGTGGGATGTACCAGAACGTGCTGGGATGTAACGGGATGTGCCGGGATGCAGCAGGATGCGCCGGGATGTGCCGGGATGTGCTGGGATGTGCCGAGATGCAGCAGGATGCGCCGGGATGCAGCAGGACACGCCGGGATGTGCCGGGATGCAGCGGGATGTGCTGGGATGTGCCGAGATGCAGCAGGGCGCACCAGGATGCAGCGGGATGTGCTGGGATGCAGCGGGATGTGCTGGGATGTGCCGAGATGCAGCAGGATGCGCTGGGATGCAGCAGGGTGTACCAGGATGCAGCGGGATGTGCTGGGATGCAGCAGGATGCGCCGGGATGCAGCAGGACGCGCCGGGACGCGCCACCCCCGGGCCCGGCGGGGCCGCGCGGCGGCCTCGAGTGTCGCCGCAGGGCGCGCGGCGCCGGCGCCGCATTCCAGCGCAGGCGGCAGCTGCGCCGCCCCCCCGGCCCCACTAAATATTAATGCTGCCCTACATCGCGCCGCGGCACCTGGCGCCCCCCGGCCACATGCGCCCCCGGCCGCCGCGGCGTCGCCGGGTGCCGAGGCCGCGGCGCTCGCCGCACGTGCGCCCGCTTGAGCCGCCGCCAAACGTCCCGGCGCCCAAAGTGGTCGGTGATGGATGGCGGCGCTCGCCGCCTAAGTGCCCCCGGCGGCCCAATCCTGCCGCCGGCCCCAAGTCGTCCCCTGCCCCTCTTCAGCGCGCGCGCCGCCTCGCGCCGCTCCCGCGGGCCCCGTTAATTAAAAATACATCCAATTAAATGGCAGGTGAGGACGCGCGCGCGCCGCCCCCCCTCCTGGCCGGGCACAGCTGCGCCGGGAGGCGGCGGCAAGCGGAGGCCGCACGGGGCCACCGGGCGCCTTCCCGTGCCGGAATGGCTGGAAACGGCCCCGTTTTCCACCCTGGCTGTTCCCCTGGCAGCAGCCCTAGAGGATGCCATGAGCATCCTGCCTTCCTCCTCTTCCTCCTCCTCGCAGGGTGCCAAGGCCGGTGCCCGCTGGCTTTGCCCATCACGGTGCTGTCCCCAGGGCCATCCATTGGCACCGCTGCTGCCGGTGCCTCCCCGCTCCCCCGGAGCGACGGGAAGGGTTTGGGAAGGAGCCGGGGGCTCGCGGGCGGCCGCGCCAGCCGGAGCAGCTGGCAGGACAAATATAGCGGCGCGGCGGCGGGCACGTGGCGCTGCTGGCGGGAGCAGCGGCACCTCGCGCCGCGCACACGCGTGTGCGCACGGGAGCACGCGCTGCACACGCGTGTGCGCCCTGGGCCTGCATGCAAGCATGCACACGCATGCAAGGTCATGCACGCACGTGCATACGTGCAGCCCCGTGTGCATGCTCGCTCCCACACGGGCGCATGCACACGTGTCCCCGTGTCACTTGCACTCACAAGCGTGTGCACACGCGTGTGCACCCCGGGCCTGCATGCAAGCATGCACACGCATGCATGGTCACGCATACACGTGCATACGTGCAGCCCCGTGTGCATGCTCACTCACGCACGGGCACATGCACACGTGTGTGCGCCCCAGGCCTGCAAGCAAGCATGCACACACATGCACGGTCATGCATGCACGTGCATACGTGCAGCCCCGTGTGCATGCTCGCTCCTGCACAGGCACATGCACACGTGTCCCCGCGTCGCCTGCACGCTCACACGCATGTGCACACACGTGTGTGCCCCGGGCCTGCATGCAAGCATGCACACGTGTGCAAGGTCACGCATGCACGTGCATACGTGCAGCCCCGTGTGCATGCTCGCTCCCCCACGGGCGTATGCACACGTGTCCCCGTGTCCCCTGCACGCTCTCACACGTGTGCACACGCGTGTGCGCCCCCGACCACCATGCCGGGGGCTCCATAGGGAGCAGCACGTACGGTGCTGGCACCCCGGAGCGGAGGCTGCAGCCTCCCATCCTCTCCCACCATCCCTTAAAATACCCGGAGGGGAATTTTAAGGACATAGATTAAATACCCCGGGGTATTTTAAGCCACGTCAGCTCTCCCTCAGCCGGCGTTTCCTCCCTCTGCTCCGTGCCGGCTGCCCCCGAACCTTGGGAAAAGTCCTGTGAAAGGGAAAACCCCGTTAAAGGTCGGCAGAGCGAGCGGCAGGACGTGCCGGGCGCGAGGGCCGCACCGGTCCAGCGCAACGGAGCAAAAGGCAATACATACAGTAACAGGAAATATTTAATTTTCCAATCTCCACTTTCCATTTTTATAAACTGAAAAGGAAAAAAAAATCGAATATATTACAAAATATCTGTACAGAGACAAGGGTACAGCCCGGAAAGGCGCGTGCCGTCGCGGCCGGGAACGCGGGAGAGCCCCCCGGAGCGCCAAGTGTCCCCGGCTCCCGGCTCCGCAACGCGTGGTCCCCCCGCCCCAGCAAAGCCTGTTGTCTTCCTTGTACAGAGCCCCTTATAAAAGGGGGAAAAACGCAGGGAAAAGAAAAGGGAAGGAAGGCGACACTGGCAGGGACGTGGGAGCTGAGCCGTGGCCATCCGCGAGCCAGGATGAGCCGAGGACGCGGCCGGCACTCGGAGCCCATCCGAGGGCCCCGGCTCTTCCCAAAGTCCTCCCGGGGTTGGAGAGGAGCCGGGGGGACCGAGGGGCTCCAGGAACCTCGAGGAGCCCCGGGCAGCGCCGAGGGGCGGCAGCGGGAAAGCTGGAATTGCGACAACGGAAACTGCGCCGCGGAGCGGAGCTGGCGGCCGCGCGGCGGGGGGAAAACAAGGTTTGGTAAGACATAAATTAAGCTCTGGAGAGGTGACCGGTTTATTTAGTGCACTCTGCATCTTATAGAACTTTTCCTTTTTGCTCAGCAGGCAGGAACTGGAAATTAAAAAAAAAAAAAAAAAGAAATTTACGCTTGAAATTTTGCAAACGGCGTCACGGGCCCTGGCCAGCTCTGCAAGGCAGGAGGCGACTCGGGTTTTACTCCTTCCTCCCCAGCCAAGCTCTGCTCTTCTGCACAGGAAGGTTCTCCCCTGCTCAAGATGCATTTTCCAAACTTGCATCTTCATAAAGAGAAATAAACCCAATTCTGGAGGAATCGGAGCTCCTGGCCTCATCCTTTCCCTGGCCTTCAACACTTCAAAACACCATCAGCTCTAATATTAAAAGAACCAGCGCTTGTTTTCGCTTGGAAAGGTCTATTTGGGGAGGAAAAGGGTCATGAAGTACCTCTGCTTTATTCTCTTAAGTCTTACTGAACGACCAACAGCCCAAACGCTCTGCAGGAGGAGAAAACCCATTGCAAATACTTCCTTAACAACAACAAAAACCTGTTTGCTTATAGAAAGGACACGCTAATGGCTAATGGCACTAATTAGTGCTCAGAGAGCGGAGCTGCTGCCTGGGCCCGGGAACTTTGAGGGACGATGCAAAGGGGAAACCCACAAATCCACTCCCGGTTGCTGCAGTTTCCCCCCTCAGGAATAGTTTTATTTTCCTTTAATTCTTAAAACATTTTGGAATTTACGGCTTACAGAGAGAATACAGACTGCTGGGCGATGCACTCAGCTCTGGGGCATCTTAAGAAGAAAATAAAAATAAAAAAGGACCATTCCCACTGCAAACGAATGGCAAAAGAGATATAAAACCCAAAGAGACCCTTCACAAAAGCCAATTTACTAAGGCTACCACCAAAAGAGAAGTGATCGGGAGCCTGGGAGCCATCGGGGCGGGAGGCAGCCGGCTCCAGGATTTCACATGGAATGGGAAGGGGAAAGGGCCGAGCCCGGAACGCGCTGCAGAGAAAACCACGGGAAATCAACTCCGAGTCCAAGCCAGTGCCGCATCCCGGGGCTCCAAATCCAGGACAGGTCCCCCTGCAGCAACACTTTTTCCAATTTTTTTCTTCTTTTTAAAGAGGATTGAGGGGGAAAAAGAAAAAAAAAAAAAAACACCAAACCAAAGAACTGCTTTGGGAACCAGCCTCTCCCTTAGCCCTACCTGAACACTGCCCGCGGCTCCCGCTTCCCGGAGCGCAACCATTGCGGTTTCCCTCTTCCAAGGCCGTTGGTTTGCCGCATCCCTGGAATTTTTAGAGGCTTCCCCCTGCCCAGCTGCTGCCTGGGAGCTCCCTGCGGATTTTCACCACTAACCAAGCGCGGGAGGGCCGGCCCGGCGGCATCTCCAAGGCGGCACCGAGCGAGCGCGGGACGCGGAGCCGGGACGCGGACGAGGCCTTGCTCTGGCGAGAGAGGAAGGGTGGAAAAAAATAAAATAAAATTAAAAAAAAAAAAAATCGTTTCGCTAAAGGGCGAGAGGGGGAACGGGCAGGGCGAGAGGCCGGTGTCAGTACGGGACGCCTCTGCCCCGGCCCCCTCGCGCAGGCACTCGGCCGGGCCCGCGGTAAGCCTTGCCGTACGGAGCCGCCGCCGGAGCGGCCCAGGCCGGAGCCGTTCCCGGCGCGGCGCTCCCCGCTCCCAGCTCGCCGTAGTTTTGGATTTTGGCCTCCGGATGCACCAGCGCGTTGTTGTTGTTGTTGCTGCCGCCGCCCTCGGCCTTGGCGAAGGGCTGCCCCGCGGCCGAGTGGATGGCGACGGGGACCCGTGCGAAGCGGAGGTCCTGGTCCCCCGGGAACTGCGCCGATCCCGTGCCCTGGTAGCTGCTCGTCTCCCCGAGGTGGCTCACGGAGCCCAAAAAGGTCCTGCTTTTCCCCAGCGTCTGCGCGGAGGCTTCTGGTAGCGTCGGGCCGGAGTTGAGCTCCTCGGCGCCAAATCCCCCCTCCGAGCCCTCGGCGCTGTAAGTCCTGGCCGAGCGGGACCGGCCGACGTCCGCGGCGGCCCTCGGGGCCTCGTGGCTCCGCGGCTCCGCGTCGTGCTGGGAAAGGAGCTGCAGCAGCGCAGCCGTCACGGCCGGGGTCAGCTCCTGCGCCGCGCCGCACACGTCGCCTTCGGCCAGCGGCGGCGGTCCGGGGGGCTCGGGGGGTCTCTTCTCTGGGGGGAGAAGGCGAGGAGGACATGCTGTGGAAGGGTTACTTCTTTTAAACACCAGCGTTACAAAAAAATAACCCCCCCTGCGAACAGATAGAGAGCGAACCCCACGCGTGCCCTGTGGAGCTGCCCATGAGGGAGGCGGAAGGTTCTAGAAGCCGCCATGGGGCTCCCGGGCTGTCCCAACGCGTGGGCATCCGTGGAGAGGATTCCCGGCCCCCGGGAGGGAGGCAGCGGCGGCCTGGGCGCTCGCGGTGCCGAAACCCGCACGGAACCGCGCGGACCCGGACGGACCCAGCGGGAGGGAGCAGGGAAGGGCCCATCCCGCTGGGCCCTCTCCTCGCTGTCGGGAATGCCGTTCTCATCCGGGAACTGCCGTGCCCGTTTCATGCCCTTTTTCAGGTTTCTGGAGCACAGTCCAAACCAGTCTCATATTTGCATGCTATGTACAGATTGTCCTGAAGCACGTGAGGAAAAAAATGTTAAAGAGCCAGTCACCCCCCTCCCTTTTTCTTTTTTTTTTTAAAAATATATCAGTCTTGAAGTAACCAGGATTTCTGTTTCCAAAGGCTCTCTCCTAATGGGAACAAAAGCAGCCTTCCCAGCACACGCAGGGCTCTTGCTACTCCAGGATCACAGCAGCTCAGGGGGTGCAAGAAGCAGGGGCCGAGCCCCGGCCCTCACCGCGGCCTCGGGGCCAAAAGTGACAACACGGAGGGGACAAGCAGCTTCCTGCGGGACACGGTCTGCTCCGCGGGGCCCTCCTGGCTTCCCAAAGCCCTCCTGCCTCCTGCAAGGCAACACAACTCATCCATCAGCTACAGGATCAGCTACCCTGGGGTTAAAGTTATCACTGGCGATGATGTAAAGAGGGCACGGATACCTTGGTTGAATCAGATCCTCAAATCAGTTACAAAACTGGTTATTAAAAAGGTCAAACTTTATTGTGAAAACCAGTAGTCTTCCAGGACCACCCCTCCACCCATATCAGTCAGTCCACTTTAAAACTAGATTGTGTTTAAATCCAGAAAACAATCTTCAGGTAATTTTAAAGCCAAGCTGATTTGGGGACAGTATACCATTTAAAATAATTATAACAGAGAACAAAGTTATTTAATTGAATCTGCTCTACAATAACCTAATTATTTTCCAGTTCTAGGGCAAAAAAAAAAGCACAATCACAACTGGCTTGTGGTGGGCGGGTATGTTGAAGGCACGAGAACACAGCACGTTCAGCTACATTGCAGAGGAGTTGTGTATCGGGCCAAAAGAGGCTCCCTGGAGAGTTTGAGACATACTCAGGAGGCGCTTCTAGAATTTGGTGAGGTCGTCCCAGGATGTTGCTAATAATTCAGAAAAACCAACAGAAACAGAAGACATGGAGACATTTACACTCACCTTTGAAAAGGAAATCCAAGAGTTCATCGATACAATCAGGCCTTTTAAACGTGTCTCAGTTGCCCTAACAGAGCCAATTACCTGGCTTAACCTCAGCTGCTGAATTCAGGACTCATGGAAGTCACCTCTACATATAGATTAAGCACCCTAAAGCCAGATACACGAGTTTTATGTGTGTAATTGCCACTATCCCTCCTGTTCAACACTCGGCATTATTTCAGTTCCCATGTTCTTTACAATTTTGTCTGCGCTTTGTTTTTGAGGGGCCAAAACGGGGAAAAGGGAATGGTGAAAAAGGTACTTGGGAGAGACTGGCAGAGCTGTGTAACTGCAGAGATCCAACATCCCGTGCAAAAAAATCTACCTCAGTGGGTAAACCCAACATGACATGAGTCATGACCAAAAACACGGTGCAGATTATCAATTATTGGGAATGTCAGAGCAAAAACTGAACTCTGCAAATTTTCCCCAGACAGATGGGGGGGAAACAGAGCCTTTAATCTTCCCTGACCTGTTCACAACAGAGCATTACAGGATTTTGTGTGTTGTGGAGATGTGGAGCAGTCTGGTGTCCTGATACACTGGGAAAGGCCTCCTGAGCACTCGCTGCAGGGAGCAGAGCAGCGGGTCTCCCGGTTTTGGGGTCTAAGAGTCGCCCCCCTGAACACCCAGCGCGCTCCCTCCTGCCACCCGCTCCCTCCGTTCCCGGACTCAACCATCCTGGTTCCTCCTGGCCGCAGTTAAACTAGAGGCACTTGTACGGAAGGCTTTAATTGCTCAAACAGGCGAACGGCATCCAAGATACACAAGCAGGGATCACAATTTATTTACCTGTGCTTTCCTCCGGGTGCACGGTGGGGGTTTTCCTGGGCCCCCGCTGCTCGCCGCTCTTCTCCCCGTTGCTCTCCTCCAGCGTTAGGACAGGCTCCTGGCTCTTCATGAGCTGACTCAGCAGAACGGCCAGCACGTTCTGCATGTCTCCCTGAGCGCTGGCTGCTTCTGGAGTCGCCTGCTCCTCCGGTGGCGGGGCCTCCGTGGGTGGCTCTTCTATGGCTTCCTCTGCCGCCGCCACCGCCTGAGACTCGTGTTGCTGAGTGGTGGCTTCTGTCAGAGCGTTGATGGACTGGTTGAGAGCCTCCAGCTGCTGCTGCATCTCTGGGTTCGAGTGTACATTCAACAGCTGGGCCATCTGTGGGACACTCAGATCAGTCTGGCTCTGCAGCAAGTTCAGTAAAACAGCCAGTTCGCTCTGATTCAGCTGCTGGGTGATCTCTCCAAGGCCTGCAGGGAACACAAACAGCATCACGGAACGGTTACGGAAAGCTGCAGCGCGCTGCTCCGTGACCACGACGCCCAAACTCCCGCATCCCAACGCCTCCCTTCTCCGCGTCCCCGGGGAAGGCGGCGAGGCTTTACGGGGAGGATTCCGGGAGCGCCGCTCCGCTTCCCGCGTCGGCTCGGAGCCGAGCGGCGCTGCAGCAGCACCCCGTGGCCCTGCCACGCACTGCACTCGCGCGGGCTCCGCGGCGCTTTGTCGCTGCCTGCTCCAACCTGCCAACAAACTGCGCACGAAGCTGCTCATCAGAGCAGCATATTTGATGTTAGCTGCTCACCGGAGCAGCTAGACCCAACGTCCCCACTCGCGGGGCAGGTAACTCCTCGAGGGCACCCCAAAACCACAGCGTGAGCGGCCACCCCAGCAGTTACCCCCAAAAAAGGCTGAGGATGCGTGAGGAAGATTGAAACCCTCCAGCCCAGCTCAGCAGCAACCGGAGCAGCAGCTCTGGTGGCAGCTCAGCACCTTCCCAAGGTCTCTGCAGCACTTGGTGGATCAAACGCCCTCCCTCTCGCACCGAAAAGCACATTCCCTGGCACTGATTTATGCTGCTGCTTGGAAGGAAGGATGTTCCACTAACAGCAAGAGAAATTAGGCCACGCAGAACACAGTTCTGTGCGGAAAGCTGGCCTGGGATCACACAGGCCTCCACCCTGGCCCCAAAGCAGCCAGGTTAGTCTGAAATAGAGGCCCTGAAGGGCATCGCCTCCTCCTGTGCCACCCCGGTGAGGGTGACGAGGGTGTCACTTCGCACTGACCTTGCGTGTCACGCAAACTCTCTGGGAAGCGGGATGCACCATTTGGATTTAGAAGCTTAAAAATAAGCTCCCCGTGCTGGTAGACGACCAATAATGTGAAACTCCTTTCTCAGCTGTTTGCTAATCTGACCACCACCTTTTGTCCATCTGCCATGTTCCATTGAACACATGGATCGCGCATTCCCTGGAGCAAGAACCGTCTTTCCTGCTATTTGTCTGGACAGCACGCGACACAAAGGAAGCTTCTGCCTGCATCTGGGTTTTTACAGATCTTCCACAGAACAATCAGCCGGGTCCAGGCAAACTTGCACATCTCTGCATTCCCTGGAAGCAGAACACCTCTCCTAAAGCCATTTCTTAGACACTAAAAGGTTGATCGTGGTTTTGGGAACAGTGTACAAATCCTGGTCTGGCAAGTCATTATGACCAAGAGATGTTTTTCTGCAGGAAGTACTGTGCAAAAATTTGCATTTCCACCCACCAACCACTAGTCTGTTGTTACATGCCTAAACTTTATGTAATTTGATCAATAAGATCATGAACTTCAGCTCACTTGTGCTCCCTTTCCCTTCAGCCTATTATTTGCTACTCTGCTCGTCTACGTGATTCCAGAATTCCTTCCATCACTCTCCATGAAAACATGTGTAGGAACCAACAACGTCACTCATACAGTGAATTTAGTCAGCTATTATATAGAACAGCTGACTGTATAGTCAGCTATTCAGAGATTCCAAATATCATCCAGAATTCTCTGCACTCGGTAGTCTTTGGAACAGAGAGAGGAGAAACAAAAACAAGAAAATGAATCAACTTCCCCCACCTCAAACAGGGAGATGCAGGAATGCTGTTTCGACAGAATTAAAGAATCCCCCTGGCTTAAAAAGAGGCAAAAACCTCCACACCCAGCACAGAGATGGCAGGGATGCAGTTTAGCAGCAAGATCTTTGCACAGACCAGACGAGGCACTGACCTACTGCATCTCCAACACCGGGCTCTGTTTTGAGCTGGGCAGGCGGTGGCTGCACAGGACTGCTGTTGTTTTTGACAGTGTCCGTGCTTGTAACAGAGGTAGTTTCTTTCCGAGAAACTTTTGATACCGGTGGCTCCTCCACTGCGATCCCACTCTGCCGCT
This sequence comes from Tinamus guttatus, assembly GCF_059628265.1. Taxonomy (NCBI): domain Eukaryota; kingdom Metazoa; phylum Chordata; class Aves; order Tinamiformes; family Tinamidae; genus Tinamus; species Tinamus guttatus. The sequence continues at coordinate 552,144 of NW_028289189.1, read as the reverse complement.
GCCGTCGGCGTTTCTTGCTCCACAGCTCGTGGCAATCCTGCCAATGGGGGAGGCTGGAAGAGAACAACAACTCTTAATAGCTTAGAAAGATCGGAAGGATATTAATTTTATCCTCGAAGATCACAGAAAATTATTCGTGCCATAAAAGAAGTGCGGATGCTCCCCTGACTGCAACGTACTTTTACACTCAAAAGGGGCAAGTCCTAGAACTGGGAAAGAGGATTATACTGCGCATGAATCATTTAATTTGCACTAGTCCTTATTCCTGAAAGGGCTGTGCTACTAAATATGCACACAACCCGCCGTAAGGGTAAATCTGTTAAGCTTTCAAAGTATGGTGGCTTTGGGTGAGCAGCTGCCATTAGGAATTCTGAAGGAAAAAGGAATCCTAAAAGCTACAACCTACTTGCGTCAACGAAGCTACTGCAGAGTTTCGTATTCCACTCACCCGGGGTAGGAGGAGAGAGCTACAAAGGCAGCTTTGGAAAAAACAACACTAGAGAGGGAAAAAAGAGCATAGGAAAAACTATTTGCTCAGCTGTATGACAAAACGCTGGGGCACAGCGGAGAAAAGAAGCCAGAAATCGGTGAAAACAAGGCCAAGGCGATGGCTCCTTCGCAACGCTCACTTAGAGTGCCCACCGTGGTGGCAGATGCCAGCTGGAACTTACTCCGGGGGTGCCATCTTGCTGAGGTCAACGTCCTTCAGGAAGTCGCTCTGCAGGGCCTGCTCCGCCGTGCAGCGCTTGCCGGGGTCCAGCGTCAGCATGTGATCCAGCAGGTCGAGCGCGGACGACGGAATGCTGCGCGGAGATCGAACACAGGGAGGGATTAAGAGGCTGTTCTCAACAGAAACCCATTTCCAGAGAGCCACCTCAAGCCTAACAGAAACCTACACAGGCAAATTTACTAGTAAGCAATGCCGCAGCTCACAGACATCATCAGAACAGGCATCGGATTAGTAATATTTTCAGTCTAATTTTTACCGCTTTTGAAGAGCGGCTCTGTACAAATCCCCAGAGATTATCACACAATTATATTGTGCCCCCAGAGAGCACATCTGTGAAGTCAGACAGCCTCTGCACTGTGCAAATGCCATCCTGTGAAGCTTCCAAGCACAGACTGACAAGGCAGACTGCAGCTAGACGTGTACATGGAGGCAGGAAAACCCCTCCAGGAGGCACCTGTGGCAGATCAGGTATTTAGAGAGGGGATAGTGACCACATTCCAGCCTTCCACGGATGACAGCAGCCCTCCTGGAGAGGAGGGCAGGTACGCAGGAGGAGCACTGCCCATCCTGCCCCGGAGACTGGAGCCAACGGATCGCACGTCAGCCACACGACATAACAGGGCACGATTCTAACGTGCCCCCTTGTCCTCTCTTCTGCTTCGACTCACAAGGAGAACTCTTCACGCAGGCGCCTTCGGTATTGCTTCTTGGGCTTCATAGTGTTGAAGTAGGGCAACTTGATGACATCCGGCCACACTGCTGGACAGGGGCTCCCACAGAGTCGGCTGAGAAGCAGAAAAGCAAAGAGTTATCAGCACGTAAAACACATCTGAGAATAGTCACCACCCAAGTGAAAACATTTCCTCTTCAGCAATTAGGCATATCAGCATTTTAGGATTGGGTACAGTATTAAACAAAGACCCAGGTTAAAAAAGCAAGCATCATGAACAGGAGAAAAGATTACTTAGAATTGATACACCATCTAACAAACAGAATTTTCAGTGGTGAGATCTAATTTAAGGCCACGATTTTTGCACTCTAACAGCACAAGTTTACTGAGGGTGCATACATTAACAGACACATGCTTGACTGCAGGTGTGGACACCCAGAGGCCTAACCATTCACATTTGCAGTTATCGTGATGTACTGGTCCTAATTTGCAGGCAGATTAGAGGAAGAGGGCTCTTATAATACACAAACTGTGTGCATGAGCAGTTTCTGCAGTGCCTCTTCTCATAGGCATGCATGTGCAATGCTTTACCTGATTAATTCAAGCTGAGCCAGTTCCAGATTGGCTTGAAAAATAGGCTTCTTTGTAAACAGTTCCCCGAGGATACAGCTGGAAAGAGGAAAAGCAAGAGGTCATGACAGCAAACTCTTGGGATGATCGTTTGAACACTGCAGCATTGCTGTTCGGAAGCAGGTTTGCCTGAGGAGAGTTATTTGCATCAGGGCTTGTAGTTGAGAACTGACAAACTAACCTATGTGTAAAGAGCCACCAATTCCACACAGCTGGGAAATAACATCCACTAGTAGGCTGGTTACCACACCACGGGCTTAATGCTTTAACTCTTTACAGGGAAAAGGGAAAGCACCAAGAGCAGAATGAGAAGAACAGCCAGAAATCTCAGGTTCCCCAGGCTCAGCCCAATTCTCCCTCCAACTCCACTGTCACAGGTTGAGATATCTGCTCACCCAGCTATTCTCTGCTGCCAGTAGTTTTTTGTTTATCATTGCCAGGCACAGGACAGTCTTACACACACGTCTGTGCACACACAACACTTCCTAACAGTTGGAAGGGAAGGAAATGAGGGAGGGGAGAGCTCTCACTCATTCAGCCCTCAACATCTATGCTTAAGGCCTGTGACAGCAATGGCAATTGGTGCCAGACAGAGCTGTGGCCTCTTGCAGGCACCTGTCTGCTGGAACTGGACCGAGCCACTTGTCTGGCACAAGGCAGTGAACTGGACTTCACAGCCAGAACTTCCACGAGTAATTAGCAGCACACATTTTATGCTCCTGTGTGTCAATACCTAAACACATTTTGTTTATTATTAAACGATTTAGCATTAGTTAGTTGACAAATCTATTGCTTTAAGGCACAGGATTTGAAAGGATTCCAATACTATCGGAACACTTTGTCCAGCTAGAAGAGAAATCAGATTTGGCAAATGATACAAACCAGGTACTTACCCGCAGCTCCACACATCTATGGCTGGTGTGTAACGCTCCTCTCCTAGCAGCAATTCTGGAGGTCGATACCATAATGTAATGACTTTATTTGTATATGGACGGCTGTAATATAAGATACATGGAAGTAAATTAAGTGCTACAAAATGCTTACAAGTTGCAATCATTACTCCCAAAATGTAGCACTTAATTAGAACTGGGGGGGTTCTCAAGTACCTATCCCTCCCTGACCTACAACTGGCTGCCACTACTCAACAGTGGTTGATCTCCTCAGGTCAAAGCAAAATGGGGACATTAACAAAAGAGCTCGTCTCACTTATGTTAGACATTTCTCCCTTCTTTTCACCTCATCATGTCTCACCTCTCCTCTGAGCTGTAGAGTCGGGCGAGTCCAAAATCTGCAAGTTTGATTTGCCCACTGAAAGACAAAAGCAGTCACTAGTTGGAATCACAGCAGTAAAAAGAAGGAAAACTCCTCCATGCAGTAGGCAGCTCTAGCAAAGCAATGTTTGCAGTAATTATTTTGGCAAAGCTGGTCTTAGTTTTTCAGACCCTGTTTGATCCTTCCAAGAAATGAGAATACCTGCAATAATTCAGTCTCCTCTCCACCACAAAACCTACCCAGTGGACCAACATTCCAGTGAAATCTTTTCGCATGTGGATACCCATGTAATGCAACTATGCGCAGTGTTAGTCTTATTGGCTTAAACTTTTCTTATGGATACCCAGGTAAAGACTTGAAAATTAACAGTAAACAAATAACAAATAACACTATAATGTGTTCTACGGTGAAATAGAGCGTTTTATATAAGTGAAAATTCATGGAGAGCTGCTACTTCCTACTTCAACCTTCAATGCTTTCTCTGCATACAAGCACTTAGAATAAACAGTGCACTAAAAGTCACCATGAAAGAAACGCAACTAAAAGGAGCTGCAAATCTAAGCAGAGGGTCCCACATGGAGAGATTACCACAAGCAGATCACCCTGAATTGTATCTAGTCCCAAGTTACCTGTTGTTCAGTAAGATGTTGGAGCACTTGATATCTCGATGAAGGAAGTTCTTTTTGTGGCAATAATCCAGACCTTCCATTAACTGTTTCATGAAAGACTTGATATGGTCCTCTGAGAAATGTACCAACCCGGATTCTAGCAGCCCCATTAGGTCATGGTCCATGTACTCAAACACAAGGTAAAAGGCACCTGGTAAAATAAAGAGAGACAAGGGAAAAGTAGAAATAAATTCACTGCTGAGAAAAACAATTGATTGTTGAGAAAAGTCCCAAGGCAAGAAAAGCTCACGGGGTATTAAAGCACCTTTCTTCCACAGTGATGGAGGATCAAAGACCTTTCACACTATCAGTATTCTGTCAGCACCAATCAGTGTTAGAAGTGATTTGTAAAAGTTTTAGGAAAAAAAGCACTTTTCTGACTCCGCAAGAACAAATGCAATGCACCCTTTTAATTCCACCTCCGCTATGTGATGTAACGACTCATATTAATTGGAACCTATTATTTGATGTAAAGCCAAATCCAGATGACAAACTTTTGCTGGAACTGCTACATCAAGAAAGCACATAAAGAAAACTGACACACAGCAGGACTTAGATCTCTGCTTTTACAATAAGGATAACAAAGATTGTGTCACCTCTTCAGTTCATTGAAACCACACCCTGTGGTGTAATACCTTTGTCCTTCTTGAAATCCAGTGCATCTTGTTTGTCCGTGACAATTTCCTTCATGTTGACAACGCTGCGGTGGATGAGCTGCCGGAGGATCTTGATCTCGCGGATGGCGGTGATGGGGAAGCCTTCCTTCTCGTTGTCCAGCCTCACCTTCTTGAGGGCCACCAGCTCCCCTGCCACAACAGGACGGTGTCACAGGGCCCTGCTACCAGCTCCACGGGGCTCCGAGGGGAGAGCTCGGAGCTGCCATGGGCACACCAACACCCACCGGGAAAGAGCAGAGCCTGCTCCGTTACCACCCTCGTTGGCACTGCTCTGCCCCAGGCTGGGAGCCAAATCAGGAGCAGTGACACCGGTGCTGCTGCTCTGCTCCAAGGGGAAGGGGCACAGGTAAAGCCAGCCTGCCCTGGAAACTGCTGCAGCCCTTCTCACAAGCTCTGCTGCTATGAACTCAACAGAGGCTGCCTCAAAAGCAGCGCTTGGGGCATCTTTGGTGCTGTAACTGCACCTGCCATGAGCACCGGAGCAGGCAGCACGCTGTATATGCAGAGCACAGCTGGGCACCAGCTCGTGGACCACAGGATTTCTGTGACTGCGCTTTGCTCCCCACTTCTTTTAAGCCCCTTTTGAAAACCTCCAATGTTCATTCTAAGTCTGGAGCTATTTCTGGTTCTACAGTTATTTGTCATTAACCGGCACCAGCACCAAGCCTGGAGAGGGCTTTAAGCACACCCACCCTAACAGAACCAGGCCATAAAGAGGCAGAATTGACCTGAAGTCACTTGGCATCTTTACCTGTATCCTTGTCCTTGGCTTTGTACACCTGCCCGTACGTCCCTTCTCCAATAATCCCAATGATATCAAATTTGTCCACACAGCGCTTCCCCCAGTCGCTTTCCGTCTGTCTCCTTTCCCCATACCGAGGACAACAGATTCTGGAAGAGGAAAAAGGCCCGTTAGACTCCCAAGGGCTCCACTTACCACAACCCTGCAGGCAAACCCTGCCCTAGGAATAAGGGCTGAGCTGGGGCGCCCTGTCCTGCTCCCCTGCCAGCTGAGGGTTTATTTCACGCTGCACACGATCTCGGCTGCTCCAGATACAAGCGCTGCTACGTAGAAATGTTATCCCTTTTCTTCAGTCACTCATTAAAGCACCCCAGCCAAAAGCACTGCGTTGCTATCATATCTTTTCCCATCAGTTTTGTACTTAAAAAGCTGAACGATAGCTTTCTTCTACGGGGCAAATAAGGCATACAAGTCAGAATGGGGAAGACAAGCAAAAGGGTGTTATGCCACCTCAAATCCACATGCTTCGATACAGCAAAATTACTTTGTCATAGCCTCTTTGGACATGTAAACAGCTACACTGATTTCTACAAAGACCTCAATACAACAAAGCAGTCTGAAAAAGAACCAAGAGTATCTAAAAAAACCCAAAGAATTATATTACAGTAGCACAAAAGGCAGTGTTTGAAATCTGCACAAACACTGGACATTTGATCCGTCTTTGTTTTAAATAAAGTGCAGCTAGCAATGCACATACAGAGAGACCCTACACATGCAGCAGTTTACTAACACTTGACAACTGCATGAATTTTGCTACGCAGGGAAGCTGCAAACCCCTCACAACATGATCCACACTTCAATAGTGCATGAAGATAAGGCACGTGGCTCCTTTCCTACATAATCTCTTCTTAAAAGCACTAGGAGTTTTATGGAGGGATATTTATCAAGAGATTGCTTTGGCCTAGAAGCTACAACATGAAAAGATGAAGGAAGTCTCAGGGCAGATGTGGCTGAAGTCTGAACGTTAACACTCCAGCCATCCCTGATGCTGAAAGGATCAAAGGGAAGGACAACTCGGACATTAAGTCTAAGCTGCAGCCTCCACTTGATGCACAACACGCACACCATCCTCTTCTTCACCAGCTGCAACTGCTGTACTCTTCATTCTCAGATTGTTGGTAAGTAGTTTTCAATTACCACCAGGAATAGATAGTATATTATCAGGAAAAAAATAATAAAAAAAAACAGGGCTTGGTTTATCCAAACACCAATCTGAGGACATAAGATTTTCAGTAAAACAGAACCAAGTCTGGCTGAAGATTTATAAATAAGTACACATTAAGAGTTCTCCTCATCCTACAGATTGCAGGGAAGATGCTAAGAGAAGGCAAAGCAGGTGCCAGACTCAACTTTAGAATTGCTTGTGCTTTGAACAACCATCTCTCGCACGGGGACATACAGAAAACCTAACAACCAAAAAAGGCAAAAAACAAAGGAAAGCAGCCTTACTTTGGTCTCTTTTTGAACGGTTGCTGAGGTGGTGTGGCTGCCTTTGGTTCTGGGGAGTCGGGAGGAGATGGGTCCCCTCCAGGGAGCTCTGGAGGGAGCGGGAGGTCCGTGAGTAAGTGTCGTGGTCTCTGCTCTCTATCTTTCTTCACAGGCTTCGGAGGAAGAATCTCTTTTGGACTAAACTCCGCAAAGTTAATATAATACAAAGGTCAGTCTTAGCAGGCAATTAAAAACAAACCAAAAAACCCCACCATTGTAGGCCAAAGGCTCTGCGTTTGAGCGCAAAGTTAGGAGCCCAAGTTTAAGTGACAAAATTAGCAGAAGTATAAAGCAAAGAATAACCACGTTTTACACAGCTAAAAAGTCGGTGGAGAAAAATATTAAGTTTAGATGACTTCAAATAAACCCACTGCTCTTTGCAACTAGAACTCTCTCAGTTTACACAAATAAACCGTTCTTCTGAAGCTCCCAGAAGATACAGAATTCAGGTTATCATCACGTTACCCCTTGCAGACCCTTACTCCACTACTAGGCCCATTTATTATGGCGTAATTAAATGCATGACCTGTTAAGGACTGCCATAAACACACAAAGACACTCAGAATTAATTCCCTACACGAGCTGCTTTCAAATTCTAAGGACCAAAGCATCACCAAATTTTACATATTGCTGAGAAAATTTACATATTTGCTGAGAAACCAACGGGATTTGCCTTGTTTTAAAATATCAGTGGTGTCAGTAGAGCTTGGTTTAGACTAGCAAAAGTCTCATAAGCAGAATCTAATTCCTCCCCCCTGCTTGTATGTGGCAGGGAGAATTCCTACGTCTGAATAGTCAGTAATTCTTCTCCATGAAAACCTGTTTCACCAGAAAAAGAATTCTATTAAGAGATGGGAACCACCTCTCATAGTTCTTCTCCTGCTGACACACAGTTATCTGTGCTTAGTTAATCTATTTGTACGTTAACATACAAATACTACTAGATGGTTGTAAACCAGGGCAATGCTGAGTAGTAGCTACTACTACTACTACTAGATGGTTGCTCTGCTGTCAGAACATTTGGACACTTGGATTTTTTGTTTTTAATGAGAAATCTAAACAAACCCTCCAGAGTTGCCCAAGCAAAAACAGTGACAAGCTTGTCACCAACTGCCTGACAAGACCCCTGGAAGTTGCCTCCCTTCTCCTCCTTCCCTGAGAGAGGGCACGCGTCAAGCAGCTCCGTTTTTAAATCGTGTTAGCATTATCACCTGCTGACCGGGTGTTCCCAGGAATCTGGGCCTTCCTGCTGCTCTTCTGGCCAGGGGAAGCGACCCCAGGACACCCTGACTGCTGAAATGACTAAGTCACAGACCAAAAATTGCTCAAAACATTGGCAAGCACGAGAAAAGGTCACGGAGAGTCTAGCCAAGTGAGATGCATTTTGTACTTGGAAGTTTCAAAGCATATTTTCAAACCCTGTGCTTACCACACTCTTAGAGCTCTGCAGGAGTGATTTCCTAGTCTCAGCACAGGGAAAAAAAGAATCTGCTTAAAGACTTTTACTCACAGAGTCACTTGGTTAAGAGTGAGCTTCTGTATATGGTCAGTATCACTTAAAATCAGCATTAGACTCAGCAGCTGAAGTGAGATTTCCCCTCTTTTTATTGGGGAAGCAGCACTGGGAACTCTAGCAACCAACTGTGCTGTTACCCATGCTCTTAAGTTCATGGGGCCAGCAGAGGTGGAACAAAGATAGAGCCACACTGGTTTGGAAAATGAAATATCACTTTTGCAGCATTATTTCTATGACTGGAGATGGGTGAAAACAGAAGAATCTTGCTTCAGCTGGCATTGAATGGGGATAAAATCTGCAATCGGTTAAAAGCTGCTGCTCCTCCCCGATGAATTTAAACTAAACAGATACTTGCTGAACACCACAACATTAAACAGCTCGGGGAGGGCAACACAGACACGTGCAAGTCTAGCTTTTATGGTTATCATGGTGACAGCATTGCCTTGATTTACATCAATACCAGGGCAACCCATGAAAATCAATTAAGAGAATCAGAATATGTAACATACAATTTTATATAATTACCCTTTTGTCTTTTTTTTTTTTTTTAAAAAAAAAGTAACTGTCATGCAAAACTGTTAAAAAATATAACTTCACCGAGACATCTAATACGTTCTATAGTGAGGGTTAGAAAAGAGACAGAAGCTGTAAGGAAACTACAGGCTAAGACCAGTGATTGTCTATCTTCTACTGAAATAACAGCCTTACCCTAAAATATTAAACAGCTACAAAAAGGGAGAGGAAAACCAGTATTTTTTCCTCTCCTTTTGTACTTGTGGTATTCTGTAGTGACCCTCTGCCATCCTGCTGCCCCAAAGGAAGGAAAGAGATGAAAAGGCAGCAGCTCCTGTGGACAGGTTCGTGTTGGAGGCTGAGCAGGAGAGCAGCTACACAAGGCAGACCCTGCGAGCCTGGCTTAGAGCTGGAAGGACAGAGGTTTTCCGTGTGCATCCCGCGGCGGGATGGGAGGAGCGCACGGACACGGTGTGTGCCAAGGAGGACAGCACGTTAGGCTTGTCACCACCACAGCTCTGATCATCTGCTCTGATCAGCTCTTTGACAGCAGAAAGAGTATTTTAAGTAACTTTTTTAAGGCTCAGAAAAATAAGTTCGGTTTTGCTCCCAACATTGACGCACTCGCATTCTCAAAGAAATAAAACCTACAATTTCAAAACAAGCTTTTGCAAAAGGCTGCAGTGCAAAGGGCTGCATAACTCTGGATCCACAGGTTATTATCATAACAAACATGAACTAATCACTAACATGATTTGGAATTTCTAGCAATCAGCATTAAAACAGTAGCCAAGCCACTCTTCCTTACTGAGATCATATATACCTGTCACATCAGCCATGAAACTTTCCCTGTAGAGCCAATAGGGCCAAAAGCACAGGAATGGCCACACAATGTGGTATTTATTAGACACCGGGATAACCGTCACTGCTGGCTGGATAAGCTAACAACCATGAAACTAATCAAAATAGAATTGCTCTTCCTTTCAGTGCTTTGCATTCAAATACAAACCGAAGGACGCCGTCCCACGTGACCTTACCTATCCAAGTCATCTTCCCCAACTAAAATAGGGGGGAGCGGGAGCGGAGGCAACGTCGAAGTTTTCAGGTGTGGGATAGCAGCCGTCACAGACACTTGGGTTTTTGTAGCGACTTGGACAGAAGACTGAGAGTTCACCTGAGAGGATAAAGTAGACGTCCTTGGGTGGGAGGAAGATGGCAAAGATGTCGGGACTGAAGCAGGGAGCTGAACGGGAGCCAGTTGGGATGGTGGCAGAGGAGGAACAGCAGGTGACGGAGGCAAAGGTGGCAGCGGCGGAGTCGGAGGTGGCGGCGTGGTTGTCGGCAGAGGCGGAGGAGGTGATTTGATTGAGGGCAATGGGGGTGGAATCTCCTTCTCTGCTGCCTCTGTCTCTTTTGGAGACAGAAGCTCCTCTTTCACTACTACAGGCTTCGAGTCTTTTGTTCCCATTTGTTTTGCATCTTTAACTGGAACAGGATGTTTCTTTTCAGAGTTCTCTTCTGCTTTGACTTTTATTGTGTCTGCAGATGCTTTAGTCTCTGCATTTGTATACAGTAAATTAACTAATTCTGTATCTGAAGACGACTTTTCAGATTTAACAGTTTTGGTGACCTTTTTAGACTCTGTTCCAGACTCCTTAAGTTCAGTTGAGCTGTTCTCCTTTCTAGAAAGGAAAACAGGCGAGCCCTTTGCCTCCTTTCCATCCACCTTGGCTGCAGCCGCCGCCGCCGCCGCTCGTTCCTTTTTCTTCCTGCTGAGTTCGGCCCCCAGACTCGAGTTCAGCGGCAGCCTGGTAGGGGATATACTGGAATGGCGACTGCGTGACCCAGACCTCTGCTTTTTACTGTGAGATGATGAGTGTCTTGAATAGCCAGGACTTCGACTGCGGGACTTCACGGATTTCCTGTGGGGAGAACAGGAAGACAAGTCACACGAAGCAAGTCTCAACCTCTGGGCTACTCACCATCATTAAAGGCGCTCTCTGAAAAGAATTCAAATTCCTTATTTGTCAGCTAAGCTTAAAGAGTCCATAACACCTGCCAAGAGAGACTCAAGTTACCCAAACCTACTTTGGGACCCGAAACACGTTATAGTAGTCAACATCCAGCTTCCAGGGTCAACACTGTCCTTACATCACACAGTTAAAATAGAAATGAACCCTCAAGACTGGACAAGGCTCAAGGTAAAGATGAGACTGTAGATGCATGAGCCGAGCAGCTGAGAGGATGACCCGGCAGTTTAAGAATCTTTCACTGTAATTACATGCAGCTTTGGAGGAAACAACAGAGAAAATGTGACTGCCCTCGTGGGAATCTCGCCTCAGGAAACAGCTCACTTCAAGCTAATTTTTCCTCTGGTTCCTTTACTATCATCAGAACTCCAATTTGCTTATTGGGATTCAGGGGAAAAAAGAAACAGGAATTTTAATTCTGTATATTCGGAAGGTGTCTGTCGTCGCCCACAATAAATGGGCTCTAAATTAGTAGTATGTGCAGGGCTTACTGAGAAACCTGCACTGCAATACAAGGCAGGAAGTGTCCAACACCATCAGGGCTCGCAAGATAAACACAGTACAACCCTAGTCAGAAAACTGCAATAACTGCAGACTCACTAGAGACCAATTTGGAAACCATTAAAAAGAAGAATTGGAAACTTATTTCTAGTCTATATGTCAAAGTTATTGCCAAGAGAGCCCCGTTCTTTCCCTCTTCAGTAAATCGGGCTTTGATGGGAATTCTGCCTCAAGATCATGCCCTTTTCCACAGGTCTGGTTAATGAGTTAATTGTCCTACTTTGCCATTCAGATACCAATTCACCTGCCACATCCCACCACAAAGCTGCCAGCAGCTGAAAAAAACCCATCACCGCTCTATGCAGTGACAGCCTTTGCAGGCTAAGAAAACATTCCCAACAAACCCTGCAGGTTGTAGTTCACTGCAACCACAAATAGTTTTAGAGTTACCCTTCACCATTCCCTTCCTCTCCTTCAGGAGAGATCCTGTTTAAGACAGCCTGAACTCAGTTCCTTGTTCCCGACCTTCTCTCCTTCCCCCTGCAGATTATCTCTTCCCACTTCCCACAGTGGGAGGGAAAATGCACAGGCAGATTTCATTTGTAGAGGAATTCCTCCCATTTGGGACATCCTTTCTGGCTTTACCTGCAGCCAACACTTTGGTACTTTTCTCCCTTCTCAGCCTTACATGAACTAACAGCCCCAAAGGCTTCCTCTGCTTGCTGTAATTAACAGAGGTTTGGGGGAAAAGAAGGCCGTCTGTCCTGCACATCTTCCTTTTTCTGGATAAAAGTGCCTCCAAAAAACAGCATTAAACTATCAGATAGAGAGAATTAGGATGGTCTTTAGAGGAGGAAATGCTGGAAGTCTCCAGACCTCCTCGTGCTGCAGGAGCAGCTTCTGCCAAGAACTTTTGGCAGAGGTGAACCTGGAGCAGTCCACGCTTACGGGCTTCCACATCAGCCACCACACAAATTCCTGAGAACATCTCCCAACGTGAAAACATCACCCGTGCTCCAAACCAGAGCAGAGAGGAGGAGCAAAGGAGAGGAGTATCTGGGCAGTTTGACCGCGTGCTCCTGCTCCAATTTCCCAGGAAAAGCCCAAGCAGAAGAGCACTGTTTCTTACTCACACACCACGGCACAGATCTGTGCAGCAGCAGCCACTGCTACAGCACGTGGAGACACTCACACTTAGATGCTACAGTCGGCACAGAGCACAACCCACCTTCAAGCTGAACGACTCTGCAATTCCTTCTAGTTTTCGCTACATTGACAACAGTTGCTACAAGTCGCATCTGTTATTTTCCCTGCTGACCAAATCATCCCCATTTCCTCCTGAATTCAAAGCAAGTTGCTTGGCACACCCATTTGGAGCACAAGCATTCTGCATTCGCTCCAATCAGCGCAGCATGTTGATTTAGTTTCCTAGGACTGATTTTTGGACATGCAGATTAAAGAAAAAAGTAGAATGCACTTAAAAAAAAAAATCCAACATTTCTAGGCAATGGAAATAATTGAGTGTCCCAAAAAAGCCTGTTACCTCTTCTGAAGAATTTAAGCTACGGTCCCATGCTTAGGACAGAAGCAAGGGTAGGAGTATAAGATGATTTCTCTCCAAAAATTGTTATTGCTCCTCTGTGTGATCCAGGGGAGGGCACCCATCCTCGCCCTGTGGCTGCCCTGGTGCTACCTGGTGCCTCCGTCTGCGGCGGCTGCTCCGTGGAGCCGGAGCGGCCGCTCCGGGCGGGATCTTGGGCAGCGCGCGGCCGGGGGACATCTCTGCCTCGCGCAGCAGATGTTGGACCATAAATGTAAATTGACTTCCACATTGTACTGACTGCAAGCTTAATGAAGCAAAACCAACATATTAATTATAACCTAAAATTTGCCTAATATATGGAAAATACATTCAATTCTCTCCATCCCTTGGACATAATCACCTAAGGCAGATGCTTTCTGAAGGCATAATCCATGCTTTGTGTTCGGATCTGAAGAAAATACATCAAAGTCAGTAAGTTATCTTTCAAGAAAGGAGAGAAGAGTGACAGGTTATCAGCTGAAGTCACAGATTCAAAGACCCTAGTACAAGCGGAGCGTAAACAATAAGTAACCTTTGAAATCTATTTTGGTTTGGGTTTAGCTTTTTGTCAGCGAGTCAAAGATGCCTTTAAAAAGGCTCCTACAAGGGGAAGCTCATGGAAGCACAAAGTGCTTCAGAGGCACTTGTGTCTTTAGGAGGAGAACGTTGATTTCCTGGGTCAGGAGCAACTGGGGGAAAGACCCCATTTGGGGTAGGGCTCTCCCTGGCTACAGCTGAGCACGGCCGCTCGGCAGACCCCATGGGCACCGTTAGCTCATGCATCACACCCAAGTTTCTACTACCCTATCTTGCCCTTGCACAAAGCATTCCTAAATAGCCTGCAAAAGCCCTGCCACAAGGTAAAAGCGGGGCGAGGGGAGGGAAAAGAAAACCAGGAAGGACTTGGCTCCCTCAGCATCTCTCAGATGTATGTATAGAACGGGGAGAAGGAGAAACAAGCCGGGAATCAGTGGGAGGAGGGAAGAGAGGGCAACTCCTGCTTGTTTGCTCCACCATTTCGCATGGCCGGTTTCCCATAGGAGCTTCCAGGCCGCTCCACAGCGCGGCTCCTGCAGAGAGGATGTTTCAAGCCCGGAACACAGCAAAGAGACAAGAGCAGCTCTCGCAACAACAGCGAAATTCCAAAGCCACCAAGTTCTCTGGCAACTCCCGATCACTAAACTAAACCCTGGAGGCAGATTCTTCCCACAGCTCCTGCTTGGAGCGAGGGATGCAGCGCTGCCAGCACGGCACAGAGCATTTCAATAGTTATTGCATTCCAGGTCAGATCTTAATTGCCATGGAGCTACAACCAGAGCGCCACAGCACACACAGCAACAACCGGAGCCGCGCTCAGGACTTGTGCACACAACAGGGTGGCTAATAAACATCTGAAATAAAACACAGTTAGCAGCACTTTCAAGTAAGGAAGAGTTTGTATTTCTGACCGAGTGTGGAGGAAAAGGAGAGAGGAAAATTATAATTAAGCCAAAATACAACTGCTTCCTACTTGCCCTTCCAGAATGCCCTGATTTCAGGATATGGAAGCAAGTAACTCCATTACGGAGAAAGTTTAGGCTAGAAAGATGCAGTTTACACACGGTCATCGCTAATTCAAGGGAACAAAACAAACAAGTCAGTGTAGAAAGAGTAAAACACACTCAAACCAAGAGTGACCCTCCTTAAAAGCATGAACAAGTCTTCACATCTAGCAGAAAGACAAAGAATTCTAGAAATAGGTGGGAAAGATTCTTCCCAACGGAAATTCCCACTCATGAAGGGCCTTGGGAGGGGAGGGCTCCATCCCCATGGAGGCTGCAGATCCCCCCCGCAGGGGCCACCTCTAGAGGAGAGTGTAACTTAATCCCGGGAGCTCATTCGGCCCCGGGGCTCTGCTGGGAGCCAACATGGAGGCTGCCTGGCGCCACTCAGGGAGGTGTTTTCCAAGGTGTGAACACCATTTCCCAAGGGAACCATGGGAACCCTTCCCAAAGCAACACCACACGTCGCCACCAACACCCCACGGGCCCGAGCGCGGTTACGAAGGGGGCCGTTTCCACATCCCCAGAGCCGCTCGTCCCGAGATGCTTCCTCATCCCCGCGCTTCCACCTTCCCGGCGCCGCGCGCTCACGCACCTGGCGATGGGGCTTCGGCTCACGGAGCGCTTGGCCGCGAAGGGGCTGCTGGAGCGCCGGCGCCCGTAGGGGCTGGGCGACCTGCCGCCGTACGAGCCGCTGCCCCGCTCGTAGCTCGAGGAGCGCCGGCGGCTGTAGGGGCTCACGGAGCGCTGCCGGCGCCCGTAGGGGCTCGGGGAGCGCGTGCCGCACTGGTAGGCCGCGGGCTCCTTGTAGGGCGGGCTCACGGACTGGCGGCGCGACGAGCCGCCCGGGCTCTTCTTGTACGAGTCGTAGGTGCTGGAGGCGTGAGAGCGCGGCGGGCTGAGGTCGTACTCCTGGATGTAGGAGGCTCCCGAGGGGCTGTCGTCCAGTTTGGGGCTGTCTGACCACTTTCTGTGGGGACTTCTGGATTTCCGCTTGGGACTGTCAAGGGTTTTGTAACTTTTCGGAGCATCCCTTTTCCGGTGGCTTTTGCTGCGCTCCTTGTGGCTGGATTTGAGCTCCCGCTCCTTCCTGGATTTCTCCTTGTGCGCTTTGGCTGACCGGGACTCCTTGTTGCTGCTCTTGGAGGAGAGCGACTTTGGGTGCTCCTCGTTGTCATCGAGGAGCCTCTTGGACGATCCCGATATCCTGTCCTTGGTGGATCCTGACCTGCCAGACGCCTCCAGGCTCTTTTCCAGCTTCCTCTCCTTCTCCGCCTGCTTGCTCTTCATCAGCTCGCGAATGCGCTTGTGCTGGTGGTGCCGGTGCTTCTGGGCCCTCTCGCTCCTCTCCGCCTTCCTGTCCTCGTTCTCCCTCCTGTCCAGCTTGAGGGCCACATCGTCCGAGAAGGTGTCCGAGTCCGAGCTGATGTCGTCGTACTCCACGAGCGGCTTGATCACCGCGCCCAAAGGCGCCGCGCTTTCCGGGGCGGCCGCCGGCGCCTCCTTGGAGTGCCGGGACTTGTGGCGCTTGTGCCGCGAGGCCGGCCGGTGCCGCTCCTTGCTGTTGGAGGCGCCGGGCGCGCGCTGCGAGGCCCCCCCGCCGCCGCCGCCCTCCTTCTTGCCCCCATGTCTCTCCGGGTTGGGCATTCCTCCCCCGCTGCGCTCGAGAGCGGGGGGAGCCCCCGAAACCCCCCCAAAACGCCCCTCAGCGCCCGCCGCCCTCCCCCCGCACCATTCAGGGCCGCGTCGCCCCCTTCCCGGCCGCCGACACCCCCCGCTCCCCTCCCCGCTCCTACATGGGGAGCCCGGAGGAGGCGGAAGGGCCCGGGCCTCAGCGCCGCATCCGCGGGGCCCGGGCGCGCGGCGGGCAGCGCTGGGGGCGCCCCGGGGCCCGGCCTCCTTCCCCGCCGCCCTCCGCTGCCCTCCGCCGCCGCCGCCTTCCCGGCCCTCCCCGCCGCGCCCCCCGCGCCCGTCCCAAAGCGAAACGGCACCGCGTCCGGGCTGAGGGGAGGGGGGGGCGCCAACTCTCGCGAGAGCGCGCCGCCTCTCGCGGTAACGCCGCCGCGCCCTCGCGAGAGGAAGGGAAGCGGCGCGCGGCTGCTCTCGCGAGAGCTCGGCCCGCCCCCACGCGAGGCCGGCCGTGACGCGCGCCATGGCGCCGGGTCCAACTTTATTGGCGCCGCCGGGAGCGGGCGATTCCCCGCCCCCTTCCGCCGCGCGCTCTCAACAAAACTTTATTAGGCCGCGCGCGCATGGCTGCCCTTTCCCGCGCCGGCTCGGGACACCGGCCCGGCCGTTACGAGACCGGCCCCGAAACTGGGGGTGTAAACGGGAGCGGCGGAAAGGGCAGCTCCGTTACGGGGTCGGACGGGGAAAGCAGCCCCCGGGCTGGCCTGGCGGGAGGTCGCACGTATTTTAGGGCTGTGTGTTTTCATAGATACGTTTTGCTCCCCGCGGGTGAGCCCTGGCAGAGGGGGCTACCGAGGCGGGTCCCGCCGCGCTGCGAACGGGACCGGGGCCACCCCCGTCTCCAACTCCCGCCACTCTCGCGAGATGCCCCCGCCCCTTGCGCAGCTCTCGCGAGAGCGCGCGGGCATCCTCTCGCGAGAGCGCGGCAGCGCCCGCCTCGCCGCCGCGGCCGTTGGGATGGCGGCGGGCGCCGCCGCGTGAGGCCGGCGCCGAGGGGCCCGGCCCGCCCGCGCCATGAAGGCGGCGCCGGGCGGCGCCGAGGGTGAGTGCGGCGGCGGGGCCGGCCCGCGGCTCCCGCCGTCTCCGCGGCTCGGGGCGGCTCCGGCGCGGGTTGGGCCCTCGGTGCCTCGCGAGACCCCGGGGCCGGCGGCGCTGGCTGGGCTCTCCCCGCCGTCGTGGCCGCAAGCGGCTTCCCGCGCGCTGCAGGGCTCGTCCCGTTTATAATAAAGACAAATATCCAAGTGGAGCCCATGTCTGCCGCCCCCCTCAGCGTAGCCGAGAGCTACGGTGTCTGGGAACGTCTAACAGGCGTTTAACGGCGTTCCGCGGTGCGGGGAGGGGGGCAGTGCCAGGCGCTGCACATGCCCCTCGGCAGGGTCGAGCTCCCACCGGGCTGTTCTTCCCTCTGCACCCATCCTGTTTGCCCCGCGCCCCGTGCTGCCAGCCACGGGTTTGTTTTGGCAGCCGTGGCTGTCGGGCTGGGCAGAGGATGACCCTGTTGGAGAAGCTGTCATGGGGTAGCAATAGAAATACCACATTTTAGTGCCCTGGAAACTACCGTTCTTTTTTATGTACATGTTTTCTGTTATGTACTGGGGAAGAATATGCCAGCTAATCCTCAGGGAGATACTTTAGCTTTCTAAAGTACAATAAAATTAGTTTGTACAGCCCCAACTGATACTTTTGGGACGTGACAAGCATTTCATAAGGGTTGACCAGAATCCAATCTGCAAGGCACTCCTGAAGGCAGAGCAAAGCCAGCCATTGATATCGCAATGTAGGGAGCCTTGGTGGGTTCCAGAACAGCACAACGACACCAGTCCTTGGTGTGTTTTCATTACAACTGCCCGCTTGCTCCATTGGTAAAGCTTTAAACGTGACGCAGTTCTCTGAATATTCCTTTATGGTTTGTCTTATAGAGGCGGAGAAGCTGAATAAGATGAGTTCCCTCTTAGAAAGACTCCATGCAAAGTTTAACCAAAACAGACCTTGGACAGAAACCATGAAGCTAGTCCGTCAAGTCATGGTGAGGATTGTTGGGATCTGAGCGGGAGGGTTTCAGGAGCATGTTCAGGAATGATTTTATTGGTGGTTTGTCAGGCCTCTTCAAAGCATTTTACTTTTTGGCCAAGCCTCAGCTTCCTGCTGGGCTGCCGTGATTGAGAGATCGCAGTTTTGGGGCTGATGTGTGTGTGCCTGCAGAGCCTGTGCTCTGCTCACAGCCCCAGGGAAGAGGGAGCCCAGGAAGAGGGTCAGACCTGGCGTTTGGGCTGCCGGGAGAAGCCTTGCGCATTCTGCCACTTGCTCCTTCGAGATTTTGTTTTATTTTGTTAAGCACTTTGCTCCCTTTTCAGTGGTGTTCAGAGATCGCTGTGGGTTTAGTCAAATTTGTGTTGGAGACGTAGATTTCCGGGTGGAGGGAGGAAGGAAGAGAAGGCAGGAAGTTTGCTCATCTGGTTATTTCTCTCTCTCTTCCTGTATAACTCTCAGCTTACGCCTATTAAAAAGTTACTGCAGTATTGCAGTCTGTTCTTCCAGATGAGCAAGTTGCTTAAAGAGCAAAATCAGTTCCAGGGCTGCTTTGTTACCTGCTTCCGAAATGGATACTGTTGTCATGTAAAAATCAAAACGTGGATGTAATTTGGGGATGAAATCTAATCTGCCTTTAATTACCTGAATAAACCTCACTTGACTGAACAAAAATTGCAGTAATTCCCTCTCAGTGAGTGCTACATCAAAAGGTCATTTTTCTCCTTTCTGACTAAGGAAAAGCGAGTTGTGATGAACTCTGGGGGGCACCAACACCTGGTGAGCTGTTTGGAGACTTTGCAGAAGGCCTTAAAAGGTTGGTATGTTCTGTGCACGCGCTGTACGTGCTGCCGAGCAGCGGGAGCCGTGGGAATGCTGCGCGTTGTTGTCGGCACCTGCCTCTGTGCAGTGACGTCCACGCGAGCGTGCTTGCCTGTTACGATCCCGTACCGCTCAGGATTGCCTGTTGTTTTTATTGTAAACGCCCGTGCTCGAATTCCACTTGATTGTGCACGAAGATCCATTCTCTGTATTTCTGAGAATGTTCATTTTTCCTCTGTAAGTTGTTCTACCTGAATTTGGGGTGTTGATAATGTGTATAAGTGCACGTGTAAAGGTATGAGAACCCCTGGGAGTGAGCCTGTTCTCATTGCTGATGCTCGTTCCTGGGGAAATGCTGGCCCAGTTCACTAAGCCTTGCTCTTTGCTTTCTCCATCTAGTGTCTTCTCTGCCTGCCATGACAGATCGCTTAGAGTCTATAGCCAGACAGAATGGGTAGGTTGTCTTCTTTATTTTACGGCAAAGGCATTTCTTGTGCATCTGTACACATCGTAATCTCACTGCTGGTTCGATTGTTTTTTGTGTGCATCTCATAGCAATTTTTGTTTTGTTTTGTATGTAAGCCTTGGATCTCACCTTAGTGCAAATGGCACTGAATGTTACATCACTTCAGACATGTTCTATGTGGAAGTCCAGTTAGATCCTACAGGGCTGCTGTGTGATGTCAAGGTGGCTCACCATGGAGAAAACCCTGTGGTATGTATTACTGAAAACATGGGAGCGATACTGTTTTGTCTTTGGAACTGCCATTCTGGTTCCCTGCTGTATGAGCAGAAGAAATGGATTACACTGAATGTTCATCTAGGTCTGGCAGCTTTGCTGCTCCTTCCAGTGGAAGGTAAAAACCTCCTTGGGGCAGTTTGTTCTTGTGATTTTATCTGATGATCAATGATCAATGCAGTGCATGCATGCAAGGACCATTTTCCTCCCTATTTTCTTCTCAGTAGCATTTTAACTGGCAAAATTGTAAATATATTCCTTTTGTTTGTGGGAACTTCATTTCTTGAGGAAGCAGCAAGTTGCTTAGGAAATTGGTCTTAAAAGATTTAGCTCTGTGAATGGAAAATGCTAAAACTGAAAAGCTTACAGCTAACATCCTGAAAGAAAATAGCTGTACTTGCATCCTCCACGTATATGGGTGTTTGCCCTTGCATTTCACGTTGGCATAGCCACTTTTCTGAAAATCAGACCATTTTTGTTATGTTTGTGTAAAATAGAACTTTTCAGCATAAGACTTGACTATTTTAAAACTTTATTTCAAGTCATTCATTTAGTAGGATATGATATTGTTTGAATTTCTCCCAGAGGAGGTTGTTGAGCAGAACTAGAACCGTAGCGGTTTATAGCTGTAAATGTTTCTTCTTATCAAAAACTAGTGCTTAGAAATGTCACTGTCCTAATATTTGCAGTGACAGTGCTGCACAAAGACTGAGATGACAACATTTGACACTGATACAGTTCTCTGTTCTTCCCTTCCTAGAGTTGTCCAGAATTGGTGCAACATCTGAGGTGAGTAGCAAGAGCTGTATTTTCAGACAGGTTTCTGTTTGCAGCATTCACATCTGCTGTGAATATAAATTCACGTTACTGTTTTTCTCCCTCTTCTAGAGAGAAAAATTTCGATGAATTTTCTAAGCATCTAAGGGGGCTTGTGAACCTGTATAAGTTGCCAGGAGACAAGTAAGTCTAAAATACGAGCTTTATTTGCTTTATGTCTGCATATATAAAATTAAACAGTTCTACAAGCTCTTAGTTCTATGCTTATATTTGTTCCTTATGTGTGAGATTCCTGACCCCATCAACATGATGTGTGTGTGTGTGTATGCACTGGGTAGGGGTGATTTAATCTGAAATCGGAATGTGGAATGAAAAGTTAAAACTTTTAAGTATTGTAGCTTATCAGCCAGTAGTTCTATAATTGGATTTCATCACACAGTTCCTTTTAATGTTTAATTTTTCTTGTATTGTTTTCTTTCTCCAGCAAACTTAAAACTAAAATGTACTTAGCTCTACAGTCCTTGGAGCTGGATCTCTCAAAAATGGCAGGGATGTATTGGTAAGAACATGTATTGTTGGTGTTTGTTAATTTGTCTTCTCTTGTTTGTACTATATCATATTAAGTGGTTTTTTACCACAGAGAATTATCCCCTATTCTCATGACACATTCTTATTGCTAAGAAGTTCAGTGTTGAGGTTTGAAAAGGCCTGTGGAAGCCAGAGAATGATACAGAGTGATAGAAAAATTGCCCGGGGCTTCCTGGAGTTTATCAGGAATTTACCTTTTTAACTGCACAATTCAATTTATATATATATATATATATATATATATATATATATATATATATGCGTGGGGAAATAAAGTAGCTTCTGTTTCATCCATTGCCATGTGAGACTTAAGATAGTTTTATGTAGCTAATCTGTAGATAATCACCGTGTTTGCTGAGCTCTGTGTGTGTGTGTTGAGCTAGAATCTTAGACTGTCAACAACCCCTGAATTTTGGCTTCAGCTGTGGCTCTGGCTTGTTACAGACCTGTGACTGCCTCTCTTGCAGGCAAGCCACCAATGCAAATCCCCTCGACAAGATTCTTCACGGCAGTGTTGGCTATCTCACGCCCAGGAGTGGAGGTATCTTTGATTAACATCTTTAAAAAGAAAAAAAAAGATGCAGGTTTTGTCTGTAAAGGCATCTTTGTTCAGTATCCCATTTAAGGTGTTCTGGCAGCTCTGCCCAGTGTGTTACACTGCAGATGTTCTGCAGTTAGGCAGTTAAGAATAGCCAGGTAACTTGTGTCACCTTGTTTATAAGGCTCTCTCGCACAGGTCTCCTGATGAACCTCAAGTATTACGTCTCGCCGTATGATTTATTTGAAGAAGGCACTGGAGCCCCCATTGTTTTGCATGAGAACAATGGTAGGTCACCATTGAAAGCTGGTGCACTCCTCCTGCTTGGAGGAGAGTGGAAAGCCAGACTCCAGCAGTCTGTTTAGGAAGCACATGTGTAAATGCTGGCTCAGCTGGCCCTGTTCTTGAACCTGCTGGCTGTTGTGGAATTTGACAAAACCAAACACCTATTAAAATGGAGAAAGGAGAGGGTGAAATTGTCCAAAATCATTAATTCCTTTGCTTTCTGCAGAACAATTCAAACTTGTAAATCTGTTTGAAACATATTCTAAGAATTGTGCAACAGCAACAACAAAAAACACACTGTATTGTAACAGTAGTATGGTTTGATTGTAGTCCCTTTAGGTGTTAGCAGTGAGCACTGAAAACTGTTTTTATTAGGGAAGTTATATATTTCCACAAATTCAATATAATTCATAAAACTTTTTTTTTAAAAGCTTATGTTCTTTTTTTTTCTTGCTTACTCTTTCAGTTCCTCGAGCTTTGGGTATGAATGTGTCAGTAACAGTTGAGGGAACCATGGCAATGTACAAACTTCCAATTGCACCATTGATTATGGGGTCTCATCCTGTTGACAGCAAAGGGTAAGTAAAGGACGTATCGGCCAGGCCTTTCTCAGTGGCCTTGTTTAGATGCAAATTCAATATTCTGTTATCCTTTAAAGTCAGAGTGGGGAGGGGACTGCTTGATGTTACAGCATTATAAAGTGACTTTTGTGCTGTCTTTAAGCTGAGACACATGCATTTCAGAGATGTTTAATGCTGTACATGAGTGCCTTTATTTTTAAGAATGCATAAACAACCTATTTATATTTGAGCAAACAGTGAAATGTGTGTCTAGCCCTCAAAACAGAAGCCAGCATCATGTTTTGCAGCTAGTAAAGATTTTACTAACTCAATATTTCAGGACACCATCCTTCTCCTCAATCACCAGTGCGAACAGTGTGGACCTTCCTGCTTGTTTCTTCTTGAAATTCCCACGACCCATTCCAGTATCTCGAGCTTTCATTCAGAAGCTGCAGGGTTGCACAGGTGAGTTGCAGATGTGTCATGTATTTGCTGGATTTTTACTAATCTGCTATTTATAAAGAATGCCAGAAGAGCTGCTCAAGTTCTTGTGGCCTGGTTTTGGTAAGAACTGGGTAGGTTTCCTTTACTCAGTGGTAACTCGTGTCCCACCAGCTCTTTCCAGGTCCCAGGTGCTACCGGTCTGTGCCGTTTTGTTTCCTCAGGTATTCCATTGTTCGACACAACACCAACGTTTGTGCCCTTGTACGAGCTGATCACCCAGTTTGAGTTATCCAAGGAGGCTGATCCTCTACCTTTAAACCACAATATGCGCTTCTATGCAGTAAGTATGTTGTACACCAGGACATTAAGACTTTCAGACACGTGTTTCAGGTATCCTTCCAGGAGGAGCTAATGTAAATAGTGAGATTACCCTGCTGGGTGGATGATATTAGCAGTTAAGATCTGTCTGCTGACTCTGCTGCAGTAGTGTGGGATTTAGCCTTCCCAGGTTCTATCCCTTCTTGCTCTGATCTTAAAGTGTGACTGAATAAAGCAAAATCACATCGCTTTGAGTGAAAACTTACCTTAGTGATAGAACCTGTTGACTTCAGAGGATTTCTCTTTCCTCAAAAGAGATGCTGTACTGTATGAAACTAGTTTAGTTGAGGAAGTGAATACTGTCTGTTTCTGAGGAGCCTGAGTGCTGTTTTGTTTGTTCAAATATGCTTGTCATTTAATAAAAGGAAAGTATGTTTATTACTTGTCATTTCCAAAGGTGATTTGACATTGCTTGGATTTGGAGCCTGCTCTTTCCTTCCTAGATGTCTGGTTTTGCCTTGTGTCCAGCATTAGTTGGAGTAAAGCAGGAATTGTTTGTCAGGCTCTTCCAGGACAGCAGCACTGTTACTTTCTGAACAAGGATGCTCCTCTCCCAGATGGAAGAAGTCTTCAAGGAACTCTGATTAGTAAGATCGCCTTCCAGCACCCTGGACGGGTTCCTCTCATCCTCAATTTGATCAGGCATCAGGTGGCTTACAACACACTCATTGGGAGCTGCGTCAAGCGAACAGTCTTAAAAGAAGGTAGGTACCACATCAAGTGGAAAATAATGTGTAGTTGATAGGGAACCCTGGATAATTTCCTCAGATTTGGTAGTAAGAAATTGGAACAGTATAGGAAATACTTCTCTATCAGCCTTTTATTTTTCTCTGTATGGGGGTATTGAGCATTTTCCCTGTAGTTCATTTCCCGTCATCTTTAATAGTTCCCTTGTCTTCCAGATTCCCCCGGGATCCTTCAGTTTGAAGTTTGTCCTCTCTCTGACTCCTGTTTTAGTGTGTCCTTTCAGCACCCTGTGAATGACTCCCTAGTGTGTGGTAAGTGGACTCAGTAAAAGCATGTAGGTAATTCTGAAAAGGATAGCAGGGTTTTTTTCCACCTGTAACCAGAATGTTGATCTCTCCCAAACGCCTCCTGTCTTTCAGTGGTAATGGATGTGCAGGATTCTACGCATGTGAACTGTAAGCTGTACAAAGGGCTTTCTGATGCTCTCATCTGTACAGATGACTTCATTGCCAAAGTTGTTCAAAGGTGAGCCAGATCTTTTTGTGATGCTGCTCAGTGTTGTTCAAGTGTTGTTTATAAACCAAAATGTAGTGGTTCGTGTGTGCTGCTAGTAACTGTGCATGCCTACAATAACCCTTCACTAAGCCTTTCATCCTGGCATTTCCCTTCCCTAAAGTTGTTAAAATTACCTTAGTGAACATTGCTTAGTGCAGCAAGATGCAGTCTAAACCTTGTGCTTTGTGTTTTGCAGATGTATGTCCATTCCTGTGACCATGAGAGCAATTCGTAGAAAAGCAGAAACGATTCAGGCAGACACCCCAGCCTTGTCCCTCATTGCAGAGACAGTAGAAGATATGGTGAAGAAAAACCTTCCCCCAGCCAGCAGCCCAGGGTATGGCATGACCACAGGCAGCAATCCAATGAGTGGTACCACTACCCCAACCAACACTTTTCCTGGGGGGCCCATCACTACTTTGTTTAATATGAGCATAAGCATGAAAGAGAGGCATGACTCAGTGGGCCATGGGGAGGACTTCAGCAAAGTGTCTCAGAACCCTATTCTCACTAGTTTGTTGCAGATCACAGGGAATGTGGGCTCTACCATTGGCTCAAGTCCAACCCCTCCCCATCACACACCACCACCAGTATCCTCACCAGCCAGCAACACCAAGAACCACCCCATGCTCATGAACCTCCTTAAAGAGAATCCCCCTCAGGATTTCTCCACTCTGTATGGGAGCAGCCCTCTCGAAAGGCAGAACTCTTCCTCTGGCTCCCCTAGAATGGAAATGGGCCCTGGGGTGAATAAGCAAAAGAAAAAAAAATCCCGCGTCCCAGCAGACAAGCCCAAGCATCAGACTGAGGACGATTTCCAGAGGGAGCTCTTTTCAATGGATGTTGACTCCCAGAATCCTATTTTTGATGTCAACATGACTGCAGATACCCTGGACACCCCTCACATTACTCCAGCACCTAGCCAATGCAGCACTCCTCCCACTACATACCCGCAGCCTATACCTCACTCACAGCCCAGTATTCAGAGAATGGTTCGACTCTCTAGTTCGGACAGCATCGGAGCCGATGTCACTGATATCCTTTCGGATATAGCAGAGGAGGCTTCCAAGCTCCCCACCGCTAATGAAGACTGTCCCCCCATTGGTACTCCAGTAAGAGACTCTTCTAGTTCAGGACATTCACAAAGTGCCCTCTTTGACCCAGATGTTTTTCAGACGAGCAATAGCGAGAATCCGTACACAGATCCGGCAGACCTGATAGCAGATGCTGCTGTGAGCCCCAACAGTGATTCTTCAAACCATTTTTTTCCAGATGGAGTAGATTTCAATCCTGACTTGTTGAACAGTCAGAGTCAAAGTGGCTTTGGGGAGGAATACTTTGATGAGAGTAGTCAGAGTGGAGACACAGATGACTTCAAGGGCTACGCACCCCAGGCCCTAAGTACTTTGGGGGTGCAAGTGTTAGGGAGTGATGGGGGAGAAAATAAATTTAAGGGGAGCAGTCAGTCTGACACGGTGGATTTTAGTATTATTGCAGCTGCGAGCAAAGCTCTGGGGTCCTCTGACATCATGGAGCATCACAGTGGAGGTCAGAGTCCTTTACTAAATACAGGGGATTTGGCAAAAGAAAAGTCTCAGAAACGGGTAAAAGAAGGCAATGGTTCTGGAAGTAGCATGGCAGGTCCTGGGCTTGACGGGAAGCCGGGGAAGCGCAGCCGGACTCCATCCAGCGATGGTAAAAGTAAAGAGAAGCTTCCAAAGCGAAAGAAGCAGGAAACGGATGGGAAATCTCCCTCTCATAGTTCGTCCAACAGGCCTTTTACCCCACCTGCAAGCACAGGCGGGTCCAAATCTCCTGGGAGTTCAGGCAGATCTCAGACTCCTCCTGGTGTAGCTACTCCTCCTATTCCAAAAATTACAATTCAGATTCCAAAAGGAACAGTGACTGTTGGCAAACCATCCTCACATGGCCAGTATACGAGTAGTGGCTCTGTCACCTCCTCCAGCAGCAAAAGCCATCATAGCCATTCTTCCTCCTCCTCTTCCTCCTCCTCTTCAACCTCAGGCAAAATTAAAAGCAGCAAATCAGAAGGGTCTTCTGGCTCGAAGATGAGCAGTAGCCTCTACTCGAGCCAAGGCGGCTCAAGTTCAGGTCAGTCGAAAAGCTCGGCTCAGTCTGTGGGAAAGCCTGGATCCTCCCCCATCACCAAACACGGCCTCAGCAGTGGGTCTGGAAGTACCAAGATGAAGCCTCAAGGAAAGCCATCGTCGCTTATGAACCCTTCTATGAGCAAACCAAACATTTCCCCATCCCATTCGAGACCCTCAGGAGGTTCTGACAAGCTTGCTTCTCCCATGAAACCTGTTCCAGGTACTCCTCCATCATCTAAAGCAAAGTCACCTATAAGTTCAGGTTCTGGCGGCTCCCATATGTCTGGGGCTGGATCGAGCTCAAGTATGAAGTCTTCTTCAGGAATGGGTTCCTCTGGGTCTATGTCTCAGAAACCACCTCCTTCATCAAACTCTTCTACAGCATCTTCATCTTCCTTTTCATCCAGTGGGTCTTCCATGTCTTCATCCCAAAACCAACATGGAAGTTCCAAAGGGAAGTCTCCTAGCAGAAACAAGAAGCCATCTCTGACTGCAGTCATAGACAAACTTAAACATGGGGTTGTCACTAGTGGGCCTGGTGGTGAGGACCCGATGGATGGACAAATGGGGCCGAATTCCAATTCCTCAAGCCATACTATGTCCTCCAAACATAATATGTCTGGGGGTGAATTCCAGGGCAAACGTGAGAAGAGTGACAAAGAGAAATCTAAAGTCTCTGTTTCCGGAGGATCTGTTGACTCTTCCAAGAAGACTTCAGATTCCAAAAATGTCGGAAGCACTGGAGTGGCCAAAATTATCATCAGCAAGCATGATGGTGGCTCCCCTAGTATTAAAGCCAAAGTAACTTTGCAGAAACCCGGGGAAGGAGGTGGGGATAGCTTAAGGCCTCAGATGGCTTCTTCCAAAAGCTACGGGTCCCCCCTGATCAGTGGCTCTACGCCCAAGCACGAGCGCTGCTCGCCCAGCCACAGTAAGTCACCAGCATACACTCCCCAAAACGTAGACAGCGAGAGCGAGTCGGGCTCTTCCATAGCCGAGAAATCCTACCAGAACAGCCCCAGCTCCGACGACGGCATTAGGCCTTTGCCTGAATATAGCTCAGAAAAACATAAGAAGCACAAAAAAGAGAAGAAAAAAGTGAAAGACAAAGACAGGGACAGAGATCGGGATCGCGATAAGGACAGAGACAAGAAGAAATCTCACAGCATTAAGCCAGAGAGCTGGTCTAAATCCCCGATTTCAGCTGATCAGTCTCTCTCCATGACAAGCAGTGCTATCATTTCAGCCGAGCGACCGTCCCGAGCTAGCCCGGAGTTTTTGATTGGGGAAGAAGATGACGATCTCATGGATGTTGCTCTAATTGGAAATTAATTTTCTTGCTGTCTTTAAAAGATGAGCTGTATGCGGGACCTGCGGGCTCTAGAGGTGGAAAGAAAAGAACCATTCACTACATACCCACCACACTGAATTTTAAGAGAAAAAAGTATTTCCAAGGATCTCAAAACTCTGAACAGGACACGTGTGAGTGCCGACCTCTGGCTGTGTCCAGCAGTTCCATATGGCAAGCCAGGTTCCTGACTGTGGCCTTGGTCCTGCAGATGCTTACACTCATCCTTAATTTAGAAGTATTAATAGTCCTGTTAAAAAATGACGGGCAGGAGACTAAGTATGAGTGTAAGTGTGTGAGCAGACCCCCAAACGGTGCAAACAGAAACATAGGTGATTCTAGGAGAATCTGACTTCCTCTGCCCCCTCTTCCCCTCCAGAATAAGTTGATCTTATTTTTAGGAAGTTTTAAGATAATTATTTTAGGGCATGTTTTGGGGTTGGGTTTTATTCTTTTTATAAGGGTGGATGGAGGAAAAAAAAAAAAAAGCGCTTTTAAATTGTTTTTACTTTTATGGCATTTCTTCATTCAGTGCCTGATTCGGAGCGGTGCTGAGGAACTTGATCTTCCTCTGCTGGGGCTGCTCTGCAGAATCAGGCACTGCGTTCTGGTGTATATCAGCATTTTATTCCAGGTCCAAGTGATGAAGGATAGCTGTCTTATGTTTGACTTTCTTTTCATTTTAGCTATTATGTCCATGTTTGAATGCCTCGTGCTGCTTGTTTTCATGCAGTCTCTGTTTTAATTGTATGATGCAGAGCCCACAGGGACTTGGCAGTTTGGGTAGAACCTATGGTTTTGGAAAGCTCTGCACTCGTGCAGCCACTGTAGCTTTGGTGAAGTTGGTAAAATTCCGGCATGCGTTGGAGCAAAACTAAATTTCCAAAGGGACACCACTGTCTTAACCTGAGCATTGCTTCCTCGAAAGCCTAGCAAACAGAATTTCCCCAGAATTGCCTGATGCTGCATTTGTAAAGAGACAGACTCTAGAAGCTGCGCACAAGACCCAGTTCCGTTTGTAGAACTATGTGTGATTTATCTGCTGTGAGCACTTGCATTAATATTGATAGGACAGCTAGTGTGCACTCCTGGTTAAAAAACTGGGCCTTGCTTGCTCAATCTGTTTCTGTTGCTGACGTGCTTACCGTTGGGTTTGTCTTCTTTTAACCTGCAGCACATTTCCCAAATAGCAGCGCTGGGAAGGCACATTCCCTTCTCCCCGGGTGGGAGTCATTCCTAGGCTGGTGCTAGCACACACTTACAGTGCTGGAAAAACAGACCTAACTGCTCCGGCTGGATACAGGTTGCAGCAGAAGCAGCATTTTCCTTAAATGATCGATTTTCCCTTTTTGGCTGGACTTAAGAGCATGATTCCTCTGTCCTCTATAGTTTTATCTCGGTCTCTGAAGGGAAAGAGCCTGAGGAGGAAGGTGCTTTATTTTAAAAGCAATTAAAGCTCTTTTGCCTAAGAGGAAAAATGGGAAATGGAGAATGTTTTGTGAACCTGTTTGTGCTGGGTGGAATCCTGCTCCTGTTGAGTCTTGCTGTTGACTCCGTGGGACCAGGAGTTTCTTTAAACCACCGAAATTTCCAGTCCTGCCAACAACCTGACCCCAGTACCACTCCAGACAAGCAGTTTCTT
The DNA here is from genome assembly GCF_059628265.1 of Tinamus guttatus. NCBI lineage: Eukaryota > Metazoa > Chordata > Aves > Tinamiformes > Tinamidae > Tinamus > Tinamus guttatus. Next base: position 522,333 of record NW_028289189.1, on the reverse strand, counting down.
CTCTGGCTCTTACAAGCCATAGCAAGACAGCAACTGTTCAATTAATTGTAGGGATTTTTCACACCATCTGCCAGTGTTCAGCTGAATTCCAGTATTCCTGTGCAGTGCAGGAGCCATGAAATTCTCCAAATCCACCCCAAACTTTGGGGAGCTCTTGTATTTTCCAACCTTCATCCTATGCTCCCAGTGGCCTGCGTACAATAGCTTCCCTCTCACAAACGTTCCCATCTTCGTGTGCTGAGATGGCAGAAAAGAAGTAAATAAAGCCTAAACCTGGAGCAAATGACATTATCTTATGCAGCATCAGAATCGTATGACTGTGGGGTGTCTGTGAAGAGGATGTAAGAAATACAACACCAGATGACTTTATCTTGAGACCCTGCTACAGCGGCTGCATCTCGGAAATACCTGTTCAGCCTCCAACAGGTTGTCATCTGTTTTAATCCTGTCCCTCTCATTTTAAGTTGCTTTGTTTTGGAAGGGCCCGTTGAACTGTTCTGGGTCGTGTGAAGGCATAAGCAGCCTTCCAAAGCAGCGCTCTTACAAAGGTGGATCAGGACTGGGGATTTCAAGGAATGCTTTGCTGGATACGTGTCATTAATCGGAGTGGTGTTTTGCCAATATGAAAAACATACATTAAAAGTTAAAAAGTGAATACTGTTCAGCTTCGTAATTAACACGTAAATGCATTTTAAATGAAAGAGCTGAACATGTTTCCTTCTCTGCTTGCCCAAGACCAAAGTTCAATATTCTAAATTTCTCCTGCAAAAGGTGGGCATCACGAACACCTACAGAAGTACAGGGAACAAAGTCTCATCCTCTCTAAGCCTCTGTGACACCAAGTGCTACAAGAGAAACTGAGTCCTGAACTGTGGTCATAGCAGGTAATAAGCTTTTTGATCCATTTTGATGCACTGTACCCTATCCCCTTTGTACCCCATTCGTTTTATATCATGTGAGAAAAAGATATATCAGAGCCAGGCAACGGTTGCATGATGCTTCTATTGCATTGATCAGAGATGAGGTACACCTGTCGATATAACACATTTTACATGTGAATGCTTGGTCTCTTACAAATGTTTTATTTTTAAAATATTTTTGCTTATTCTCTACGATATTTTACATCTTTCAGTATTGGAAAGATAAATGTGTAAACAAAATAAAAAAGCCAAACCTTTTAATCTCAGGTAGAGGAATTGAGATTAAAAGAAAATGGTTCTTTCCTAAATGGTCATTATGTAAATACGTGTCTTGAAATTTGCTTTTTTTGTGGGCAACCATGTAAATAATTCCAGCTACTTTTTTCATTCTTTTTTGATGTAGAGTGTACTTTCAACTTTTTTGGAAATATTGCAAAGAACATGTTTATTTACATGCAAATAAATCTCTTTGGTAAAGAGGTCTTCTGTTTCCTGGGAGCCCCTCTGCTTCCCTAGAGCCGACTTTGCGTGGAGCCGGCGGACGTTCGCATCCCTGGAAAAGGCGGCAGCGCGTGGAGCAGGGAAGCGGCGCCCCCGGTGTCCCGGATCCCCGTCCCGGAGCGGCCGCGGGAAGCGGCGCCCCCGGTGTCCCGGATCCCCGTCCCCGAGCGGCTCCGGGAAGCGGCGCCCCGCGTGTCCCGGAGCGGCCGCGGGAAGCGGCGCCCCGCGCGTCCCGGATCCCCGTCCCGGGAATCGGCCCTTCCACGCTTGATTTTCCCGCGAGAATGACGTCACCGAGCCCCCGCGCGCGTGATTGGCCGGCGTCGGCCGGAAAGGGCGCGGAGAGGAGGGGGGGGCCTCTCCCCTCCTCCTCCCCCCCCCTCCGCGGTATAGGGGGGTGGGGGCTCCCCGTTGCACCGGGGGGAGGGGGCGGGGCGGGGCGGACGCGCCTCACGCAGCGTCACGGGGAAGGGGCGCAGACACGACCCCCCCCCGCCCCCACCCCGGATATACCGCGCAGGGGGAGGACCCTGCCCCCCCCCCACCCCCCGGTGCCCGCTGCGGCGCCCCTCCCCTCTCCCCGTTCCCCCCCCCGCCCCGTTCCCGTTCCCGGCGCGATGGGCGCGGCGGCCTGCGGGGTAGGTGCGTGCAGCGCGGGGGGGGGGGGAGCGGGCGGCGCGAGGCCCCGGTGGGGGGGGGGGGGGGGGAGGTACCGACACGACCCCCCCCCCGTCCCTCCCGCCGCTGCGGCGCGCCGCCCCCCCCCCCCCCCCGCGGCGCGGCCAGCCAATGAGCGCGCGCGTTGCTGGCAGGTGCGGAGTGTTTTTGTTTTGGGTTGAAGTTGAGGCCGCAGCAGCCGCCGCGGCGGGCGGAGGCCGCGGAGCCGCTTCCCCCCCCCCGGCGGCCCCGCCATGCGCAGGGACATGAACGGCGTCACCAAGAGCCGCTTTGAGGTGAGGCCGCCGCCGGCCCGGCCGGGACGCGGCCACCGGGGCGGGGAGGGAGGAGCAGGCCGCGGCCCCCTGCCCGCTGTGGGGAGCGCGGCGAGGGCCCCCCCGAGGGACCGGGTGCAGGGGGGGCTGCGGCCGCCTCCGTGTGTGACCCGGGCGCTGTCGCCGTGTCGCCCCCCCGCAGTTCCGTGCGCCTCCGTGTCCCGTCCGAACTTGCCGGGGGGGCCGCTCACGTGCTGCGCTGCGCGGTCAAGAGATGTGCGAAAAAACCCTGGAAAAGAAGGGAGGAAGAGCGGAAAATCCCCCCTCAGCCCCCCCAGGAGTCCCGCTAGATCCTGGGGGTGGCTCGGGAAGGGGGCCTGAACCGGGAATGATTTTTGCCCGTGGGAAGATGGGGGCTGGAGCGGACGGAAGGGGCCGGGTGGGGGGATGAACAATAGGGTCTATTCAAAGGCCGCGGCACAAAGCGGCCTCCGGAGCCAGGGAGGCCTCGGGCTCCGCATTGTTGGAGCAGCCGTTCCGGGGGGAAATCCCATCCCTGGGATGCGAGAGCAGCAAGGGGGGACGGGAGGCCCTGCCCGGAGCGCGGGGCCGGAGCGGCCGTCGAAGGGAAATATCGATTCACGGTAACGGCCGTTCCCTGCGCATGGAGAGGGTCGGTGCCGAATTCCACGGGCACCTGCCTGAGGAAGCTGCAGGAAGCACCGATTTTCCAGTTGCCCGCGGAGCGATTTCATCCCCCTGGGAAACCCGTTCCCGACCGCGGGTCTCCGCGGGTCCCTGCGTTTGGGGCTGCATCCGACCCGGCAGCTCGGCCGTCGGAGGCCTCGTGCGGGAAGCGCCTCATCCGCCGTGGTTGTTTTTACCATTCCGGCCCATTCCTGGGCGCACGGAATATCTGGACAGCGGGGATGTTGTTTTTCCTTTTTTATTGCTGCGGAGTGGCTTGTTGTGCAGATTGGAGAATAAAACCACCCCGGTGCTGATCTGCTATGGGGAAACCTGGGCCCGTGCTGCAGTGACCTTTTTTGCTGATCCTTTGTCTCGAAATACCAGAATTCGTGCCCGTGTGGGTGAACTGTTGATCCAGGGTTAGACCGAAACAAGATTAACCCCATTTGTTGAAGAGCAGAATGGGGAAGTCTCATTTTTTCTCCTGGATTTTTTTTTCCTTCCTGGAATTGTATGTTACCCTCTTCCTATAGTTAAAAATGGACAAGTTGAAAACAGTGAAAATTCTCCGAATTCTTGAGATCTAAATTAACACCTAGCATCCAAAAAAAGCCCTCTTCTGTTGCTGCTGTGTTTTTTCTCTATATTTGTGCAGGAAGTCATCGTTATAGGAAGGCTTGCTTATTTTGAGCTATAAGCAATGCCTTTAAACCCTAGACTGGTCTGGGATATATTTTTGTTAGTAAACTAAGGATGTGGAGACACTGATGTGCTTTTCTTAGCCATAATGCCGGGTATCTCTGACCCACTCACCTATATATCTTGGCAAGGATAGGTTTTGTTTCATTACGCTGTGTATGTCTGCTTTTAATGTATTCTTTTCTAGTGAGGGTTTCTTTTTTTGCTCGGAAATATAATAGTATATTCATGTTTTAAACAGATTAGCTTTGGAAGGGGGAAATAAGGGTGCAAGTTCAGCGATGCTCTCTGTAGAAACCAGCTTGTAACGCGGCTGCCTTCAAAGTAAAATTTCTGCTCGTTGACAAGAACGTGCCTCGTAGTGTAATAGTTCATGTTGAATGTGACATAAGGACGATTATGCAAAAATATGTCGAGACTGGAAGCTGCTATTCGGAGTTGTTGAGTATCAGCGAAGACAGCCCTGGATGGAGCGCTCGGTGCCGAGTCCTCCTCCCACGGAGCCCTGCTCGGCACCTGCAGATTTGCCTGGGTGACAAGGGGTAAGTAGGGCCTTTATATGGCTAGGGCCTCCTCCTGGGGGGAAAAAGTACCAGGATGCAGAATTATGACTATTATATGTGTATTACATGCGTCTCAGACTTTAAACAACAGGTGAATTCGTGAGGGGATGCTTGGTTCAGTTATTCAGCCTTAGTTTGTTGTCTTTCCCCAAGCTACATAAACAGATTTCTCCCCCATTGCTGGGTGAATCTTGCTTGAGTTTAATAAGCGCTTCTTCCAGAATAAAATAGGGTTTTTCCTATGGATTTTCGGTGCTTATGTGTGTATAGGCAGGCAGCTATTGCAGCAATAATGGAGCTTTTTATTTCAAATGACTGAAGGAGCTCGCGTGCTCTAAATAGGTCCCTTTCGAGGAGGTGTGGCCACCGCAGAGAAAATAACCACTTGCTGTCACAAAGCAAACAAAAAAGGGAAACACTGCCCGGATTTAGTCCTGATTTTCTGCAGTATTGATTTCGGTGTGAAATGTGTCCTGGAATGTCGCAGCGCTGAGTTGTACTGGGGGTTTCTTTGCTTCTTCTGGTACCTGATGGGTTGATACCTGATGAACTACAGGGAAAAAGGGAGGAGAGGAGCGGGTACCGTCTTTTGGTGCTTTGGGTTGTGTTCTAGGCGTTCAGAGCCTGCTCCCCTTCCAGATTCTCATCAATTTGGTTCGTTTGGCCCCGTGCGTCACTGGGGACAAAGTCGTGCCGTTGCTCCAGCCCTTCTTTGCCGTGTTCTTGCCCCATCAGCAAAGGTGCTTGCACCGACTCCTCGAATCCAGCAGTGATTTGGGGGCAAATGGGGCCTTTGGGGCCTTCTGGGCTGTTGGGCCGGCTGGGCGGCAGGTTCTGAACATTTGCAGCACAAAACAAAGTCTCCTCGAGCTGAAAGAAAACCAATACACGGAAAAATGCCTCAAAATCCAGTTGCCTTCTAGTAATTAATCCTGTCTGTGTTCTGAAAGCTGAACTGAATAATCTCAGTTACCCTAATCCCATACCCGAATCTGCTTGGTTCCCGTCTCAAATATTCTTTCCATATTCCAGGATCCCGGATGCCAGGTCCATCTCAAATACTCTTTCCCTATTCCAGGATCCCGGATTCCGGGTGGATTCCTTGGGATTTGTCTTTGTTCCCTTTGCAGGCTGCCCCTGTGCTCCTTTCTGGGGAGGCCTTTGTTATTTCAAGCCCTGGAGGTTGTGTAAACAGATGGGCACAAACAAAGCAGACAGGGACTCTTGGTAACTCTTTGCATCCCAGAAACTTGCAAAAATGGGTATTTTTCTTGAAGTGGCATTTTGTTTTATAGCAGGAGGAGACAAGAGAAACTGCTGCTGGTCTGACAGAGCGAAGTCATTACCTGGTACAGCTGAATCAAACCAGTTTTCTTTGGCAGGTATCTAACAACATGGCTCACAAGTAGTAAGAAACAATGGCAATACCTTCCTTTTATTATTATTTTTTTTTTCCTTCTGAAGTTGGTGTCTTTACCATACACTTGTTTTCTCCCCTCATTTCTTATTTTATTTTGGTGTTATTTCGTGCCACGCTTATGTGCAGTGTTTTCGAAGCCAGCATTTCACAGAGCAGTGACATTCGGTTGGCAGATGCATAGTAAGATCCTACTTTTGTGTATAAATGGATTGTTGAAAACTTAATGCAATGGGAGAGGTGACAGTGCAGCCACTGTGGTGGTCCTGTGCTTCACATTGGTGAAGAAAAGAGGAATTCAGCTAGATTTGGAAGGAAAAGACAGGTTAGATGAGCTAAAAATACCCGAGCTCAGCTGTAGAATGACTAGGAACGGTTAAATAGGAAATGGCTTTTTTTTTGTCAGAGAAGGGCCAACATCCTTTGGTTCTTTCTGTCCAAATGGAATTATCTCTTGTGAGTAGACTCCTTGAGGAGAAGGAGCAAGTTGGGCAACGGTGGAGATGCTGGCCCTGGCAAACCGCAATTTCAACCTGAAATACAAGCAGAAACCCCAGGAAAGGGATATTTCCTGCTCCTTGCTGCACATGTGCAGCGAGGCCTTCGGAGCAGCAGCTGTGGCAGTTTTTGCCATTAATTTGGTGTGAGGTGGGTGAGAAGTGGTTATCCCGGCAGCAGTGCGGCTGTATTAGCAGTGAGGTCCCTCCTTGGCTGCTCCCGCGCCGATCCGGGCTCCCCGGAACGGCTTCCCCGGGAAGCGCCGTCCGGAGCGGCCGACGCTGGATCATGGATGTGGCATCCGGCTGCCCGGGCAGGGCCGGCTCCTGGGTGGCAGAACAGGAGCACAAGCTGCAGAGCCCTTGCGCAAGGATGTCTCATTTTATTTTAGATACCCCCATTAATTGGAGGCCCGGGACAGCGGAGGTAATTATTGTTTTCACTCTTGCTGTTTATTTCCTTTGACTCATGCCATTATGAAAGCCAGCTCGATGGATGTGGTGGCCACGCAGAGAGGGGGTGGGACACTGAACCACAGCATGCAGGGACCTGGTGGCCGCGTGTGCCTGCCCTCCTCACCCGGGTTGTGCTTCCTGATCCCCTGCATTCTGAATCCCCTTCCAAATCCAGCTGAATTCCTCTCTTTCCTTTACCAGGAACTTCCCTCCAGTTCCATTGCAGACAGGATTATTCAGACAAACCAGCGTTTGGCTTCATTTCCAAGTACATATGTGAATAATATCTTGAGTAATAGTAAAATACAAACTAGTAGTGAAAAGCTTGCAGGTCACTGACACAAAACTGCAGGCTTTGGAGGTGGGCAGAGCTGCAAGTAATTTGTTTACCAAATAGGCTCATTTGAGTGCTGATGAGCAACTGCATGTATTGAAGAGCAGCAGGAGTTTCCCTTTTGACCTGTAAGTGCTGAATTATATATCCACTTAAAGAGAAAACACATCCACTCAAAGAATATTTGTCGTAAAGCTTCCTGCAGCAGCAGAATGGTTTAAAAATACCGGGAGGTAAAAAGAATGAGCGTGGGGAAGATGTGCTGGGTGCGGGTCGTGTCCCTGCGGGTCGGGATGTCCTCGTTGTATTTATGCTCCTCTCATTTGCTGTTCTTGGATATTGTCTTCTCGGTGTATTACCGGTGTATTTCGAGGTGTATTGGCAGGGTGTGGGCGAGAAAGCAGCATCGCTGTGAATCACGTGTGTGCAGGAGGTCATAAAACACCCAGGTGCCCGCTCGGAGGATGTTGAGGTTTTTATGGAGCTAACAAAAAGAAGTGGACGCCCCAAAGCAGCTCGGGGACGGCGCGTGTGGGATCCCTGCTCCTCGCTGCGCTCCCGCCGTGTTTAAAATCCAGCGGCTTCGACCTCCGCAGCTCTTGGATGCGCTCGCTGCCTTCGGAGTGTTTTTCGTTCAGCCCCAGCTACAACTCCTGGTGAAGCCAAAGCCGATTAACCGCGAGCTGCTGCCTCCCCAATCTGCCACCAAGCTGGATCTGTATCCGTGCCAGGACCAGCCCGGGGAAACTATTCCCATGTCAGCCGAGAAACGTCGGGTAGCTGAAACTGCTGAGGACGGCGGGTGCCGTGTTGGCTTTGAATGGGGAATTTGAAAACCAGCCCGCTGAGGGTGTGCGGTGCCGGTGCGGGATGCTCTGTGGAAAGCTGTCCCAAAGCCAGCGCTGGGATAGGAATAGCAAAGCAGATGAGCACAAAAACATATGCAGGCGCCCTTTGGGTAGCTCACAGCAGCTTCTGGTTTGGAAAAATAGGATATAGCTAAAGCACCTGTGGTATTTCTTAGGTGGAACTGTATTTCTCAAGTCAGTAGTCTTGCAGTGCTCCCCCACCGCTGCCTCTGTCTTTGGAGCTTTACCTTTGAGTGCAGTGACATGACCTTGTACATTTACTTACTAAACACTTGGCAAATTTCTTCTCCCTGGTATTTTCTGCCTTGCACTGGCTGGAAGAGGTCCATGCAGTAGGAAAAGCTTGACCGTGGGGCAGCTTCACTAATTATTTTGTTCACTTTCGTGCTTTTAGCATCACCGGCCAAAGAAAACATTGGCCAAGATGTTTTCTCTGACGTTGCTGCTGACTGCAGGATCCTCTCAGGCTGCACATCCAGGTGTTCTTCATCTCCAGCAGAAACCTGAGCTTTCCCAAAGCCCGAGGAAGGAAGGATGCTGACTAACTTGCACAGGGGGCTATTTTTAGGAATATTAAACCTATAATAAGCCTTGTTGGCCAGGGTCTATTTTGTATCGTTTTTGTCCTGCTTAGTCATGGTTTTGTGCTTGGTGCTCTGGGCCGGGGCCAGGCTGCTCCCGGGCTGAAGGAGGCTGCGAGTCCATGGGACGAGGGCAGGGAGTCCATGGGACGAGGGCAGGGAGTCCATGGGACGAGGGCAGCTCCCCGTTCCCACCGGCACGGACGCTCCGAGAGCATCGAGCTGCTGACGGAGCTCGTCACGACAGCGGCTTTAGGCAGGAGAGCCATTTTCCTAGGAGACTCAATGCAGATTAAACTGGAGGCGATAAAAGAAGTCCCTGTGTCACTGAAGGCTGAAAGGAAAATTCGCCCGATCTGAAGCGCTCGTGTGTGTGAACAGCTCTGCTCTGTCGCGTGCCCCGGGAGCCTTGCGTGTCACCGTCACTCGTGTGACTTCTCTGCTATGTAATTGTGCCCATTGCCTCCGAGCAGGCAGGAGTGATGCCGGTTTGAACTGCAGCTCTGCCTGAAGCCTGTGCTGCTCATTTCCAGTCTTTATCCCTGTAGCAGGGATACTGCGCTCCAGGAATGCAGGAACCTCTTCCAAAACGAGCAGGACTGGAGGGAAGGTGTGAGTAATCTCCAGTGTTTGCAGGCAGTCTCATCAAAGCTCCACCGAGCCTTTGCTGCAAAGGAAATGCATTCTGCACTTCATATTTATTTATTTTGTTTGTTTTTCGTGTGCATCTTTTTCACTAGGTTTGAGCTGTGCGTGGGGAGTTAAGCTTAGTGTGTGATTTGTCTCATTTCAGTGACTCGTTCATTTATTCCATGTGGAAAACAGCAGATAAAGGTGGTATGAACCCTGCTAGTAACAGGAGGGCTTTGGATGTCAGCCAGCAGCGTAAAGCTGAGCAGCACCTCACACAGCATCTTTATCTCATCTGCATTTAAACTCTGTGCCTTGAATGAGTTTGCACAGATCTATTCCTTCCTTTTCTATTTTTTGGTCGGTTGGTTGGTTGTTCTGTTCTCTGAAGGTTAATCTGTAAAGTGTCCCGGCGATGCAGACCGGCTGGGGATCTAAACTCCCCAAATCTGCCATTTACATCCGTGATCCTCAATTTATGATGGCAGCTACTGCTTCCTCACCTTTCCTAGCTTAAAAGCATCCATTTCCAGATTATTCCAGAGCATTATTGACTCTGTGGGATTGCATTCCCTCCTCTTAATTTCCTGTGATTATACACTGCTGTGGAGGGTCTGGTCACCTTTTGCTTGGGGATCAAGGAGCTCCTGGCCTAAACAACAGCTAAAACATTATCCTTAGCCAACAGCGTGGTTACTCCTTTAGTTCATGGTTGAATTTATCTTGCTCAGCTTGTTATGCAAGTAAACAACATAAAGTATTTGAAAACAATATTAATAGGATGCAAAACAGACAATGCAAGCCTGAAAAGTTTTAGATTTGCTTTATATTAAGACAAGACTGAAAAAAATAGTTATATTTGCAGCAATATTTCTAGTTATTCCTCATCTCCCGTGTGGATGTGTCTCGTTTCCCACAGTTGTGGTTGTCTCTGTGTCCCCCGTACACGAGCGTCCCTGCGAATAACCACGGCTCCGCGTGATAGTTCACACGGGTTCCTTTGCTGGCCTGTTAACTCTGGAAGGCTCCAAATAAACTTAGGCCTCTTTCTCCACCGAGCTTTGAATTTTCTGCGTTAGAAGAAAAAAAAAAAAAACAAGTGTTTGGGTTCAAAGTCCCCTCTTGGCTAACGCTGTGCTCAGTCGCGGGGCTTGGCGCTGACTCCTCTAATCTTCAGGCCTGTGTGATTTCTTTATTTTTAGCTGCCCATCTCTCCCCCCTTGGTAAAACCAGGTGCAGTCGCAGTTGGAACCATAGTGCAGCTGCCCCGTGTTTAACCTGCATCAGGTGTAAACAGGGACAATTACTCCGTGCCCACGGATGCTAATGGGAACGTGCTGCCTGTCCGGCTGAACATCCTGCTGGCGGTTGAACCCGGGGCTTCAGCAGCTCCGCTCGGGATGACGGAGGCCTGGAAAAGCTCCAGGGACACCCCTGCCTCCAGGGTGTCCGTAGGGATAACCTAACCAAACTGGGCAGGGAAGTGCTGGGAATAACCGTGTTGTTCCGTATCTTCTGCCATAGACAAGGCAACCTGATGTGTCTCTGTCTAAGCTGCTGTTATAGTGGAAAGTCTTTCTGGCATGTCAGGCTAGTGAACTATTCTTCACTTAATGCAGGGGGTTTTAGGTGATATAAAATGCAGCTCGTCCTTTGTATTCTGTCTGCGAATGTTCCTAATTATCGCCGGTAAACTGTAAATTTTGAAATACCTCATTAAGAAACTTCCCAGCCGTATATTTCCCAAACACAGAAAAGTGAAAAACAAAACTTTGTTGCTCCCAGGATCCTCCCTGCAGCCCTTCCTCAATGCTAAAATCCAAACCGCTGCCAGATGGGACATTTACGGGAAGGAATTGCCCATGATCCGGGTGCTCCGGAGGGGCCGGGGCTTCGCGTGGAGTCGCACGGACCCGCAGCAGAGCCGCTCCGTGAGCCAAGGCTGGAATCCTGCGGAAACCGGGAGCAAACACCCTTCTCGGCAGAGCAGCTGCTTGTTACCGTGGAGCAGAGGAATCAACCTGGTATCAACACTTCCATGTTAAAACAGCATTTTTTGTTTTCCAGGTGGAAGCTGTGTTTTAAAATACCGCAAAGTGGTCCATGTTAATCTGGTTTTAGTGAGAGGAGCTGTAGGTGCTGCCTGTGCCACCTCGTAGTGACGCTGAGATGGGTTTGTGTCACGCAGTCCTCCCCGAATCCATCCAGTTTATGCCAATATTGAACGTTTTGGTTAACTCTGGGCAAAACAGCCTGGGACGAGACCTCACACGGACCCAAAGGAGGGAACTGAGACCGGTCTCCGTGCAGCCTGCAGCCTGGTCCCTGACCCCGCAATCTGGCTCGGAAGGCTTTAAATAATGGCTGCAATAATGACACGACACTGTATTTGCGCTCAGGCCACGCGTGCTCGTTGAGGGTTGCCTCACCTCGCTTGCATCAGCGTCCTGTCCGCGTCCCGGCCTGCACGGGTGCCGAGCAGCGCGCGCAGGTAGGTGCTCCTCGTGCAGGGACGTTGTAATTACAGCCCGCCATCCCCACACACATCCTGGGCTGCAGGAACGTGACCCACTTGGGGTTCCTGGGCCCTCTAATGAACGGCGGGTGCCTCCCGAGCAGCCCTGCTCTCTGGAGAGCTGCTGGTGAGGAGCAACAGATCAATCTGGTTGCATTAGTGCTGCACAGGATGCTCACAAAGTGCTGTTGGCCTCTCGGAGCAGGTGGCAACTGCTGGTGTTCCAAAAGGCAAGGAAGGACAGGAAAACCCATAAACAAGTGCACGTTCTGCTAAGTGACTTCAGTATAAAGACTGAGGATGATTTAAGAGCTGAATCATAGAATCACAGAATGCTCAAGGTTGGAAGGGACCCCTAGGGATCATCTAGTCCAACCCCCTGCACATGCAGGGTCACCTAGAGCACGTGGCACAGGACTGCATCCAAGCGGGTTTGAAGATCTCCAGAGAAGGAGACTCCACAACCTCTCTGGGCAGCCTGTTCCAGTGCTCTGGCACCCTCACTGGTAAGAATTGTTTCCTTAAGTTCCTCTGGAAATTTTGGTGCTTCAGTTTGTGGCCATTTCCTCTAATTCTGTCAGTGCCACCACTGAAAAGAGACCAGCCCCATCCTCCTCACTGCCTCCCTTGAGGTACTTATAGACACTGCTCAGGTCCCCTCTCAGCCTTCTCTTCTCCAGCTGAACAGGCCCAGCTCCCTCAGCCTCTCCTCATAGGGCAGATGTTCCAGGCCCCTGATCATCCTTGTAGCCCTGTGCTGGACTCTCTCCAGCAGCTCCACATCCCTCTTGTCCTGTGGAGCCCAGAACTGGACACAATACTCCAGATGTGGCCTCACCAGGGCTGAGTAGAGGGGCAGGATCCCCTCCCTCGACCTGCTGGAGATGCTCTTCTTAATGCACCTCAGGATCCCATTGGCCTTCTTGGCCACGAGGGCACCTGCTCCCTCACGGAATGAGATGATCTAGGGCCTGGAGCTCTCATATGAGGCCAGGCGGAGACAGCTGGGGCTGGAGAAGGGAAGCGTGAGGGGGAATTTTCCCAAATGGTGGCAGTGTGTGAAGGGGACGGGCTCTGCCAGCTGCCCGGGACAGGATGAGGGACAAGCGGCGTGAGCAGAAACGCAGGAAGCTCCGTCTGAGCAAGAGGAAAAACCTCTTCCCTGGGAGCAGCAGGACCTGGATCCGGCTGCGGAGCTGCCGTCCTCGGAGATGCTCCGAGGGCTGGATGGTCTCGCGCGGCCCCTTCCCACCCCAACCCTTCTGCTGTTGACCTTTAGAATGGCCTCCCTTTTTATTATTATTTTTAATTAGAATAGTTTTATTTTTCTTACATGGGCTTGCCAAAAAGCCTGCAGCTCGTTAGCATATTGAAATACTCTGCATGTTGCTGTGATCTCAGCCTAGGAAAGAAAATCAGTGAGGTCCAGGTTTGCTCTGTCGCACGTGGTCGGCGTCGCTGGGTTTTGCCTCTTTTGTCTGAATTTCAGAATTTCAGTCGGGGGGAATAGGAAGGATTCCTCACGCCGAGGACTTTGCATTTTGGCTCTTCACACAGCACTCTGCTCCCAAACTGAGTTTCAAACGTGTCCAAATTCCAGCCTGTGTTTGCCCAGCCTCTGAGCACCAAGTTCGGGAGGAAATCTCGTGAAAATACCTAGGCCTGGAGGCCCCTGGCACTGCTCAGCCTCCCGGTTGAGGCTCAGTTCCAAAGCTGAGTCTCTCTGAGCTTGTCCTGCCTCTGCCCCGTGGCCTTTAAGTCCAAGGACTTTAAGGAGATAAAGAAAACAAACCTTGCCTGAGCGTAGTGCTAGCCAAAGGGTAGTTTCTATGGAGAACAGATTGATGGCTTTGGTTTGCATGAAAAGCGAGGTGAGTTTGTCTGCCAAGCAGACGGGGACAAGGCAAAGTCAAGACGTTGTCTGCGTTCTGCCCCGGGCTGTTTCCCAGTGTCCTTGCCGTGGGATTTCCCTTAACGCCATGCTGGCGATTGCCTGGATTCCCCCAGGAAAACCGGATTTTGGAGGAGGTGTCTCCGACGGGCGCGGGGAGGATGGAAAAGGCCTCCTGGCTGCCCCTGGGCTCGGTTTTAACACCCGCCTGCTCCCTTCCCGTCTGCTTCCTTTTGGGACATCCCTTTAATCCCCTCCGTTAGGCGCAGGGGATGGAGGCCCTTCGCGGTCCCCGGGGCCGTTTTTCAGGCGTCCTCCTTCGACGCGTCACCCCGTTGCAGGTTTGTCACCCCCACAGGGTCACACCAAGATCCGGACACCGGAGGCAGCGCCGCAGACCCCGCGTTACCTGCGACGGTTTCAGAGGGGCGACGGGGCCGGACGGGCGTCCGGAGAGGCCCCGCGCGTTCCCTGGCGACGCTCCGAGCGAGGCCTCGCTCCTAAGCCCCTGCGATCTTTCTGTTTTTAACTCCTAATCCGATCCTCTGCCGCCTAAGCCACCTGGCTGCTGCTGATTTTCCTTGCCCTGCGTGGGGCAGCTAAATTGGTCCAGACCGCTTAATCGGCCGGTGAGAATCAACCTTTTCCCAGTGCGTTTCCCTTAGCGGATACGTGAGGAACTCCCGGCTGCTCTAGCAGGTTAAGGAGGAACTTTGTGAATGCAACAGGCTCCTCCTGCTTGTTCCCTCCGTCGTGTTTGGGGACACCTCTTCTCTCATCATTCCTCCCGTTGGCAGGGTTGGCTTTCCTGCTGTGGCAAGGCCTCAATATAGGTACCTCAATACCTACCTCAATATAGGTAGATATTTCCCAAGAAATAATGAGACTGGCTTCTGATTTCCTTAGGGCTCTCGAGCAAAGACGTTTGTCACTGAAGTGCTTTTTGTTGGGCTCCTGCGTGCCGGCGCTCCTCGCTTCCCTTTTCCCTCATGGAAACCCGTCCTGGAATGCCCTCGGCCTCGGTTTGCAGGGCGTTAGGGCTGCTGGATGGTTCTCGTTGCTGCCTTTCCTGGTTTGATGCACGGTTGAACCTTCCTATTTAGACCCGCCTGTGCTTGGTGCTGCCGTCCTGCGCTCTGTGATCCTTCCTGCCGGCGGCCGTTTACTTCCATAAATAAATATCCCCCTGTATATTCAGTCAACCCACAAACCAGCCCTGCATTAAAGCTATATTGGGTGTTAGATTCCACCCAACTCTGCTCCAGTCCAGAGTTCGATAACTTAAGCACCAAGTTTATCTTTTGATTTTACAGCACCATCCCTTGAAATGGCCCTCGTCACCTGCAGTCGCTTCCCTGGAGCAGACCAAGTTTGACTTCCTTAATGAACACACAAGGCTAAATGGTTTAAATTGTTTCTCGTTACAGATGTTCTCAAACAACGATGAAGCTGTGATCAACAAGAAGCTCCCCAAAGAGCTGCTGCTCCGGTAAGCTGCCTTCGCGCGCGGGCTCGGAGCCCCAGCTTTGCTCACAAACCAGGAGCTTGAGCTGTTTCACTCCCCAAG
This sequence comes from Tinamus guttatus, assembly GCF_059628265.1. Taxonomy (NCBI): domain Eukaryota; kingdom Metazoa; phylum Chordata; class Aves; order Tinamiformes; family Tinamidae; genus Tinamus; species Tinamus guttatus. The sequence continues at coordinate 507,271 of NW_028289189.1, read as the reverse complement.
TCATAAAAAAAAGTGGAAGCAGATCAAAGGTCTCCATCAGCAGCAGTTTGTGCAAAATATTGTTACATTTTATTTTTTTAAAATGCTGGTTTGCTGGTTGCCTGTCTTATAGATGAAGAACTGTAGGACTAAACGAGTCCTTAGTGAAAATAAATGGTAAGTAGAGGCTAATATGCAGAATAGGCTTCTGCCTGTCTTCTATAAAGTGTTCCATTTAAAAATAACAATCCAGGGGAATTCTCTTGTTGCCATTAAGCCTGAGCAAACTTTGCCCTGCTCCTTGTAAACAGGAACCAGATGCTCAGCACCTGGCAGGATGGGGATGTTGGCAGAGATCAAATGGATCTTGGTCTGCGGCTCTGCCCTCTCCCCGTGCTGCCCTTCCACTCCCACATTCTGGAATTTGCCTTTCCCAGGGCAGCAGTAGTGCCAGCGCCTGTGATTGCTCCTCGGTCCTGTTCAATGTCTGTTAAGTTCGGGATCGTCAGTGGTTTCAGTGGAAATGTTTGGATCTAAACAGTGCCAGGCGATTGTAGGGGGCAGCTTGGATTATTAAAATGAACAAAATTCTTAACACTGCAAGAAACTGTGCAAATCTAGCGGCATTTATTGCCAATAAAAAGCCTAGGGAAATCTAGCGGCATTTATTGCCAATAAAAAGCCTAGGGAGAGAATGTCTGGTACACAAAACGGCTCCTCACTGACTTGTGAAATAAAGTGAATGAAAGAAAAACTACCAGTTGAGAATGACTCCTCTTTGTCGATGCTGCTGTCTCCTTTATTCCCTATAGTGGCATCTCCAATCTGGTTCAGCTTCTTTTACTCCAATGTTGTTCATTTGAGCACAATCTTGTTGAAATCACAGTTTCTTCGTCCAAACGGGTCCCCCCAAACGCAGCCCGCGCTGGTTTGAGTGCAGCTTTGTGCAGGTGATGGCACTTGTCCTCACCCAGCCCTGCCCACGGGCGCTGCCATGGATGAGTTGCAGCAAAGGGGGAATTCGAAGCCCTGAGGAACAGAGGAATTTCCTGGAAAACAGGATTTGGGAAGCAGGGGGAGTGACCTGTCCCAGCTAGGGAATTTTGTCATTACAGGCCATGGTGTAGCTGGGTTCTCAGCCCTGCACGTTTTTGATGCAGGGAAGTATCTGTTGTGTCTTTAGCCAAGTAATCATCCCAACCTGCTAGAGGCTTGAGCACATGTTTGGGGTTGCGAGAATCTGGGAAAAATCAGGAGATGGAGTTTATAAATGTTAACGTTCATAGGTAATGGTTTGGGAGTTGGAATTCACTGTTAACATACTGGGAAGATTAATTAGTGTGGATTGACAGTGCAGCCTTTGAAAGAGAAACTTAAATGCGTTTCAGATTCCGTCGTGTTCTCCTTGTCGCCGGCGAGCAGTAGTTTGTTGTGTGTTCTCACGGATGAAGCGGGAAATGGGATTATCCGTAGCCTCCTTCCCTAAGAGCAGGGCTCTTTCCAAAGCCTTCTCCTGGCCGGCGCGCGGCTCTACCATGGGTTAAGTGGCTCCTGCTCCGTGCTGCCTCCTAGCCCAGGCCTGGCATGTCCAGCCCTTGACTTTGCCGTGCCACCCTTGGGCCCCTTGTCGATTGATTCCCCAGGAGCTTCCATTGGATTCGGGCCAAAGATGCAGCGAGAAAGCGGGAATTGTGTTAGCAAATCCCGAGTGGATTAGGAGACCAGAGCGACGCTCCGAGTGCCGCTTTTAGCCAAATCGTGCGTTATTTGCAGTGAGTGCAGGAACTCCCGGGCCCTCGTGTCACCCTCCGAGGTGACAGGGGAGCTTTTCCCCTTCCCTTTTGCTGTGACTGGAAGGGAGGAGCGGGAAGCGGGAGGAATTTGGCAGAGACCTGCTGGCGCTGAGAGAGGGATGGGAGCCTGGGATTTCCATGGAGAACGCAAGAGTTTAATGAAAATATAGAAGCTCTGCCTGCTTATTGACTTAGCTACTGTTCCTATGGAGCTGGGTATTTTTTGGTCCTCTGACAAGAATTCAGAGGAAAAGTAGGAGTATTCCCTAGCTTCCGTCATGTGCTTAGCCTTTCCTTGGATTGCTGCTCGCTGGCGTTGCACTGACTAAACCTTCAGTGCACACATATATATGAACATGAGTTACTTCTTAGGAGCAGGTCTTCCCTGGAATTAAGAAGGAGGAGGGAATTCTCTTCCGAATCCTTGCGTGTAACACCATGCAAATAGATATATATCCGTGCGTGGAGACAGCATGCATTAACACAGGTAGTGGGATAGCAGATAAGTCGCATGCACACAAAAAAATCCCCCTGGAAGCAGCATCTTCACATACCTAAGTCTCTTCCAGCACCTGCAGATCTGTTGAGAATACAGGGAATTTTATTACAGACCCCTGCTCAAGTCCACAGACTTGTGAGGAGTTAAATCAAGAGATGCAGGTAACGAGACAGGTACATTTTGTGTGAGGAGAGTGTTTTATAAGATGTTGCATTGGAACCGTGGGCCTTGTCCCGGGTCTTTCACGTTTGCTGGTGACAGCAGCATTCCCTCTCCAATGGTCATTAGCTTTAAAATATTGAGGAAAATGTGCAGATGGTTTCTTGGAGTTAAACACTTGCAAAAAACCTTCTCCTTCTGTGGAGAATTGCCCCAACAGTGAGACCTTACTGTGTTTCAGTATCTGCTCGATCATCTCCATTTGTGGCATGTAATTGTTCAAATGACCATCAATCATAAAATATATCGATTAATTGCTTATAGACTTGGGAGTTTTGATTGAATTTGGTAATCCACGGATTCGCAGGCAAGGCAGTGTATGCATGAACTGAAAACATAGAGTCCCAGCCCACTATAACATTGCAAAGCATTACTGCCTGATTCTTTTATCCCAGTAAATAGGGCAGCAAGGCCAGGGTGTTACCTGGGTGTGCCCTGGCACAGGAATGACGTTCCGCAGCGGAGCGACCGGATCGGCGGAATCCCGGCGGCGCTCCGCGGTGTTCCGGAGCCAAACATCCCTCCTCCTGCTGCCTTAGCAGCACTGGGCGTTTAGAACAGAGCTGAAAAATCAGAAATAAGCCACCAATTGAAATCAGAGCGTGGTTTTACTTCGGTTTCTTAATTATTTTGCTGCCTGCTCGGGAGTGAGGTTAGAAAAAAGCCCCCGTCTTGGTTGAGCAGCGCTGGGTACAGCCATGCTCTTGTGTCAAATACCTGTTTATTTTGCCATACCCTCACCTAATTGCTTGTCTGACAGCCAGAAGCATTTGATTTTTAGATAAATAATCATTCTGTTTACTGCCAGTAAATACTATGAGGTGTGAGATTAGTATTTTGCAGTAATTCAGTGTCTGTGGCTTCTCCTTTCACTTATTGTTTGATCTGCACTTCTTTTTGCAATTAAGCTTTGAGCTGAATTATGAAGCTCTGCTGTTTTTCCACTCTATTTTTCCTTTAAGTTTTCTGTGTTCTCTTTGTTTTAAATGCAAATAACCAAAAAAAATTTTTTTTTTTGCTTGCAGAATTTTCTCTTTCCTGGATGTGGTCACTCTGTGTCGTTGTGCTCAAGTTTCCAGGGTAAGAATTGTTGTTGCTGGTAAAATTTGACAATTTATTGTACTTATGTTGCAGTTTTCACACTTCCAGACTTCCTTGCGTGTAAAAATTAGGGAATTAATAGTAAACTCCGTGCAAAGATTATTTCACTTATTTAGTGTCCCATATCAAGTTGGGAATATCGGAAACTTGTGACAGCCTCGATGCAGCCGCAGAGGCGTCTCCCAGAATCCCAGAAGGGTTGAGGTTGGAAGGGACCACTAGGGATCATCCAGTCCAACCCCTGCTCCAGCAGGGATGCCCGGAGCATCCAGGTGGGATTTGAGGATCTCCGGAGAAGGAGCCTCCACGGCCTCTCTGGGCAGCCCATTCCAGGGCTCCGTGGGGGAACAAGCGATGCGGGTAACAGAGCAGTTTTCCCTGTTGGCTGCGTTTACTTGTTGCTTTTCCATCTAAGCAGAATGTTGTTTCTAAAAGGAACAAACTGTAACTAGGTCCCCACTGGCGTTTTTTTTCATATTAACAACACGTTTACATTTTTTCCCCCGATAAAGGCATGGAATGTTCTGGCCCTGGATGGCAGTAACTGGCAGCGAATTGACCTGTTCAATTTCCAGAGGGATATTGAGGTATAACCAAGTGACATACAAACCCATTTTTTTTTTGTTAAAATGTAATTACAGCCTAGAATGGATTAATACTCCCAGTGTAACCCCTTTTTCCTTCCCTGGAGATAGAAATCATTAATTTCAGTTCTTCTTAGCTTCAGGGAGTCTTTAAAGCCTTGGCAATCCGTTCAGCTTTTGAAAATGGACAGAATTATATATCTGTATCAAGATGTAAAGGTAGTGATGGAAGGAGAGTATTTTTATGGGGGTTCTGAAAACAAATAAGTAGGGAAGGGAAATTCTTGTGAAAATTACTATGTATAGCAGAACTTAAGCTACCTTTCCCTCAGAAATGCTGACATAAACTCAAAGTAGACCCCGAAGACTGGGAACTTGCTTTTAAACATGGCCTTCAACATGCCTCTTTTCCTGTCTGTCTTTAATATTAAAAATTGAAGTGTAAATGGAGATGATGCAGAAGGACCCTAGATCAAAATTGCCCCTAAAAGATGTTGCTTTGGAGGTGCCTCTTTGTGTGTTAGTTTTGGACCACACACCTCGGATTGGAGTGGATGGTGCTGTCATGCTCTTTGGAAACTTCAAATTGCATTAAACAGGATAAGAGGCAAACCTAAAGTTTCTTAGCAAACCGTTTGTATTCTATTTAAAGCAATTCGAAGCTGGGAGGCAGGGAGTGTATCATTTTTAATTCATTAGGCATAAACCAGAGGATCCCTGAAGATTCGCACCTGGTGGGAAATATCCATCATATTTATGGAGAAAAGACTTAAAATAATCTCTCTCTGCCAGCATCTATCTGGGCAGCTGAGATACGCGAGTAAAGGGGATAGGGGACAGGATAGGGACTTCTGTGTGTTTGCAGGGGTCTGAACGGCCTGAGAGTCCTTGAAGAAAGTAAACCGTGTGGGTTTTGTTCTCAGTAATAAATACTTAATTTCTTGACGAGCCCTGGAAGTTCTGGACCCAGGTAATTCTTTGTTTTCGTAGGGATACAGTGAAGTTGTTAATGGTGCTTGATCTGGGAAGGCAATGGGAAATGAGGGCAGAGCTGCTCTGCCATGCTGTCCCTGTGCAGGAGAGAGAGGGAGGAATGCTGTGAATATAAACGAGGCTTTTCCCCGTTCTTGAGCGACTTTTGCATGGTTTTAACATCTCCGTGTTCTCTAACATCACTCTACATGGAAACACATGTTCCTTCTTAAACATTGACTTCCCCCTTGGAAAAAAAATGCTTTCGTATGTTCTACCTAACCTAAAAGTACCTACTTAGACTTTCTTGGGTCCTAAATGTGTTTGCTTTAAAGGAACACAGACCCAGCAATCAATGTAAATTCCATGTATTGTGTGAGTGTATTTGGATCCTCTAGCCCAAGCACGTGAACTCGTAATCATAGAGGAGCTGCAGAAGGACACGGAGCATTCCAGCTTCTCCAGCCCTTCCACCCTGTCCTGCAGGTTGAGCTTTCAGGCTTCTGTCAGCCTCTAGGCACTGCAGCCCTCAGCAGTGTCTTTTCCTTCTGCACTTAGTTTGAGAAGGTAAATATCTGAGAAATGTGCACTTTAACTGAATTGCCCTGGATCTATTGGGGAAAAAAAAAGTTTGGGTCCCTTTTTCTTTAAAACTGAAGGGCTAGTTCTGCCTCGTTCTGTCTTTCGAGTGGAAATGTATCTGTTTCTAGTAAATTCGCTGTACTTGTTTGCAGCTCTCCCTGCCTGTTGTGCAGCAGAGGTGCTTGGGCAGCATGTGTTGATGTCCAGGAGCTCTGGACTCCAGGATATTCCTCATGCACCAGCCTGAGCTTGCTTGCTCTGGCCTTAGGGAATCGCTCCATATCTCTCCATCTTCAGAAGCTGAATAATCCTCCCTCTCCCTGTCTTAGATTATGATGGCATTTTTGTTATCTTAGCACTGTTTTAGAATTAAAAAAATGTTGTTAACCTACAAAGTTTCGAATTCAACTTTGTCAGTGCTGAGGGCGGGTTTTTTATTACTATTCTTAATGTAAAATGTTCTTTCTCCGGCAGGGTCGAGTAGTGGAGAATATTTCTAAAAGATGTGGGGGTTTCTTGCGGAAGCTGAGCCTGCGTGGCTGCCAAGGAGTGGGAGACAACGCGTTAAGGTAGTGGTATGGCCTCTTTTGCTCCTAAATACAGTGCAGAGAACGATTCCCTTTCTGCCATCACAAGAGACTCAAATAACTTGGGAATGGCTGAAATCTTGAGGATGTATGCCTAACTTAAAACCTCAAAACCAGTAACATATAAGCCTTTTTAATTTATCATTTTTAGCTTAACACAGTAGCTATTTTTGTCAGTTTAAATAGTTTACCAACTGCTACTACAAGATAAGTAGTAATTGGCACTGCATGACAAACTTTGCCCTTAGTCTGGAAAGTCCCTACACAAGATACAGGGCAACCCAAGTCATTTTTCTTTTATTTTTGCTTGAGACAATTGCTTAAAACTTTCTGATGCATTGAGGTTAAAGCAAAGTTTTAGAACACAGGGAAATCTGTCACCTAAAAAAAGCTGCTTTGTCTTTTCTTTATGAAGGACATTTGCACAGAACTGCAGAAATATTGAAGTTCTGAACCTAAATGGCTGCACGAAGATCACAGATGCGTGAGTAACATCCTCTTCTCTCTCTCATCCTCTCTGCTGCCTGCCCTGTGTTTTCTCCATCTCCTGTGTAAGGGAAGACTGGATTGGGCGTGCAGTGGGCAATATGATGCATGTCACATGAAACATGTATGTCTGAGTGAACATATCGCATGGAACTCTTGTATGTTCTCTTGCAGTACATGCACCAGTCTCAGTAAGTTCTGCTCTAAACTCAGGCACCTTGATTTGGCTTCCTGCACTTCCATAACCAACTTGTCTCTGAAAGCACTGAGGTAGGAGCTGCCAACACGGACGTTTGCCAGTTGATCCCAGGTAGCCTGACCTGCCCCATGGGCCTCGTGTGCCTCTGCAGACACTGAAATGGGATGAGGTGCAGCCGTGCTTGGAATCTGGGTGTTCCCAGGGGAGCTCGGAGTTCACCTGTTACCCCTTTTAGTTTGCAGAGAGAGAGAGAAGGACTCAGCAAAAGCTGCCCTCAAGATCGTTGTTATCCATCCTGGTGCCTGTTAGCAGTAGAAGAATAATTATATTGTATTTTGGCTTTAGAGAAGGGGTTTTAGGGGAGGCAAAGAAAAGAAAACACACTGACTGCGCATTTTTTAGGTGCTTGCTTAGTAACAGATTCTGGATTGTAAGTGCATATTTGGCTAGGGTTGCACAGTTAGAAGGTGAACATCAGCATGTGACTGTTTGTCTTTTTAAACTGCTTGGGAGACACGTAACTACTTAAATCTGCTAAATAGAATGGCCAAGTAATCTAGAAAAGGAAGGGAAAATCAGACATTGGTGGGAAGGGATTGGAACAGAGAAAAGGAGGCAAAAAACAGTAAAGGTAATAGGGGCTGAGCTATTAAAAAGAATTTTAGTAGTGTCCCAGCTGTATCACGGAAAATACCAAGGAGGGTGCAGCCAGAGGAAAAACATATATTTGAAAAAGCAAATAAGTGATTACATTATTTTTACAGCATGATATTTCTCCCCTGCAGGGGCTTCATATTTGTCCCTAATTTTACATGATCAAATTTGTGCTGCAGTTATCTCAAATATACGAGGGCTGCCAGTCACAAGTGGGAATCTTACTGCTCTTGGCAGCTGTTTGTCAATGCAAAACTACACCTGGAAAGTTAGAAGCAGCACGGTAGAAATCATCCCTTTTTGCCTTGGGATGAGGGTGGTTTTTGCTCTGTGCAGATCCAGAAAGCCCATAAACCTTGTCCTGGTGTGAGCGTTGCGAGGGGTCCAAGACGGGGTGAATCAGGCTTTTGGTGGACTCTAAGGAGCCTGGAGCTCCTGCTCCTGCCTTTGGAGAGCTCTGCACCTCTGGAGATGATGGTTGGCAAGGCCAAGCTCCCTGTGGGGTGAGGGGTGCTTCCTGTGCACATGGGGATCCCACAAATGGGAATTTCCTAGATTCCGCCTTGAAACAGCATTTCGGGGGGGAAAAATAAGTAAATAAATAAATAAGCTTGCACCCACTTTTCCTTTTGCCTCCCAAGTGAGGGATGTCCACTGCTGGAACAGCTGAATATCTCCTGGTGCGACCAAGTGACCAAGGATGGCATCCAGGCCCTGGTGAGGGGCTGTGGGGGGCTCAAAGCCCTGTTCCTGAGAGGCTGCACGCAGGTACGGAGAGCGCCCACGGCACTGGGAACTGCTGGAGCTGGAAGTTTGGGCATGCAGTGTTAGCGTTTTTTTTCTATTTCCAGAAATATTCTGTTATTGGAATTATTCACAGTCTGGCTGGCTGGAGATGAAGTGCTTTTACTGAAATTTCTTAATAGCTTTAAGCTCAGCATGAATAGTAGGACAGTGAACAAATTGCACATCTGGCTGTGAAATCCTTCTTCCTTTTTTTTCCCTATTGGGAACACACTTAAAGAGTGTGTGAGTGTATTTTGTTTTTAAGATAACTTGGTTATTCATGGCTGTGGCTGCCTTTGGAAGGCTCAAAGTTTTAGAGAGCCTGGTGGTACTTTGATCTGTAAGCTTGGGAGAGAATTTTCTCTGCATGTCTCTTGGATTTTTAGCTAGTTGAAGAGAATCACAGTGCTATGTGACTCTGTGAAGACTTCTCTGCAGCCAGTTAGAAACATTAGCCCATTCCCTTCAGTGCATTATATAGCTCTAGAGCTGTAGGATAGTAATATTGAAGAGACTCCATGAAAAGGTCTGTGATACTCATTTTTTGCAATATAAATGATGCACTGACTCCCACAGCTGACACTTGGCTTCCTTCCTCCTTACTCCTTTTGTTATTTGGACTTAATTTCCTTTTAACCTTGCTCTTGCTGTTTTACTTGTTGAATCATTGAGAAGTTTAATATGTTAAATGCTTCCCTGTATTGCAGCTTTACTAAGTAGCAATGTCAATTATGCACTAGGGCAGGGAGAACATGAGCATTTGATGAACAAGACCTCAAGATAGGCCTGGAAACTGATTTCCTAGATCTCTGGTTCTTACACCCCAAAGCCTGAAAGCGCTTGTGTATTTTAGATTATTTCTTTTCTTGAGAGGCAGAGATTTCTTAAGCACGAGTCAGGAAGTACCGTTTTCACCAAAAATATGTAGGAGAACAGCTGTATGTTTTTATTTTGCAAAAAGCACGTTTCTCCTGTGCATGCACACCGAAAGCCATAAAAGGTTAGTGTGATAAGCAAAGCAGGGATACACTTGTTATGTATATAAAGCAATAACACGCATTTTGTGTGCAAACAAGCTTAGCTGTAGGGGCTGTAGTCAGTCATTTTTCAGTCATTTATAAGATGGGTATATGTGGCTATAAAAAGAGGACTTGATTGGAGACATAACAATCTCAACCTATTTTTGGAGTTTAGATTATAGAAACAGCTTGAGCTGCTAGTAATTTATGGGGAGAAATATTGATGTCAATACATCCCTGATATCAATTATTTGCCATCTGTTCTTACACATTTAAGAATTGCAGGCTTTCTTATTTTCAGAAAGCTTTGTGGATGGTTTTTGATGAAATAACACTTGAGAGTGAGACTTCAACTATTGCGGTATAAAAAACATGCTGTTTGTAGGCCCTCACTGGATCCTAATGAGGAATTAGCTTAATTTCTGTAAATGGTTTCTGATTTCACTTCTTGCTTGCTTTGCCATGCGTGTTGGATCAGATCAGCGTTTCTTTAAATCAGTAACTAAGTGCTGTGGGTCTTTGAACTCTGCCCCAGAGATGGTAAGAAGTGATGTGCACTCATTGCTGTGTATTTTGAGACTCTGTCCCTACAGATACCCCAGCCACGGGTGTTTTGTTGTTCTCAGAGCTTTCTTTAAAGATTGTTCAAGGCACTAACAGGTTGCTTCAGTCTTTGATACTTTTCTTTGCAGCTTGAGGATGAAGCTCTCAAGTACATCGGCGCACATTGTCCCGAACTGGTGACTTTAAACCTTCAAACATGCTTAGTAAGTAAACCTGCTTACGACTTCCCAGCTCAGCCACTGTGCATTTTGGACCATCTTTAAACACAGCCGTGCAGAATGTCCTTTGTCCCAGAAACATCATCATCTGTGCAGACAGGGCAAAAATTAAGGAAAAAAAAAGATGAAAAACAGCTTTTTGGTAGCATTTGGTGATGTTGAATAAGCCCCAAAATTGTGTCTTAGCATTCAGCTTGTCCAAGCTGCTTGTCTCTCTGCCCTGCCCACAGGGCTCGTAAACCCATTTGCAGGACTAGCTGGAAAAATTCTTTCCATTGGGCTGGAATGTTTGTTCTAACCAGATTCACTCCAGTCTCTTTTTAAAATTGAACCAAGAAGTGCAGTTGCCGTGCACAGAAGGGCTGTAAACCAATTATTCTGCAGTGCCAAAAATATATGTTTAAGCCAGGACAGAAATTGTAATGAGCTTTTTATACCCTCATGCATTTAGTCGACGCAGTGAATAACTAGGCACTCCCTTCCTTTCCCACTGGAATGGAAAAGGCTTCCAGGGCTGCAGGACTGTCCTTTTTTTTTTCTCTCCAGTGTAAGGAATAGTTTTAGCAAATACCAGACTGACCAGAGACTCCACCTGGGTGCTTGCAAGGAAGGTGCAAAGTGGTAGTAGCAAATGCCAGAGCTGCAGCCGGAATCTCAGCAGGATTCTTCCTTTTTTTTTTTTTAAGTTTCCTGGAAGCTGGGAAGTGAGTGAGGCTTAACCTGGGCCTTGGGCAGACGCAGCCTGGGCTGCCTCCGTCTTTCCCTTCATCAGGTTGGACTAAATGATCCCTAGAGTTCCCTTCCGACCTTGGGAATTCTGTGATTCTCACGCTGCCCACGTCACTCGTGGGTCCAGCAGCTCCCTGGCTGAGTCCCGGGACCTCCTGCACTTCCTGGGTAACATCTGGAACAGGTTTGAGCACTGCTGGCACCCAGGACTCGTTAGCAGAGGACTGGAATGACCCCTCTGTATCCAGGGCTGCAGCCAGACCGATGGAGTCACCAGTGCCCTGGCCTGAATTTGCCATGGTCTACCCTAAACCCAGTGTCTTGCACCTGAGATTTTGGTCCCCAGCCCTTGAGATGTATTTTTTAAAAGGCTCTTTGTAAAGAAAGAGGAAAACAAGACTTATTTTCTGTGCGACTATGACTTTACAGTGCCTTTTTTTATCTTTTCTTTTGCTCTTTACTAGCAAGTGTTGCAGGGAAAGCCAGGAGGCTGCTTCTGTTGCCCCATCATTCCCCCGTGCAGTAGTAGCCCAGCTCAGAAACGTGTCCCACATGTGGAATCCCTTCCAGAACATTGCTGCAGAGCAGCTCATCCTGGCCAGCTGCTCCCATGAGATACTTGAATGCCTTTTTTTTTTCTTTTTTTTGCTTGAAAGAAGCATAACTTGGCGCGAGCGAAGCGCCTGCTTGGAAATCTGAGGGCAAGATGAGCAGCGTGCTGCACCTCCACCTCCGTTGTTATGGCTTGTGATGTTGTTGTTGTTTTTCTTGTAGCAAATAACAGATGATGGTCTCATTACAATATGCAGAGGATGCCACAAGTTGCAATCCTTGTGTGCTTCAGGCTGCTCTAACATTACAGATGCCATCTTGAATGCCCTGGGACAGAACTGCCCAAGGCTTAGGTAAGTTTTTGGTGCAGGGTTACCTAAATTTGGGTGACCTATTGCGTATTTACCATAGGATGTTGGTGATGTGCATTATAACATTGAGCTGCTTAGGCTCTGAAGGTTTCTCTAGCCTGAAAAAGTACTTTATTTCTGAGTTTATTTGCAGGCTTTTGCTCTGAGGTGATAGCAGTTGTGCACAAACTTTGGTTTCTAAACTCGGTGCAAGCAGAACAGTGATAAAAGAGCTCCCTGCTGTGGTGGTGTGTACTGCCAACAGGCTCACTTCGTAACAGTATTCTCCTAAACCATTTGTGCATCTACTTTTTTATAATGGAAAACAGCTCAGGTTAGGTTGCCCTTGTACTGAGAGCTGAAAACACATTTAATCAACCATTTTTCCTCTTAATAGGTGATTTTTAACAGGGTTTTAATGATAAGATAGCAGATGGAATTGTGTTAATTTTGACTGTGCTTGAAAGAGTGGGCTTCCAGCATCATCTGTGCAGGTGCTTGCTTTATTGTTATTTTTAAGATGCTTATTTTTATTAGGACAAGTTTCTTCAGGAAGATTTTGCTGTAATTCAGAAAATGGCCAGGTGCAGAAAGAAGATAGAGCTATTATCTAGCATCTGTAACGACTGTGTGGCCTGAATTATATGCCATAAGATACAGTGTCTTCCAGGGGGGAAAAAAAAAAATCCTTTTTTTCTGTGATAAAAGCCCATTTAAAGAATTATGGTTCCAAAGTGCAGCATACAAGTGTGTGGAAACCAAAGAGGAAGGTAAAACATGACTTTGGTTCCAAGAGGTTTCTGTGCTTGTGTTTAACTGCAGTTTGACAATATTAAGTTGCGTAAAGCAGAATGAAGATGCATTTCAGGAAAGTTGCCTTTCTTTTCTGTAAAAGTAGGTAAATGCGTTAATACCAGGGATTAAACGTCTTTAGAACTGCAGTAGCTCTTTGGCAGAAGGTTTATTCGTCGTCACAGCGGCAAGTTTGCCTCCTAGAGGACTTCATAGCTGTGGCCTTAAATATTTATTCTCTCATGCCCATCCTCCAGGGTGCCATGGACATTATCCCGTATTAAACCCGTTTTCCTGGTGAGCTCCGTGCTCAGGGTGGGCACCAAAGGAGGCTGCCGGGGGAGATTGTGGAGTACCCAGCAATAAAGATTTTTTAAAGCATTTTGGGACAGCATTTCTCAGAAAAGAGAGCTTAGAACCGTCCTGCCTTGGAGCAGGATGCAACGGGGTGGCCTTTGGAGTCCCCTTCTAGCCTGACCTCTTCTTTTGTGTTTTCTCCTGTGACCTGCACTCAGGTATAGAGGGTGGATGCTCTGTGCAAATTCTCCTCTCAGAGAGCACAGCCTAAACCAGCTTCTTTTCTGGGTTGCTGGAAGCTTTTAATGAAACACTCTGAAAAGCAAAATGACTCCACCATGGTTATTATACATTCTTTCTGTGCAGAATATTAGAAGTTGCAAGGTGTTCTCAACTAACAGACGTGGGCTTTACTACTCTAGCTAGGGTAAGTGCTGATTTTCACTCATTCACCAAGTATGTCTGCTTCATTTTCTTGGTAGTTGTCTCTCCTGCATGCAGATTCTTGTCATGTTTTTGGTTTTGAACCTTGAGTGGAAGTTAAGTGATCTAAATTAGGCTCTAATAATACCTGACGTCTTCAGGATTGTCCTGATCCACCCCTCATACAAGCAAATTGAGATGTCTAGTACTTGGAGTTATGATCTCTTAATGTTTGTGTTAGTTTAATCTGCATCCTGTGCGACTGACCTTTAATTTAATTTCCTTTACTTTCTCTGAATAAAGGAAACTCAGTGCCTATTAGTGAGGAAAAAAGGCTAGATTGTCTTTAATATACCTGATTTTCTCTAGTATATTTGATTTACTGCTTAAAGAAGCAGCAAATTTCCCTTTCAATCATAACATTTTCATGGAGAAAAACCTTCCCTTCTAAGAAAGAACTATCTTTGCTCTAGATGTTTTTTTGCTGTCTGAACTTTGCACTTAGTTTGTGCTCTTGCTCTTCTGCTTTTTTCCCTAGAACTGCCATGAGCTTGAAAAAATGGACCTGGAGGAGTGTGTCCAGGTAGGAGGTGCCACCTCTGGCTGTTAAACTGTTAGCTCAATGTCCTGGGGTTGTGGGAAGAAACCTGGGGCTTGTGATAGAAACTTCCACACCTCTAGCACTGCAGCAAAAATAAAAAGCTGATAGACTGTTTTTCCAACTCAAAAAGGATCGCATCTACTCGAGATCCTATGGAAAAATCTGCCAACCCTAAGGACAGATTGGAATAAGATAAAGATGGTGGAGATAACAGGATTTTGCTTCCTGCCATGAGAATGGTTTGAGCCCAGTATTCTGCACTTCCTGATGTTTACAGGGCAGAAATTCAGGACATCACAAGAGGAACGTAAAATGGTCCAGACAGGAAGTGATTTAAAAAAGTAGCCCAAAAAGGAAAAACGGGGCTGTGTCCCTGGGCTGCTCTGAACCAAGATAGCACAAATTCCCTCCTGACTGCTTGTAGATGAGAGTTCCATTGCATCCAGTCTCCCTTTCTTCCTGAAGAACAGTGACTGTTTAGGCAAAAGTGTAGGGGGGAAAAACAGGCTTTGTGCAAAGCATCCAGCATGAAAGGGCTTTTCCTTTGTTTCTTTTCCCTCTGCAGATAACAGACAGTACACTAATCCAGCTTTCCATACACTGTCCACGGCTTCAGGTTCTGGTGAGTATTACGAGTGAGATATTCAGCATTTTCCTTCTGTAAACAACAGGATTTCAGATGCTGCCCGTGGGGATTTGTCTGTCTGATCTCATAGTTGTGTTGTGAAGCTGAAAAATTCAGCTAGAAATTTGACCCTGAAGAACCTATTGTCCCTCCCCTACTGCTAACATTAATCATACGCCAGGCACCCAGAGTGCCTGGAAATGAGTTAAAGGACAGTGCATAGCAGTGGTGCTGGTGTCTTATCTGCTGGTGCCAGGGCTGCTAAGTAGCTCTGTTTGGATGCAGAGCTTATCCCACTGCGAGCTGATCACGGACGATGGGATTCGCCACCTGGGCAACGGGGCCTGCGCGCACGACCGCCTGGAGGTCATCGAGCTGGACAACTGCCCCCTGATCACGGACGCCTCCCTGGAGCACCTGAAGAGCTGCCACAGCCTGGAGAGGATAGAACTGTACGACTGTCAGCAGATCACGCGAGCAGGAATCAAGAGACTCAGGGTAAAAAACGCACTGAAACGTCAAGGCTGTGGTGGGGAAGCAGAGGGCTGAGTTCCAGGTCTCCCATGATCTGGCGCTCAAGTATTTTGGCAGAATATCATCTATAACATTAATAGCTTCCCCCACGCAAGAGGAGATGGGATGAGGCTGAACACTGGCTGGTAGGGAGGGAAGGTGGTTGCTGTGCCCACCACGCAGGAGCAGAAGGGAGAGCAGGAGAGGCAGCGCCCGTGCTCCCTTCGTGTGCCCTTATGGTGCTCGTTGAACCTGGGATCAAGAATTAGTGCCACAGCAAACGTGTAGAGTGGCACCTCCTCCCGACTGCTCTGTAAAGTCAGCATAGGGGCTGCAGGGTGCTTTATCCTGACACTTCCCATTTATATTAAAAATAATGGAGCTGATCTCTAATGCAGTTTGATGCAGGGGAGGCTCTACGGCCCCGGTGGATGGGACACAGAGCCAGAGCAGCTTTGCCACTTCCATCACCTTAAGACACCTGTGTCCCACGTGTCTTAGTTTGTGCATTGTAAAAGAAGGGTAAGGAGACCCTTTGAGCTGCAGAGAGCCCCCAAACCCCCGCAGTGCACAGGAAAACCAGGGCCCCTCGTCCTCTCAACGTGACCCTTGCGCTGCCGCTGTCGTTGCTGCTTGACCGGCTGTGTTTGTCTTTGCAGACCCATTTACCCAATATTAAAGTCCATGCCTACTTCGCTCCCGTGACTCCACCGCCTTCGGTCGGCGGCAGCAGACAACGCTTCTGCAGATGCTGCATCATCCTATGACACTGGAAGTGCTCGTCCCTGCAAACTGAGTATTTAATTACACTTGTAGAGTTACGGTGGACGCCGGTGTCTTCGAGGAAAGCGGTACCGGTGTCGTTTGCGAGGGCCAGTGCAAGGGCCTGTGGTGCCAGGGGCCCTGTAGCCACCCATACACATACATATACACACACCCCCGTTCCAGCAGACCGACGGACTCTGTGGTGTGGGAGCTGGAGCTGTAGGCGGAATTGGTCTCATTCCGAACCATTCCCACTGGGCATGCTCAGCCGGAATCCCTGCGGTGAGGAGGGGAGGTTTCTGCAAACCCCAAACGACTGTTGCTGCTGTTGAAAGTTGGAATTAGGAACTGAAATCCTGCGAAATGCGGAGAGGGGGAGAAAAGGAGACATGCTTTAACCGTACGTCCGCTGTTCAGGAAAAAACCCCCATAGAACCGTACGGAAACCCGCGTCGTGTCCGTTCGCAGCGCGGGAGGGGAGCCCGGCGCTGCTCCCCGCTGCCCTGAGCATGCTCACCCTGAAGGTTCCCCCGTTTCCTCTGTGTTCGTAGCGTTCAGCTCGGAGGCTTCCTAGATTGTTGTGATATAGCTTGAAATCTCTAATGTCAGGCTCAGTTTTTTTTACCCTTCCCATATCCTGCTCTTTTTTTTTAACAGATTTCTAATTCGATTTTTCTTTAAGATTTACCAAACAAGTTACCAATCAGCAATTAAAGGGTGCACTCTTCGTTAGAACCTGAGCTGACCTTTTAGGAGGACCTAGAACAGGAAGGGAGCTGAACTGCAGGCCGGGCTCTCCTAGGCTTGGCCTCTGCTTTACCAGTGGTTGGATCTCCAAATTTGTTTCACGTTGCAGGTTTTACCCCCATGATGAGAATTTTGCCCTTGATAGAGGGGGCAGGTTAGTCCCTCTCCCAGCGGCTCTTCCCACCCGTCCCTCCCACTTCTGAAGGAACAGCAAAGTAGGAATTTAATTTTATTTTATTTTTGCTTATTGCCCTGGTCCCGCTGATGGAAGCAGAAGGGACAGGGGCTGCAAATGCCCTCGCCGAGCGCGGGGCCGCTTTGCTGCCTGCTGCTCCTTGCACAGGTAAGTGTGTCCCGTCCGGCGCGGGACGCGTCCGGAGAAGCCGCTTGGAGGCATTTGGGAACACATTGACCCGGGTGCATCCAAGGGCCGTAGGGAATGGGTGGATGGAGCGCGCCGGGCGCCGGGGCAGCGCGTCCGTAACGGGAAGGCGCCGGGAGCAGCCGGAGCGCCGCGGCCGCCCGCGCTCCCGTCCCGGGGCCGTCCCTTCTCCGAGGGGCCGTTAGCCCCCCAGGAGCTGCATCCCCCCACCTACAACTTAATTCCCCCCGTCAATACGCGCTTAACATCCCGCAGATGCCGAGTCTGCCGGGAGGCTGCGTTTAAAAGGATACTGTCAATTCCTCTCCTCTAGATTGCTCTGAATCCAGTATATTTATTGAGCCCCTTCCCGTGGTACCGGACTGACGATCCGAGCGGGAAATCCCAGTATTTGCACTCATGAACACTGCGGTTAGTTGGTGTCGTGCACGGGAGAGCTGGAATCGGTTTGTGAGCTAGGGTCGAGCTGACTGATCTCTTTGTAACAAAGCCGTTTTCAAGGGGAAACGCAAGAAATGCAGAACCCAAAGCATTATTTTATTTTATTTTTTTTCCCCCGCACAGGGTAACAGCATAAGGTAGCTCAAAACTATTTGACAGTGTCCTTTTAAGTCAAATTATCCGTCTTTAAATGGACTCTTCCTTATGTTTGTATTTATAAATACCAATAAACAACCATTTTCCAAGCCGTGTCTTTCCCGGGGGCTCCGCAGGGTCCGTGTGCGCTCGGGAAGGACGAGCCCCACGTGGGAGCGGTGGCTCCGGAGATTCGGGATTTGGGAAGGGTCTTGTGAGGAGCGTTTCTGTTGTCCCGCTTGGTGGGATGTGGGGGGAAAGGGGCATCCGGACCGTTTGCAGGGTCCCTTTTTGTGCCAAAGAGATGGGGGTTGCGGTGCCGGCGTCTGGCTTTGCGTCCCCGCGCGGGACTGGCCTCTGGTGTCGGGATTTTGGGCGGAGTTGGGAGGTTTTTGGTCCCAGGTCCTGGGATCAGTTACTGGCCTTGATCCCTGGGAGGTTTGGGGTGTTTCCATGCATTTGTTTATTTTAAAGAGCCAAGGAAACGCATGTGTCTGTATCTACATAGCTGGGCTGGGGGTGCATGGAACCCCCCCCAGCTCCGTGTCCCCCCCGGCTGTGTCCCCTTGGTTCCCCCCCTTGTCCCCCCCGTGGCCGCCTTGGTCCCCTCCGCTTTGTGACGCGGGGGCATCGCCGCAGGCAGCAGCAGACGGGGCCGGGGCTCGGCGGTGAGCGCAGGGGCGGCTGCATCCCCTCACCTGTGTGATGAGCGGGGAGGGTCTCAGCCTTGTGTCCTGGGGTGGGGGGCACAGCTTAGAAACCCCCCTGGGTTTGGGGGGGGGATGCTCTGGTTTCCCCCCATCTCATCCTATCCCCATTGACAGCATTGACATCCCCAGAGCCGTGCCCGGGGCGGCGAGGACAGCACCAGCGGCCATGGATTTGGTGAGGAGGCGCTCGGAGCGCGCCCGGGAGCGGGATCGCGGCCGCTGCCCCCCGTCCCTGCACGCGCCGTCCTCCCGCAGGTCCTGGAGGACATCGAGGAGGAGAAGCTGGAGGCGGCCGTGCAGGCGGGGGGTGCCCTGGCCGCGGGGCCGGCGGGCGAGACGGCGGCGGCCGCCACACGCGCGCAGGGCCGCTACCTGCCGCTGCTGCAGAAGGACAGCCTGGAGCGCGTGCTGGGCCTCATCTGCGACGTCCTGGACGGGCCGCCCGGCGCGCGGCCGCCCCCCGAGCCCCGCGACGGCCCCGGCCCCGTCCCTGTCCCCACGGCGCTGCCGGCCCCGGGCCCCGCGGAGGCGGCGGGGGACGCGGGGGAGCCGGGCGCCGCGGGCAGCGCGCAGAGCTCGCTGCTGTCCTGCGAGCAGCACGCGGAGCTGGCGCTGGCGCCCAGCCCCTGCTGCAGCGACGAGGCCGCCGCCGCCGCCGCTCCCGACACCGACACGGACGGCACCAGCAGCAGCGGGGAGCAGCCGCGGGCCGAGAGCGGCAGCGGCGACGAGAGCCCCGAGCCCGCGGAGGAGCCCGCGGAGGAGCCGGCCGAGGCGGCCGGGGAGCCCCGCGACGGCTGGTGGCGCAAGGTGACGCCCCCGGGCGACGCGGTGCAGCTGGCGCCCGCGCGGGGCTGCGCCGCCCAGCACCAGCTGCTGCTCTGGCCCGAGCCCCTGGACGCCGGCGCCGTCCCCGTCCCCCCGCTGCAGCTCGGGCAGCTCCTCGCCAGCCTCCAGCCCGGCGAGCGGCAGCAGCTGGAGGCCGAGGTGCTGCGGCAGCCGCTCTTCTCCCGCGCCCGGAGGCTCTTGGACTCCTGGCTCCGCTCGCCCGAGAGCGCCAAGGCGGCCGCTCCAGCGCACGAGGTAGGCGGGGGGCTCTCCGAGCGGCCTTCCCGATGGATGCGGCCGCGGGTTGAGCAGCCTCCCCGGCTCTTCCCGGCCTCCAGGACATGCTCAAGGAGCTGGTGGCGGCCGCGCTCCACAAAGCGTCCAGCACCCCCGAGCACCCGCGCGCGGCGCAGCCCGAGCTGCAGCCCTCCTTCCTGCAGCGCCTCATGCAGAAGCTCGGCCTGAAGACGCTGGGCAGGAGGGACGCGCAGAAGCCCTAGGGCGCCCCTCCAGGTAGGGTGACCTGCTAGCCACAAAGCCCGGGCAACTGGCCCGGCCACCCAGGTAGAGGCCCTGTGCCCCCACCTTAGAGCTGTGTGTGGTTGGGGATGGAGGGGAAGGCCAAAAACTTGGCGAGAGAGAGGCCAAGGCACGAGGGCAGCAAGTTCAGGCAGGGTCTTTTTATTTAATCCCGTTGGATGGAAAGCACTATGTACACAAGGCGGCCGCCCGCTACTTCTTGGTCTCCTCCTCCTTGGAGAGGGTCTTGATGATCTCCTCCTTCTTGGCTTGCAGACGTTCCTCACGGCGCTTCCGAGCCTCCTTGGTCTTGGACCTGCGAGCTTCAGCCTGGTCACTGCAAGAGGTTAAGAGTTCATGAACGCATAGGGATTATTTCAAGCCGCCCAGATAAAGCCTTTAACGCTGGCCTGGTCTCTCTTCACCGCGCGGCGCCCGGGGTCACCAGCTTGGGCCTCCACAGCCCTCACTGCTGTCAGCAAACCCCATGGGGCCACCACAGCCCCCTGAGGGGCCACCACAGCCCCCTGAGGGGCCTCCTCTCCTCTGAGGGTCCCCCTGTCCTCCAGTCCCCACAAGGGGACACTCCTCCTCCGAGAGGCTCCAGAGCGCAAGGCTGGACGGGTGGGTTTGGATGCGCGGGATCCGAAGGACATCAGTTGTCTGAGCACCCCCTCGGTGCCGACATGCCCCAGGCCAAGATTTCCTCAGCTTTTTCACCTCATTCGCAGCAGGAGTTTGAAATCCGCCCAGGCCTGGGCCTCGGCTCCTCCCCTGGTGACTCAATTACTTACATAAGGAGCTGGAGCAGGAATTCCAGCAGGGCAAAGGCCCGTGAGCTGCTACACACACAGCAAAGCACACAGAGCGCTGCCAGAACTACCTATTTCCCTGCCTTTGGCCAGTCCTACCCCGTTCTGTTTTGATTCCTCACCAGAGCCCCAGATAAGGGCACCAGAAGCCGCTTGTAACGTGTTGTGCGGGCAGGGAAGTTCATCCCCCCTTCCCTGTGATCCGGCACGGAGGCTGAACCCCGAGCGGGCACTTACGCCAAGAGCTTCTTGCGGGCTTTATCCGCCTTGAGCTTGTGGATGTGCTCCATCAGGATCCGCTTGTTCTTGAACACGTTACCCTTGACCTTCAGGTACAGGCTGTGGTACCTGCGGAACGGAACGGACCGTCACCAAGGCCACCCAAAGCAGCACCCACCCGCTGCGACACCCGCGTCACCCCCAAGCTGCTGCACAGTCACTTTGTCCATCTCTTCCCTCCCGCACGCAGGAGAGGGTTTATCTGGGAAACTGTCAGGATTATTCCAGAGCGGTTCCCAGTGCCGTGCTTTCCGGAGAGGAGTTATTTCCAGCAGCATGCTCCGTGCCAGAAGGTCCCTGTGCCAAGCGGGCCGCCCTCCCCGCTCCCCAAGGCTAACCATGCCAGCTCACATGTGGCGGTCGATCTTCTTGGACTCCCTGTATCTGCGGAGCAGACGCCGGAGAATCCGCATCCTCCTCATCCAGGTGACTTTCTCAGGCATACGAGCGTTGGCCGTACCCTTCCTCTTACCTAGGGAGAGAGGACAGGGTGAGAACGTGTCCCGAGTTGCTGTAAGTTCAACAAACCCCCTTTGCTCCAACCTTGAATCCTTCTTTTTACTCCCGAAAAAAGACATCACCGCACGAGCTACATTTATAAGCCCTGCCACCAATGTTTGCTCAAGACAAGGTTGGAGGTGGATCGAATACTGTGGGAAAAACTGACATTTACTCCGTTTTTCCGGAGAAGCCGGCACTTACCGATGCCCATGTGCCTGCCCTTGCGGCGGGCCAGGGTGTTCTTCCTGCACCGGGCCCGCGAGTGCACGGTCACGGGTTTGCGGATGATCAGGCCATCCTTGATCAGCTTCCTAATCTGCTGGCCTAGGGAGAGACCCTCCACGGTCAGAACGTGTCACAGAAGCAGAGACGCAGATTTCGTTTGTATGGAAAGGGTCCGGCACTAAGGATGAGGAAGAGACCCTCTCCCCAGGGCTCCCCTTGCGCACCTGGAGTTACTCCTTTCCCATCCCATTTCTCCCTTATTAGTCACCTTTAGGAGCTACCGTGTGCCAAAATCACCCCCACGCAGTCCCCAAACACTAGAAATTGTCAACCCTGTGTCCACGTCCCCTCGGAAAGGGGCACAAGGTTGCTCAGGCAGCCAACGTCACCACGAGACCCCAAAACGGCAATGCCACCCTGTGTGTCCCTGCTGGAGCCCTGTGTGTCCCTAGAGCTCCCCGCCAACCATCCCACCCCGGGATCCCGTAATCGGGGGCTCCAGGCCCGCTCCTTTCACCGGGCGGGCGGGCGGCTGCTTACGCGAGTTGGCGTTGGCGATCTCGTTGGTCTCGTTGGGATCCAGCCAGACCTTCTTCTTGCCGCAGCGCAGCACGCTGGACGCCAGCCGCTTCTGGAGCCGCAACATACTGCGGGGGACAGCGGCGCCGCCTCAGCGCCCCGCAAGGCCGCGCGCTCCCTCCCCGCAACGCGCCGGCCGCCATTTCGCCCCCTCGGCCGCGCGCGCCCCGAGCGCCATTTTCCCCCTCCCGGCTCCCTCCCCGCCTCGCCGGGGGCTTCCTCGCGCGGTGACCGAGCATCTCCCGCCCCTCCGGGGGTACCCAGGGCCCTCCGATCCCCCCTCGGGGCCCCGGTCCCCGCCGCTCACCTCATGGCGGCGGCGCCGGCAGCCGCGCGGAGAGGAAGGGGCGGCCGCCGCGGCCGCGCCCACAGCCGCCGCCGCGGCACGTACCACCCCGCCGCGCCGCCTCACTCCGTGCCGCAACGCAGCGGCGGCCCCGCGCGCGTGGGACGAGGGACACGGCGCGGTCCCGCGTGGGGATGAGACGGGAAGGGCCGAGCCCGCGCGCGGCGTGGGGAGGGAGGGGGGGTTTTCTCCCACGCGCCCCCCCCCGCCCCCGCCGCGGTTTGGTACGGCCCGCGCGCGCGCCGTGGCGGGCCGCGCGCATGCGCAGTGCCCGCGGAGGGGGGGGCGCACGTGGGGCTATGGCAGCGCTAGGGTTAACGGGAGGGGTGGGGGGAGAGCAGGAATTTGGGGGGAATTTGGGTAAAATGGGGCCTGAGCAGGGCTGGACCATGGGGAGGGGGGTTGGGGGAGCAGGGGCATGTCCTGGGCTTGTCCTGTGGCTGCCTGGACATGTCCGGGCTTGTCCATGTGCAGTGCCGAGGGTACGGGAGGTCCCCTGGAAAAGCCTCTGGAAAAGCCCCTGGAAAAGCCCCTGGATTCCCGGCGCTGTGGGGCGCGTTCAGCCCTTAACGGGATGTGTCTGCTCACGGCCTGGCCCCAGCCTGGTCCGGGGGACGTTGTCCCCAGCTTGGCCTGGGCTGCGGAGCCTCCTTCTCCCCCCCTGCCCTGGGCATTTGACACTAGGAAGAATTAACAGTTTTTACCAGTTTTAACCATTTTAAACCATTTTTAAACCATTTTCCCATGTTGCTATTTGTAGAAAGGAAAATGGGATCCGTGTTTCAGCAGCTCCCGTCTGCTGCGGCTCCTTATCCTGCAGGTCCCCCGGAGGTGCGTGAAGGGCTGGATTCCCGGGTCTCGGATCCAGCTTCGTTCCTCCGCAGGGATCGCGCTCCAGCACTTCCACAGGTCATAAAAGTGCTGAGAAAAGGGAGGAATTGCACCTACAACCGCTGAATACGGGGTTAGCAAGGCTGCCGTGAGGGTCGGTGTTGGCAGGGAGCGTTTTATCTTCCTGGGATTTTGTGATCAGAGTGCGAGGGAGGTCCGGAGACGTCACCGGCATCATTTGGTTTGGAAAACCAAAGCACAGACAGCCCGAATCATTCCATATTTCTCCATCCAAATGCACCTCTGTGAAAAAAGAAAGATGCTGATAAGGCCAGGAATGAGCCCAGTGGCAAGTGACATCCTTTTTGTCAAAGACAAAACAGCGCTGGAGCCTCTCCAGGAACAAATTGGTTAAGAGTTCCTGGAAAAAGGAAAAGCAGAATAGGGGTATGTAAAAAACAGGGGTTTCTTCAATAATCCCCTCCAATGAAGAAGAGCTGAAACTCCGCTATGAAGCAAACTGAAATGTCCCTTTCCAACAACCTGGGTGTTAAATGTTGCCCAAATCGGTCGTTTTTGCCGTGTTTTCCTTCCCTCCTGCCCTCGAGCTGCCCGGGGCCGCGGCGGCTCCGCGCTGGAGCTGGCGGCCGCGGCGCAGGCAACATATGGCGCGAGGAGAGGAGCCGGTGGCGACAGATTTGATGGTTCGTTTCGAGAGAAAAACACGGATAAACACAGGCTTTTGCTGTTTAAAAACTGACTCATCATTTTCATAAAACAAACAGCCCGAACTGGAGGCTCCCGAGGCAGGAGGGTGGCCCAAGGGATGTTCCTGAGAGCCCCCGTGTCCTGCACACGGATCCGCTCCTGTTTCTGCTTTTCCAGGGAATGGGCAGCTCGGCTGTGCGGGACGTGCGGAGCCCGGGCAGGGACATTCTCCGCGGAGGCCTTGGGGACACCAGCCGCGTCCTCGTGCTCCGTGTCCCTTGGTGTCCCACGCTGCCCATGGGGACAGCGGTGTCACGGAGCAGCTGGGATTGTCCTGATGCTCCCGCGCAGGGGACGGTGCCGTCACCCTCCTTCCCGGCTGCCACCAGCCTCCTGCTCTGCCCCGTCGCCCGGCCCCATCCCGGCTCCCAAACCAGCCTCCCTGTGGGACCGGGAGCCCCCCGGATCCATGCGGGAGACCCGGATGGGGCAGACACAGGCCATGGGCAGGGTGGGATGCAGGAGCGAGCAATCCCGAAACACAAGCGGATGTGAGGATCCCGAAGCCCACACGGATCCCGGGATCTCTCCACGTTCCCGCGTTGCGTCCGTGGCTCCGTGACCTTGGGCCGGTCACCCCCCCCCCCGGCCTCCCTTCCCCCCCATCGGTGGGAGCAGCCGCAGGAGCCGGCGCCGCTGATGGATGGGGGCTACGGATGGAAAATGTGGCGTCAGCTGTCCCGCTTCCCGGGGCGCCTGCGGATCCGAGGAGACCCGGCTCCGCGGGCCGGAGGGATCCCGAGGAATTTTTAACTTTCCAACAGCTGGTCGGGAGCCGCTGGTGGCAACTGCCATGAGACGAGCGCGGGCGGTCTCAGATCAGCCCCGAGCAGGGAGGAGGAGGTGGCGGGAGCGGGTGACGGGGACACGGAGGGGACAGGGGAAGGGGGTGGCCGTGTCCCGCAGGGCTCCCCATGGGGCTGTCGCTGCTGCAGCCCCGCGGAGGCCGACGGACGCCGCTTCCCAACCAGCTCCCTGGGATGCCCCTTCCCGTGCAGATACCCCTGGGAGCAGTTGGGGGGAACACGGAGCGCTCTGAGCAGGAGCCCCGCAGAAATCCCGGAGGATTCAGGGATGGGATGCGGGGAGGAAGCGGGCGCTGAGGAGCCGCATCCCGCGGGAGCCGCCGGCTTCCTGGGACGGGGCGGGAGCAGCTCCGGGCGCTGATGTTTGGGGAGGGGGTCGGGCTGCCCCCGCACCCCCTGGAGCCTCCCAGCACCCCACAGCCCCGGGAGCTTCCCTGCACCCCCGGGAGCATCCCAGCATCCCGCACCCCCAGGAGCATCCCTGCACCCCCGGGAGCATCCCGTGCCCCTGAAAGCATCCCTGCACCCCTGGGAGCTTCCCCGCTCCCCCGGGAGCTTCCCTGCACCCCTGGGAGCATCCCAACATCCTGCACCCTCAGGAGCATCCCTGCACCCCCAGGAGCTTCCCAGCACCCCCGGGAGCATCCCAGCATCCCGCACCCCTAGGAGCATCCCCGCACCCCCGGGAGCTTTCCAGCACCCCTAGGAGCATCCCTGCACCCCTGGGAGCATCTCCACTCCCCCGGGAGCTTCCCAGCATCCTGCACCCCCTGGAGCATCCCCGCACCCCCGGGAGCATCCCCGCACCCCCAGGAACTTCCCAGCACCTCCGGGAGCTTCCCAGCACCCCCGGGAGCATCCCAACATCCCAGCGCCCCCGGGAGCTTCCCAGCATCCTGCACCCCCTGGAGCATCCCTGCACCCCCAGGAGCTTCCCAGCACCCCCGGGAGCATCCCCGCACCCCCGGGAACTTCCCAGCATCCCGCTCCCCCGAGCGCTTCCCAGCATCCCGCAGCCCCGGGAGCATCCCTGCACCCCCGGGAGCATCCCAACATCCCAGCACCCCCGGGAGCATCCCCGCACCCCCGGGAGCATCCCAACATCCCAGCACCCCCGGGAGCTTCCCAGCATCCCGCAGCCCCGGCAGCGCGGTGGGAGCGGCCGGGGCGGGGGCGGAGGCCGCCGTCCCCCCACCCTCCTCCTTCCTCCTCCTCCTCCTCCTCCTCCCGCCGCCGCCGCCGCCGCTCGCCGGGGCCGCGGGGGCCGCCGAGGCCGGGCCCGGGCCCCCCCTCCCCGCGCCGCCGTTTCCCGCCGCCGCCGCCGCCCGCCCCGGCCGGCTCCATGGTGCGGGAGGGCGGCATGGCCCGCACGCCGCACAGCTCCACGCAGGACATCCCCATGGACGTGTTCGACCACGCCGCGCTCCAGGTGACAGCTCCGGGGAGCCCCCACGAGCCCCCCCAAGCCCCGACCCCGCACCCGGCGGCGCCGCGGGCCCGTCCCGCCGGCGGGGGGGACATTGCGGCCCCTTCCAGGCGGCCCCCGCCCACGGACACGGGGACCCCGCGTGGGAGCCCCCCCCACCCCGGGTTAATGCCAGCGCCGCGGGGCGGGGGGGGGGGGCGGCACGGCGGGGCCGCTGTCACTTGCTGTGTCACCGCGTCCCGGGGGCTTTGCCCACCTGGAGCTGGGGAGGAGGTGGCCGCACACGGGGAAACTTTCAGGAATGGGGCAAAAACTGCATGGGGAGGGTGCCAGGTGTCCCCCCCGCCGCCACCACCGAGCGCCGGTGCGGGGTGGCCGGGAGGGGACGCGTGTCCTGCCGGTCCCCGCGGGTCCCCACGCGCTGCCAGAGCCACCTCCGTGGGGACAGACCCCCCCCTCCTTTGCCATCCCAGGGAGCATCCGCGGGTCGGAGTGACCAGGACACGGGGGGGACAAAGGCCCATGCAGCCCCCCCGGTGCTGCCAGGCCGTGGCAGGGTCCCCCCCATCACCGGGGTGTCCCCCCATGGTTGCGCTGAACCCCCCGCCAGCAGCGGGGCCATTTGGAGCAGGGGGGACATTTGGAGCCCCGTCCCCGTCCCCTGCTCAGCGCCAGGCAGGGGCCGGGGGGCGAGGAGGAGGAGGAGGAGGAGGAAGGACCTAAAAATACCGGGTCGTGCCCTGCGTGGGGACCGCGCGGCTCCGGTGGCAGCTGGGCCCAGCTGTCCCGGGCCCCCCTGGGGGCTGCTCCTCCTCCCCGTGTGCCCCAGCGCGGGACGGGGGGCGCAGGGGGCCCGGGGGGGCGCTTGCACACGCGTGTGTCACACGTGTGTCACCCGCGTTCGCCCGGGCACGCGTGGGGGACGGCCGCGCATGGGTGTCCCCAGCGTCCCGGCTCCCACGGGCACCGCCGGGATCCTCGGAGCAGCCCTGGAGCCGGCCGGGCTCCGCTGCAGGGGGACGGGGACGGGGGACAGTGGCCATGCCAGGGGGTGGCAGCGATGGCAGGGGACGGTGGTGATGCCGGGGGACGGTGGTGATGCCAGGGGACGGTGGCCATGCCAGGGGGTGGCAGTGATGGCAGGGGACGGTGGTGATGCCGGGGGACGGTGGCAATGCCAGGGGGTGGCAGCGATGGCAGGGGACGGTGGTGATGCCGGGGGATGGCAGCAATGCTGGGGGACGATGGTGATGCCAGGGGGGACAGTGGCCATGCCAAGGGGTGGCAGCGATGGCAGGGGACGATGGTGATGCCGGGGGACGGTGGCAATGCCAGGGGGATGGCAGCGAATCTGGGGGACAGGGACAGTGCCAGGGGGTGGCGGCGATGCCAGGGGACAATGGTGATGCCGGGGGTGACAGCAAATCTGGGGGACAGGGATGGTGCCGGGGGATGGCAGCTATGCCAGGGGACGATGACAACGCCGGGGGACGGTGGCCGTGCCAGGGGGTGGCAGCGATGGCAGGGGACGGTGGCAATGCCGGGGGATGGCAGCAATGCTGGGGGACGATGGTGATGCCAGGGGATGGCAGCAATGGCAGGGGATGATGGCCATGCCAGGGGACGGTGGTGATGCCAGGGGACGGTGGCCATGCCAGGGGGTGGCAGCGATGGCAGGGGACGATGGCCGTGCCAGGGGACGGTGGTGATGCCGGGGGACGGTGACAATGCCGGGGGATGCTGGGGGACAGCGGTGGCAGCGAGGATCCATGCGCGGCCGGCCGGGCTCTCCGGCAAATCCAATCATCCCGGCGCTCCCTCTGCTCTCCATGGAGACCGGCCCCGGCTAATTCAATGCCGGGGCCCCGGGGACAGGCCATGGCTTCCCGGGAACGCCGGCCGCATCCGAGCGGCTCCGCAGGGACCGTTTTCCCCCAGATCCGTCCCCGGGGCGCCGCGCTCAGCACCCCCCCTCTCCGCAGGGCAAGTACAGCAAGCGCAAGAGCCGCTTCAAGCGCTCGGACGGCAGCACCTCGTCGGACACCACGTCCAACAGCTTCGTGCGGCAGGTGAGGGCCGCGCGGGGCCGCTCGCTTGGCGCCGTCCCCCGTGCCCGTCCCCCCCTCCGCGCGGGGCTAAATATACCCGGGCGGGCGGCGGAGGCGGCGGGCGCCGAAACCGGAGCCGCGGGCGCCTCCCCCCCCGCCCCGCGGGCCCCCGCGCCGCCGCCATGGACGTGGGCAGCAAGGACCACCCGCCCGCGGCCCCGGTGAGCCCCCCCGGCGCCGCCGAGCCCCCTCCCGGGCCGCCCCCGCGGCCCCCTCGGCTCCGCGGGGCCCGGGGGGGACGTCGGCCCCAGGTGACCTCCCCTTGTCCCCAGCGAGGCTCGCGATGGCGGGGGGGGGCGCGGGGAGACGGCCCCCGCGTCGGGGGTCCCGGGGGGCTGCGATGCTGCCCGTGGGGCTGCAGGAGGTGCCAAGGGGGGTCCTGGGGGGATAAGGGGTGGCCGGGGGCGACAACGGCGGCTTCACTGCCCTCCTGGAGGGGTCCGGAGGCTGCCCGGACGCCTGGGCCCCTCGGCCGGCGTCATCCCGGGCCGACCCTGCGGCGCTCGGGCCCCACGGGGGGGGCGCGGGGAGCCCCACGTCCCCCCGCGCCGGTGTCGGCTGTCGCGTTCCCGGCCGGAGCGCCGGGAACAGCTGCGCCCGGTGCCCGCCCTGCCGTAACCCCGGGGCCCCGCGGGGAAGGGGAGGCCGCGGGAATGGGAGGCCACGGGGAATGGGAGGCCGCGGGGAATGGGAGGCCACGGGGAATGGGAGGCCACGGGGAATGGGAGGCCGTGGGAATGGGAGGCCGCGGGGATGGGAGGCCGTGGGGAATGGGAGGCCGCGGGGAATGGGAGGCCACGGGGAATGGGAGGCCACGGGGAATGGGAGGCCGTGGGAATGGGAGGCCGTGGGGATGGGAGGCCGTGGGGAATGGGAGGCCGTGGGGAATGGGAGGCCGTGGGGAATGGGAGGCCGCGGCGCTGAGCCCCCCCGCGCGCTGCCAGGGCTCGGCCGAGTCCTACACCAGCCGCCCCTCGGACTCGGACGTGTCGCTGGAGGAGGACCGCGAGGCCCTGCGCAAGGAGGCCGAGCGCCAGGCGCTGGCGCAGCTCGAGAAAGCCAAGGTGGGACGGGGACAGGGATGGGGATGGGGACGGGGACGGGGACCGGGACGGGGATGGGGACGGGAACGGGGACAGGGATGGGGACGGGGACGGGGACTGGAATGGGGACTGGGACTGGGACGGGGATGGGGACGGGGATGGGGACGGGGACGGGGACCGGGACGGGGACAGGGATGTGGGGATGGCTGGAAGCTCCCGGCTCGCGTGGGGCTGGCACCGGCACCGCTGGGTCCAGCTGCCTCCACGCGGCGCCCGCGATGTCCTCCCCGGTGCCGCTGCAGCAGGGGCGCAAGGGGGACACGGGGACGTCCCCGCTGAGCCCTGTGTCCCCGCCGAGCCGTGCTGGCCCCATGGGCGCTCTCTTGGGGACACTGAAGTCCCCGTTCGGGAAGGGAGAAGGCTCCGGGGGGAGGACGTGGGATCCCAGGCACCCAGTTCTGCTCCTGCGCACGGGCTCGAGGCAATTAACTAACGAGGCCGGCACGGAGCCCGGGCCTGTGGCGGGGGGTGACAGGGGACACAGGATGGCGGGGGGGCCCCGCTGACCCCCTCGGGCCGCAGACGAAGCCGGTGGCGTTTGCCGTGCGGACCAACGTGGGCTACAACCCGTCGGGCGGCGACGAGGTGCCCGTGCAGGGCATGGCCATCTGCTTCGAGCCCAAGGACTTCCTGCACATCAAGGAGGTGGGGGGCGCGCGGCGGCGCCGGGGGGCTCGGGAGGGGACGCGGGGACGCGGACGGGGGGATTGTGCTGTGGGGGACGGGGGGATCGGGGGTGGCGGGGGGGCTGCTGTGTGGCTGGGTGGCGGGTGCCATGGGGCTGGATAGTGGGTGCTGTGGGGCTGGGTGTTGTAGGACTGGATAGTGGATTCCATGGGGATGGGTGGTGGGTGCCGTGGGGCCGGGTGCCGTGGGGCCGGGTGCTGTGGGGCTGGATAGTGGGTGCTGTGGGGCTGGATGCCGGGTGCCGTGGGGCCAGGTGCCATGGGGCTGGATGCTCTGTGCTGTGGGGCTGGATAGTGGGTTCCGTGGGGCTGGGTGCCATGGGGCCGGGTGCCATGGGGCTGGATGCTGGGTTCCATGGGGCTGGGTGCTGTGGAGCTGGTGCCATGGGGCTGGATGCTGGGTGCTGTGGGGCTGGATAGTGGGTGCTGTGGGGCTGGATGCCGGGTTCCGTGCGGCTGGATGCCAGGTTCCATGGGGCAGGGTGCCGTGGTGCCGGGTGCCGTGGGGCTGGGTGGCGTGGGGCCGGATGCTGGGTGCTGTGGGGCTGGGTGCCGTGGGGCCGGGTGCTGTGGGGCTGGATAGTGGGTGCTGTGGGGCTGGATGCCGGGTGCCGTGGGGCCAGGTGCCATGGGGCTGGATGCTCTGTGCTGTGGGGCTGGATAGTGGGGTCCGTGGGGCCGGGTTACATGGGGCAGGGTACCGTGGGGCCGGGTGCCGCGGGGCGTTCAGCTCCCCCCCATCGCAGAAGTACAACAACGACTGGTGGATCGGGCGGCTGGTGAAGGAGGGCTGCGAGGTCGGCTTCATCCCCAGCCCCGTGAAGCTGGAGCACATGCGGCTGCTGCAGGAGCAGCGGCTGCGCCAGAGCCGCCTGAGCTCCAGGTGGGCCCCGCGCCGCCGCCGCGGCCCCGCGCGCCCCGGCCCCGCGCGGCCGCCCACCACTCCCCTCTCCGCTCCTTCCCTTCCCGCTGCAGCAAATCCGGGGACAACTCCAGCTCCAGCCTGGGCGACGCGGGCACGGGGACGCGCCGGCCCACGCCGCCGGCCAGCGGTAAGAGCGGCCCCGGCGGCTGTGGGACCCATGGGGGCCGGGTCCGGGATGCTCTCCGTGCGGGACGCGGCCCCGCGAGGCGCAGCCCTCCCACCCCGTTGCACCCCATTCCCGCCCCATTGCATCCCGTTCCCTCCCCATTGCATCCCATACCCGCCCCGTTGCACCCCATACCCGCCCCATTGCACCCCATTCCCACCCCATTGCATCCCGTTCCTGCTCCATTGCACCCCATTCCTGCTGCATTGCACCCTGTTCCTGCCCCGTTGCACCCCGTTCCCGCCCCGTTGCACCCCGTTCCCACCCCATTGCATCCCGTTCCTGCTCCATTGCACCCCGTTCCTGCTGCATTGCACCCTGTTCCCGCCCCATTGCACCCTATTCCCGCCCCATTGCATCCCGTTCCCACCCCATTGCACCCCATTCCCGCTCTATTGCACCCCGTTCCTGCTCCATTGCACCCCATTCCCGCCCCTTTGCATCCCGTTCCTGCCCCATTGCATCCCGTTCCTGCTCCAATGCACCCCGTTCCCACCCCGTTGCACCCCGTTCCTGCTCCATTGCACCCCATTCCCGCCCCATTGCGCCCCGTTCCCACCCCATTGCATCCCGTTCCCGCCCCATTGCGCCCCGTTCCCACCCCATTGCACCCCATTCCTGCTCCATTGCATCCCGTTCCTGCTCCATTGCACCCCATTCCCGCCCCATTGTGCCCCATTTCCACCCCATTGCACCCCATTCCCACCCCATTGCACCCCATTCCTGCTCCATTGCGCCCCGTTCCCGCCCCGTTGCGCCCCGTTCCCGCCCCGTTCCCGCGCTTCCCCCTTCTTCATCGCCGTTCTCGCTGTTCTCTCCCCCGCCGCCCGCGGCTCCCGGCCGTCCCCAGGTGCCCTGGACGTGCCTAGCTTTGCCTTTGACCCCGATGAGGTAGAGGAGGAGGAGGAGGAGGAGGAGGCGGCCGCGGAGACCCGCCGCTCCGCCAAGAGTAGCGTGAGCAGTGTCACCACCCCCCCCGCGCACGCCAAGCGCATCCCCTTCTTTAGGAAGGTAACGGAGCCGCCGCGCTCGCCCGCTGCCCCCCGCCTGCCCTAACACCGCTGCTTGGGGCCGCCGCCGCATGGGGGGACGCGGCCAGCGCCGCCGGCCCTGGCCGTGGCTCTGTGTGTGTGTCCGTGTGTCCCGGGATGCGGCATGGGACAGGCCGTGGGTATCCATGGGTATCCCACTGTGGTCCATGGGATGAGGGGGGGCGCAGCTGCCTCCCCCGTGCGCCTTGGGATGGACCAGGCTGTGGTTATTCTCCCCCTACCATGACTGTGGGATGGGTCAATCCATGGTTATCCCCCCCCCATGACCATGGGATGGATCCGTCCATGACAATAGGATGGTGCCCCCCCATGACAATAGGATGGCGCCATCTGTGGTTATCTCCCCCCATGACTGTGGGGTGGGTCAGTCCATGGTTATTCCCCCCCCCATGACCATGGGATGGATCCGTCCATGATTGAACCCCCCCCTCCATGACAATAGGATGGCGCCATCCGTGGTTATCCCCCCCCATGACCATGGGATGGATCCGTCCTTGACAATAGGATGCCCCCCCCCCCCCATGACAATAGGATGGCGCCATCCGTGGTTATCTCCCCCCATGACTGTGGGATGGGTCAGTCCATGGTTATCCCTCCTATGACCATGGGATGGATCCGTCCATGATTGAACCCCCCCCACCGTGACCATGGGATGGATCTGTCCATGATTGAAGCCCCCCCACCACCACAATAGGATGGCGCCATCCGCAGTTATCCACCCCCGTGACCGTGGGATGGGTCAGTCCATGGTTATCCTCCCTATGACCATGGGATGGATCCGTCCATGATTGAACCCCCCCTCCATGACAATAGGATGGCGCCATCCGTGGTTATCCCCCCCCATGACCATGGGATGGGTCAATCCATGACAATAGGATGGCGCCCCCCCCATGACAATAGGATGGCGCCATCCGTGGTTATCCCCCCCCATGACTGTGGGATGAGTCAGTCCATGGTTATCCCTCCTATGACCATGGGATGGATCCATCCATGATTGAACCCCCCTCATGACAATAGGATGGCGCCATCCGTGGTTATCCCCCCCCCATGACCGTGGGATGGGTCAGTCCATGGTTATTCCCCCCATGACCATGGAATGGCTCCGTCCATGACTGTACCCCCGCCATGACCATGGGATGGATCTGTCCATGATTGAACCCCCCTCCATGACAATAGGATGGCGCCATCTGCAGTTATCCACCCCCGTGACCGTGGGATGGGTCAGTCCATGGTTATTCTCCCCCCCGCGAGGCTGCATGAGATGGATCAGTCCATGGCATCTCTCCCCCTCCTGAACTTGGAGATGGATCAGTCCATGACTGCCCCCCCCCATGCGCCTTGGAATGGGACATTCCATGGTTATTCCTCCCCCGCGATATTCCATGGGATGGATCAGTCCGTGACTGTCCTCCCCTCCTGCGAACCAGGAGATGGATCAGCCCATGGTGATCCCCCCCCATGCTCCGTGGGATGGATCAGTCCACGACTGCGTCCTCCCTGTGACCATGGGGCAGTCCATTGATATCCCCCCATGCACCGTGGGATGGGTCATTCCATGGCTATCCCTCCCCCCGACATTCCATGGGATGGATCAGCCCATGGCTGTCACCCCCCATAGCCGGTGGGATGGGGCAGCCCAATGCCCCCCCTGCAGTGTCCGCATGGTTTGTGCCAGCATGGTGGTGTCCCCTCTCGTCCCCCCCCGCCCTGAGAATGGAACCTTCCTCCCGCCCCCAAACTGGGCAGACGGCGGGTGGGCTCGGGCCGAACCACCCCCCGCGGCGGGGGTGTCCGCCCGGGCAGGAGCCTCATCCCGTCCTCCGGATCCCGGCACCCCTTAAGGACGGGGCTGTATTTAATGATAGCCAAGATGGTTATTTATCCCAGCACCCCTTAAGGATAGGGCTGTGTTTAATGATAGCCAAGAGGGTTATTTACCCCCGGCACCCCTTAAGGACGGGGGTGTATTTAATGATAGCCAAGAGGGTTATTTACCCCCGGCACCCCTTAAGGACGGGGCTGTATTTAATGATAGCCAAGATGGTTATTTATCCCAGCACCCCTTATGGACGGGGGTGTATTTAATGATAGCCAGGATGGTTATTTATCCCAGCACCCCTTAAGGACGGGGCTGTATTTAATGATAGCCGATAGCTCTGCCCGTGTGGGGGGACATCAGGCTCCCACCCGGCACTTGGCTCTGGGGCGGCACAAGCCCCGCTGGGACCTGCTGGTCCCACAGCTCCCATTTGGGAGCATCCTGCTGGCCCCATTTGGGAGCATCTCCTTTGCTCCGTTTGGGAGCATCTCCTTTGCTCCGTTTGGGAGCATCTCCTTGGCCCCGTTTGGGAGCATCTCTCTGGCTCCATTTGGGAGCATCCCGCAAGTCCCATTTGGGAGCATCCTGCTTTCCTCATTTGGGAGCATCCCACTGGCCCCGTTTGGGAGCATCCCGCCGGCCCTGTTTGGGAGCGTCTCCCCAGCCCTGTTTGGGAGCATCTCCCCATCTCCGTTTGGGAGCATTTCCCCAGCTCCATTTGGGAGCATCTCCCCGGTTCCATTCGGGAGCACCCCGCCGTCCGTGCCGCCCGCGCGCCCCGCGGCGACCGTGGATAACACGCATGCCTTGTTTGTCTCCTCTCGCCCGCCCTGGCCCCGCGCGCGGCCTCCCGGCACGTAGCGAAGCAGAAGCAGAAGTCGGTGAGTAGCGGCAGGACCCCCCCCTGCCCCGGGAGGGCCCGCGGGGAAGGGGACGGGGAGCCCCACATCGCCCCCCAACCCCTGCATCCCGCCCCATAAGCAGGGCTGGGCACAGGGTGGCCCCCCAAGTGTCCCCATTCCCCCCACCCCGGTGATTGGGGGGACCCAGGGCTGCAGTTCTGCCGTCCCATCCCGACCCATTAACGCCGCCGTCTGCCCCCCCAGGCCGAGCACGTGCCCCCGTACGACGTGGTGCCCTCCATGCGCCCCATCATCCTGGTGGGGCCGTCGCTGAAGGGCTATGAGGTGAGGACGGGGCGGCGCGGGGGGCGTCCCGGGGCTGGGGCCGCCGCGCTGAGCGCCCCGTCCCCGCGCAGGTCACCGACATGATGCAGAAGGCCCTGTTCGACTTCCTCAAGCACCGCTTCGACGGCAGGTGGGTGCCCGCGGGGCTCCGCGCGCCGCGGCTCCGTGCCCGTTGCATTACGTGGTGGGTGACAAGGTGGCCATGAGGGAGCAGGTGCCCTCGTGGCCAAGAAGGCCAGTGGGATCCTGGGCTGCATTAAGAGCATCTCCAGCAGGTCGAGGGAGGGGATCCTGCCCCTCTGCTCAGCCCTGGTGAGGCCACATCTGGAGTATTGTGTCCAGTTCTGGGCTCCACAGGACAAGAGGGATGTGGAGCTGCTGGAGAGAGTCCAGTGCAGGGCCACAAGGATGATCAGGGGCCTGGAACATCTGCCCTATGAGGAGAGGCTGAGGGAGCTGGGCCTGTTCAGCTGGAGAAGAGAAGGCCGAGAGGGGACCTGAGCAGTGTCTAGAAGTACCTCAAGGGAGGCAGTGAGGAGGATGGGGCGGCCTCTTTTCACTGGTGGCCACCGACAGAACTAGAGGAAACGGCTGGAAACTGAAACACCAAAAGTTCCCCAGGACCTTAAGGAAAAATTTCTTGACAGTGAGGGTGCCAGAGCACTGGAACAGGCTGCCCAGAGAGGTTGTGGAGTCTCCTTCTCTGGAGATCTCCAAACCCGCTTGGACGCAGTCCTGTGCCACGTGCTCTAGGTGACCCTGCGTGTGACTAGATGATCCCTAGAGGTCCCTTCCAACCTTGAGCATTCCATGATTCTATGATTCTATGATTGCAGCCTGCCCACTGCCAAGGGGCTCCGGAGAAATCCCCTCCGGAGGGGCCCAGGAGTCCTGCCCATGGGGGTGGGAGGAAGGACATGGGGTGCTCCCGGAATTTGTGTTTTTTGGGGGGGGCATCGGCCGCCGCCGACGCCGCCTCTCGTGCCACAGGATCTCCATCACGCGGGTCACGGCCGACATCTCGCTGGCCAAGCGCTCGGTGCTCAACAACCCCAGCAAGCACACGATCATCGAGCGCTCCAGCACGCGCTCCAGCCTGGGTACGGCCGCGCCGCGCCATGCGTCCCCCCCCAAGCGCACATCTGTATCAGCCGCCTTCCCCGTGTCCCCGCTCCGGGCGCCGCGGTGACCGCGGAGCCGGCACCGCGGCTCCGTCCTCTCCTCCCCGGCTCTCTCCTCACCTTCTCTCTGTTGTTTTCCCTTCCTTTTCTTCCTCTCCTTTCCTCGGGGTTTCCTCCCCTCTGCGCTGCTTCCTTCCTCCCCTGCTCCTGATACAGATGTCTTGGGTACGTAGCTTGGAGCCCTCGGGACCCCCGCCAGCCCCCCTGCCCCGGCTGGGGACACGACACGGCCCCCTGCCTGGCCGGGACTGGCCCTGGGGGGGTCCGGCCACCCCGGGAGCCTGGTGACACCCTGAGACCCCGGTGACACAGCCCCCCACACACAACCTCCTGCCCCACGTGGTCCCCTGTCACCAGCCACCCCTTGGTCTGCACAGACACGGTGCCCAGGGCCACCTCCCCTGCGTCCCCAGGGATGCGGTGGCCTGGAGGAGGGCAACCAGTGCAAGACCCTCGCCGGTCCTGTCCTCTGCCCCCTTCCCCTCGCCATGTCACCAAGGTGTCCCCAGCTCCTGTCCCCATTGTCCCCTTTGCTCTCCCACGTGTTGTCCCACCGGGACCCTCACTGTCCCCTGCTCTCGCAGCCGAGGTGCAGAGCGAGACCGAGCGCATCTTCGAGCTGGCCCGCACGCTGCAGCTGGTGGCCTTGGACGCCGACACCATCAACCACCCGGCCCAGCTGGCCAAGACCTCCCTGGCGCCCATCATCGTCTACATCAAGATCACGTCCCCCAAGGTGGGCGCCGTGGCGGGGGGCTGGCCGCGACGGGGGGGTCCTCGTGGCCGCCGCGGCGTCACCCGCACCCGGCTCGCAGGTGCTGCAGCGGCTGGTGAAGTCGCGGGGCAAGTCGCAGGCGAAGCACCTCAACGTGCAGATGGTGGCCTCGGACAAGCTGGCGCAGTGCCCGCCCGTGAGTGCTGCCCCCCAGGCTCCGCCCACGTGGGACCACAGGCTCCGCCCCCACAGCGCATAAGCTCCTCCCACCAACCCCTCCTGGTCAAGACCTGCCCCCTTGGGCACTGGAGACGCCACCCTGGCCCCAGAGGCTCCACCTACTCCAGCTCTAGGCCCCACCCCCTGGCAGCATAGACTCCGCCCACAAGCTCTTTGGGGTCAGAGGCCCCGCCCCTGCAGAGCAGATGCTCCTCCTACCACTGAAACCTCCCCTGAGGCTCCGCCTTCTGGGCTGAGGCTCCGCCTACCACCTTGGTCTTGACAAAAGGCCCTGCCCTGGGCCTGCAGGCTCCACCCATCACCCCACCCCATCCCATCCCATCTAGAGGCCCCTCCCCTTCAGCGGCGAGGCCCCGCCCTGTTTCTCCAAGCTCCACCCACCACCCCTTTTGTGGCCAGAGGCTCTGCCCCTCTGTGCAGAGGCCCCACCCCAGGTCTTTAGGCTCCACCCCCACCCTGTGCAGATGCCCCGCCCCACCCCTGCAGGCTCCACCCACCACCCCCTTTCCATGCAGAGGCCCCGCCCCATTATGGAGAGGCCCCGCCCCACCCCGGCGGGCTCCACCCACTGCTCCCACCCCATGCAGAGGCCCCGCCCATTGGTGCAGAGGCCCCGCCCCTTTGTGGAGAGGCCATGCCGCACCCCTGCAGGCTCCACCCACCACCCTCACCCCATGCAGAGGCCCCACCCCACCCCTGCAGGCTCCACCCACTGCTGCCACCCCATGCAGAGGCCCCGCCCCTTGGTGCAGAGGCCCCGCCCCACCCTGCAGGCTCCACCCACCCCATGCAGAGGCCCCGCCCCTTGGTGCAGAGGCCCCACCCCAGCCCTGCAGGCTCCACCCACTGCTGCCACCCCATGCAGAGCCCCCGCCCCTTGGTGCAGAGGCCCCGCCCCACCCTGCAGGCTCCACCCACCCCATTCGGAGGCCCCGCCCCTTGGTGCAGATGCCCCGCCCCGCCCCTGCAGGCTCCACCCCCCACCCCATGCAGAGCCCCCGCCCCTTGGTGCAGAGGCCCCGCCCCACCCTGCAGGCTCCACTCACCCCATTCGGAGGCCCCGCCCCTTGGTGCAGAGGCCCCGCCCCACCCTGCAGGCTCCACCCACCCCGTGCAGAGGCCCCGCCCCTTGGTGCAGAGGCCCCGCCCCACCCCTGCAGGCTCCACCCACCCCGCGCAGAGCCGCCAGCCCCGCAGCCCTGCCCACCGCCCCCCCCCCCTCCTTGTCCCCGCTCCGTGTCCCCTCCCCAAGCAGGAGATGTTCGACATCATCCTGGACGAGAACCAGCTGGAGGACGCGTGCGAGCACCTGGCCGAGTACCTGGAGGCCTACTGGAAGGCGACGCACCCGCCGAGCAGCACGCCGCCCAACCCGCTGCTCAGCCGCACCATGGCCACGGCCGCGCTGGCCGCCAGCCCCGCGCCCGTCTCCAACCTCCAGGTACAGGTGCTCACCTCGCTGCGCCGCAACCTGGGCCTCTGGGGACGCGGCGGCGGCGGCGGCGCCGAGCCCGGCCCGCTCGAGGAGCACGCGCTGTGACCGCCCCGCTCCGGCCCCCGCCGCTCGCCCCGGAGACAGAGATGTCCCCAAAATGCCGCTCGCTGGCACCGGGGGGGTCACCCCGGGGAGCTGCAACCTGCCCCGGGTTTAGGGGCTGCCTTGGGAACCTGCAGCTCTGCATGGGTTGGGGACACCCTGAAACTGCTGCTCCCTGGGGTGTGGGGCCACTCGCGCCTGTCCCAGGGACCTGCAGCTCCCGGGGGTTTAGGGATACCCTGGGGACCTGCAGCTCCCCAGATTCAGAGCCACCCTGGGGACCTGCAGCTCCCTAGGGTTTGAGGCCACCCCAGGGACCTGAGGCTCCTGGAGGTTTAGGGACACCCTGGGGACCTGCATCTCCCCCGGGTTTGGGGCTGCCCCAGGGACCTGCAGCTCCTGGAGGTTTAGGGACACCCTGGGGACCTGCAGCTCCCCCGGGTTTGGGGCTGCCCCAGGGACCTGAGGCTCCCGGGGGTTTAGGGACACCCTGGGGACCTGCAGCTCCCCCGGGTTTGGGGCTGCCCCAGGGACCTGAGGCTCCCGGGGGTTTAGGGACACCCTGGGGACCTGCATCTCCCCTGGGTTTGGGGCTGCCCCAGGGACCTGAGGCTCCTGGAGGTTTAGGGACACCCTGGGGACCTGCATCTCCCCCGGGTTTGGGGCCGCCCCAGGGACCTGCAGCTCCTGGAGGTTTAGGGACACCCTGGGGACCTGCAGCTCCCCGGATTCAGAGCCACCCCGGGGACCTGCAGCTCCCTAGGGTTTGGGGCCACCCCCAGGGACCTGCAGCTCCTCAGGGTTCGGGGCCACCCTGGAGAGTTGTAGCCCCCCCCCCCGCCTCTTTTGGGGCCACCCCTGGGACTTGCAGCTCCCCAGCTCTGGGGCCACCCTGGGGGGCTGCAGCCTGCCCCGGGGGTCAGGACTATCCCTGGGATTGGGGTCCCTGCAGGGACCTGCACCCTCCCGGCACTGGGACCACCCCAGGGACCTGCCCCCGGGCTCCGGGGCCGTCCCTGGGATGGCCCTGGCCGCCTGCTCCCCGCTCCAGAGGATCTGCCCCCGCGACACTGGGGCCATCCCTGGGACAGGGCCACCCCCTGGGGACCTGCCCCCCAGCCCAGGGTGGATCCCTGCGGGATCGGGGTCGTTCCCCATCCCCAGAGCGGCACTTCCCGGGGGGGCTGCTCATCCCACAGGAACGCGGGTGACCGTGGCAGCGGGGACTTGGGCACCTCCAGGTGCTGGGGCAGGGGTGGCCGCTGCTCCGGGAGCCTTGGCAGGACGGGGGTGCCACCCGCCAGCGCAGGCGGCCGAGGGGGGACACGTGTGTCCTGTGTTGTCTGTCCCTGTGTCCTCCGGCGCCAGCCCCGCTCTCCCGCCCCATTCCGCGCCCCGTTCCCGCTCCGCCGGTCCCTCTAACCCGCGGCGCGGTCCCTAACCCGCCCGCGCACTAACCCGCCCGTCCCTGCACGGTGTGACGCTTCTCCTAACCAGGGCCCGCTGGCCGGGGAGCCGGGGCGGCGCGGCGAGCAGGAGGGGGGCCCGGCACCGGGCGCCCCCCGCGCCGCCCCCCGCGCCCTGTCCCGCCAGGACACCTTGGACTCGGCCGGCCCGGAGCCCCGCGCGGACCTGGACACGGAGCCCGGCGAGGAGGCGCCCGCCGAGCCCCCCGGCCCCCGGCGCGCCAAGGGCCAGCACCGCTACGGCGCCCGGCCCCCCGGGCCGCTGCGGCTCGACCAGGACCAGCTCGAGGGCTGGGGGCAGGAGGTTTATATCCGCTAAGGGGGGGGCATGATGGGGACCCCCCCCCCCCCCACAGGGACAGCCCCCTGTCCCAGCAGTGGCTTCGGGCCCCCCTGCCCCGGTTGCCTGTTGCCCTCGGGGAGCCCCCGCTTTGCCAAGGGGTCCCTGGGGTCTGTGCCTGGGTATGGGGGGGTTCCCCCCCCCCCCCGCAGCCCATCCAGCGGTGCCTCAGGCCCCCCCTGCCCCGCAGGGACAGCAAGTGACCAAAGGGGACCCCGTGTGACGTGGGGTGTCCCCATCTCCCCCCTGTATCCATGGTGCTGTTTGCCCCCCCACAGCCCCCTTGGGGGGGTGCATGCGTGTGCAGTGCCTGCTTGGGGGGGGGGGGGGGTCCCCGCTGCCCCCCCCGGGCTGATGGAGCCCCGGGGGGCGGGGGGGGGGCAGTTTGCACGGGTTTGCATTGCAGCGGCTCTGCCCCAGCGCGGGGCAGGGGGGCAAATCCCGGCCACTCTGTTTTGGGGGGTAGGGGGGGATCTAACACGTGCTAACAGCCCCCCCCCCAGCCCGGGGCGCCCTCTGTGCCCCCCGCCGTGTCCGTCTGTCCAGCCGTGTCCGTCTGTCCGTCCGTGACCGTGTCTGTCTGTCCCCGTCCCCCTTCCAGCTCCCTCTTGCCCCCCCCCGGGGCCGCTGCCTTACCCAGACCACCAGCCCGGCCAGTGCCAGCCCCCCCCCCCCACCCCTGTGTCCCCTTTGATGGGGACAGCGATGGGGACAACTCGGTGCCACCCACCTGCCAAGTGCTTTGAGGCCTGGGGACATGGGCTCACCCCGGTGCCCCCCCCCACCCCGGAGGCCCCCCCGTATATTTATGTCACGTCACCACCTATTTAAAAGCCCCGACGAAATGTATTTTATTTATTTATTCTCCTCCGTGTGCGTGGCGGGGGCGCGGGGGGGGGTCCTCGCCCCGCTCGCTTGGATCTTTGTAATAAACTTTCCGTGGAGATCTGCCCCCGCGGCCCTGCCTGCCGCGCGCGGGGCTGAGCACGGGCACAGCTCATCGCTGCAGTGATGCTCCCCGCGCCGCCGCGGGCCGGGGGGGAAGTGCTGGGTCACGAGGGGGGGACCTGCCCTTGCAGGGGGGACTTGGCTGCGGATGGAGGGATCCAGCCCCTCCACATCCCGACGGCTCCAGCGCCGCCAGCTCTGGATGGGGAATTCCCAGGGAAACGGGGACGAGGCTCAGGGCCGCCGGCAGCGCCACTCGCTCTTCTCGGGCCGGTACTCGGACGCCTTCCTGCAAGGGGGGAGAGCAGCTCGGTGACCCCCCCCCCCCGGCCACCCGCACCCCCCCGGCACGCGAAGGGCCCCGGCGTCCGGCCCGTACTCACTCTCGGGGGGGCTCCGCGGGGCGGCACACGAGCCCCTCGCGGCAGGGGCACAGCTGGTTGATGCTGAAGGCCAGGCCGCCGGGGGGCACGTGGCAGGCCTGGCCCGGCGCCAGGCGCGCTTGGCACACGGGCTCGCCGTGGCGCCGCGCGCAGCACGCGCCGGGGCCGCAGTCCTCGTCCGCGCGGCAGCGCGAGCCTGCGGGGCCACGGCCGTGTCGGGGGGCAGGAACCACCCCCCTGCCCTTTATATCTCCCCCTTTGCATCCCCCCCTTCTGCATCCTGCCCTTTATAGCTCCCTCTTTGCACCCCCTCTTTGCATCCCCCCTTTTATAGCTCCCACTTTGCATTCCCCACCTTTGCATCCTCCACCCCTGCATCCCACCCTTTGCATCCCGCCCTTTGCATCCCTCTTCTTTATTTCTCCCCCTTTGCAGGCCCCAATTCTACATCCTGCCCTCTGCACCCCTCTTTGCATCCCCCCTTTATATCTCCCCCTTTGTTCTCCCTCTTTGCATCCTGCCCTTTGCATCCCTCTTCTTTATATCTCCCCCTTTGCATCCCCTTCCTTTGCATCCCCCTCTTTTCACCCCCTCTTTGCATCCCCCTCTTTTCACCCCCTTGCATCCCCCTCTTTGCATCCCCCTTTTTGCACCCCTCCCTTTGCATCCCTCTTCTTTAGATCTCCCTCTTTGCATCCCCTTCCTTTGCATCCCCTTCCTTTGCATCCCCCTCTTTTCACCCCCTTGCATCCCCCTCTTCGCATCCCCCTTTTTGCACCCCTCCCTCTGCATCCCTTCTTTGCACCCCCTTTGCATCTCCCCCCTTGCATCCTGCCCCCCTCGCACCCCCCCCCTTGCATTTCTTGCCCCCACTCACCCTCGTGGCCCTGCGGCGGGGGCTGCTGGCACTTGCCGAACATGCAGAGCAGCCCGTGGGCGCAGTGCCCGTCGCGGCGGCAGTACTGCCCGCCCGGGCGCCGCGGCAGGCACAGCCCGAAGTGCTCGTCGCAGAAGCGCCCGGGGGCGCAGGGGCTGCGCGGGCCGCACGCTGGCACCTGAGGGGGGCACAGGGTGTTGGAGGGGGGCTGCAAAACTGCCCCTTGGCAGTGGGGCCCTGGGGTTCTGCGGGAAAAGCTCATCCCTTGGGATGCAAACATGGGCAAGAGGGTAGGAGCCAGTGGGAAAAGAGCCTGGCACTGCTCCAGGGGGGACCCCAAAGGGAAGTTGCAGGGTTGCAACCAGGGGCAGCCGCCTCCTTCCCAAAACCAGCCGGTATGGGAGGAAAACCCGCTGGGTCCTGGTT
Source organism: Tinamus guttatus (assembly GCF_059628265.1). Lineage (NCBI taxonomy): Eukaryota > Metazoa > Chordata > Aves > Tinamiformes > Tinamidae > Tinamus > Tinamus guttatus. The sequence continues at coordinate 463,888 of NW_028289189.1, read as the reverse complement.
CCTGTTGTGTCCCCTGTCCTGTCCTCTCTTAAAAGCTGGCCCCAGCCCCCCGTAAAAGTCCTGCTCCAGGTGAGGCTCGAACTCACAACCTCGGCATTGCTCCGCGTACTGCCGTATAAGTACCGCGCGCTAACCGATTGCGCCACTGGAGCGGCCCGGGCAGGCGCTGGCCGCGCGCGCCGCTGCGAGCGCCGGCCTGGGCTGCCCCCGGCGCTGCACTGCACTGCACTGCATTTTACTGCACTGCATTGCATCGTACTGCATTTTACTGCACTGCATTGCAATGCACTGCTTTGCATTGCACTGCATTGCACCCCACTGCATTGCATTGCACTGCATTGCATCATGCTGCCTCCTCCCCAGTGACCCCAGGGCCACCCGCTCTGAGCGCTGCACTGCAGTGCACTGCAGTGCACTCCACTGCATTGCACTCCACTGCATTGCACCGTACTGCTTTGCACTGCATTGCACTCCACTGCATTGCATTGCACTGCATTGCATTGCACTGTGCTGCCTCCTCCCCAGCGACCCCAGGGAGCCCGCTCTGAGCGCTGCACTGCAGTGCACCATGCGATACCCTGCTGCACTGCACTGCATTGCACTGCAACCTCCCCACTCCCCTTTCCCCCAAGGGCAGCCCACCCCAAGAACTGCGTTGCACTGCGCTACCCTCTCCCCATCCTCCTCCAGCACCTCTGGGCAGCCCCGCTCCCAGCACTGCCTCCCTGCTCTTCCTCCTCCTCCTCTTCCTCTCGCTCACCTCGTCGGGGCCGCCCGGCTCCTCAGCGCTCCGGCCCAGGGTGGCTTCTCCGGGCGGGTGCTGGGGCAGGGAGTACATCCAGGCCCAGAGGTAGCCGGAGGCGACGGGCAGCAGCGCGGCCACGAGGCACAGGGTGGCTGGGGACATGGTGGCGGCGGGCGCTGGGTGCCCTGGCCCTGCGCACGGCGCTTATGTAGCCCCCGGCCTATCTTGGCACCCGCTGCTCAAACTGTTTGTGCAGCTAATGGGGAAGGAGGCGCGATCCGGGGTTAAGGGATTTGCATAATTGCCAGCCTGGAGCCAAACAGCCCCGAAGCAAACAGCTCCCCGGAGCTGTCTGGATGCAGCACCCGGAGCCCTCCGGACCAGCAGGGCAGTCCCCAGAGCACCAGGCTCTGCAAGAGCCCCTGGCTCCCAGCGTTGTCCCTGCTCCGGGATGGCTGCTGGGGACAGGGAGCAGCTGCCCTTTCCCAGGAAGGGCAGCAGGGATGCAGTGGGTGCACCGCAGCCCCCACCGTCCCCCTTCTTCCTGCACACACTCATCTCCGGGGGTGACGGGCTTTGCACCTTCGCTAACGGCTTCGCAAACGACCTGTTTGCCCCGTTATCTCCCTGCTGCGGCTCCAGGTAAACGCGCCAACACCCCCCTGGAGCGGCAGCCCGGACACAGCCGGGGGAGCGGGATGGGGAGAGGATCCCGATTCCCCCCCCCAGACCTCCCCAATCCACTCCATTGCCAAGAGCCACCGTGGGACTCGCTGCTGCCAGTGCCACCGGACGGCCGATTTCTCGCCCCAGGGCAGGCGGCTGGCCAGGACGCCTGGGCCCCTGCTCTCTTGGCTGCGTTTGTGGAGCAGCTTAGAGAGCAAATATTGACCGTGCTCCCGCGCACAATCCCCCATCCGCCTCCCGCTGCGGCTCATCCCGGCGCCGCCGTCTGTGCCTAATCCCAGTCCTGCGCTCGGCTGCGGGGACCCCGATGGTCCCATGGCCACCCCGGCCCTGCGAGCCCCAGGGGAAGCTGCTCTGCAGGAACCCACGTGTTTTTCTCCTTCCCCTTCTCCACCTGGGCCAGTTTTGCCCCTGGCCAGGCCGTGTCTCAGCCTGGGGGTGGGCAAGGATGGGGGTCCTGGGTGGGGGGGTGCAGGCTGCAGGATGTGCAGGCACCGCATGTGCATGCACAGGGGGGTGCATAGTGTGTGTGTGTGTGTTGCACATGCATGTGTCGTGCATGTGCGAGCTGTGTGCATGTGCATACCATGCATGTGTTGTCTGCAGCAAACTGTGTGCATGTGCATACCGTGCACGTGTTGTCTGCAGCAGCCCCACGGTGCACCCCCAGCCTGGCAGTGTCCCAGCGCACATGGCACATCCCAGGCTTCCCAGGAGGTTTTCCAGGAAATTTTCCACAGAGTGGGGGTATAGCTCAGTGGTAGAGCATTTGACTGCAGATCAAGAGGTCCCCGGTTCAAATCCGGGTGCCCCCTTTTTTTTTTTTTCGTGCCCCCGTTTTGAGGGTTGGGGCTTTTTTACTTTGCCCGTCTTGCTCCCCGTGCCCAGATCCTGCTGTTCTCCGCTCACTCCGTGGCCCCGCTGCCTCCACCTGCTCCCACCGCCGCTCCCAGCACCAGAGACGTTTCCCCTTTGCAGTGTGGAGGAGTCGGGATCCGCAGGGAGCCAGAGCAGCTCCCGGAGCTGGTGGCAGTGGGGACAGAGGGGTCCCCCATTCCGCTTTCTGCTCCTCCCTTCTCAGCGCAGCCAAAAGGGCCCAACCCTGGCTGGAAGTTGGGGGGGGGGGCACAGTCTGAGCCCCCTGCCCCAATTCCAGCACCCCGAATGGGCATCCCTGAACACGGAACACGTGGGTTCAGTGTTTTGCATGGGGGGAAATGCAGCAAGGGCAGGAAACGGGCACGTTGCAGCGTGTGGGGCACGTTGCAGCGTGCAGTGGCAGGGGGGCTATGGATCCAAGGAGCCCTGAAGGGGGGGTCCTGCAGCCACTGGGGTCACTTGTCGCCAGATGGTGGCACTGGGGGGGGGGGCATGTGGCCCCAAAGTGCTAGGGGGGTCCGTGGGGTGCCGGGCCTGGGCTGCTCCGTGCTGCTGCCCCAGAGCAGATGCTGCTGCAGAGGCTGGGGGCAGAGATGGGTCATTTTTCCCACAGAATTCCCTGCTCGATGTGGGGATGGCAATGCGAGCACTGGGAGAGCACCCGGCTTTGCTGGTTACTGCTTCTAATTACGGCACTGGAGGCCGTGCCTGCACAAGGCGGGCGAGATTCATCACCCCTGTCCGTGCTGCCAGGGCAGGGGGCTGCGAATGGGGCAGATATCGCCACGGGCAGATGCACCTGGTCTAAAGGGGCATCTGGCGGGGTGTGAGCACCGTGTGTGTGGGCAGCCTGCCCTCCCACTGCAGCCACCGTTGCGGTTTTTGGGGGAAAGGGCAGCGTGGGGAGAGGCCATGTGAGCCCTGCGAGGCTGCGGGGGGGTCCCACTCCGGCCCTGGCGCCAGCTCCACCGCCAACCTCAGCCCTGGCTCTGGTGCCACCTCCAGCTCTGCCTCTGCTTCCAGCCCTGGATACATTTCTGCCTCCATCCCTGGGTCCATCTTGGGTCTGTCCACGGGTCTGTCCATGTTTCCATCTCTGGCTCAGCTTCATCTGTAGCTCCAGCTCCCGCCCGGCTCCAATCCTGACTCCATCCCCACTCCTCCACAGCTCCATCTCCATCACTGGCTCCCTCCCCAGCTCCATCCCTGGCTCCATCCCCGGTCCCCTCCCGGCTCCCTCCCCTGCTCCGTCCCGGCTCCATCCCGGCTCCCTCTCCTGTTCCATCCCCGCTCCCCTCCCGGCTCCCTCCCCTGCTCCATCCCGGCTCCCTCCCCTGCTCCATCCCGGCTCCCTCTCCTGCTCCATCCCCGCTCCCTTCCCGGCTCCCTCCCCTGCTCTATCCCAGCTCTTTCCCGGCTCCATCCCCCGCTCCCTTCCCGGCTCCCTCCCCTGCTCTATCCCAGCTCCTTCCCGGCTCCATCCCCGCTCCCTTCCCGGCTCCCTCCCCTGCTCCATCCCGGCTCCCTCCCCTGCTCCATCCCGTTCCCTCCCCGCTCCCTCCCGGCTGGGGCTACCGGCCGCGGTCCCGGGCGGCTCCGTACGCGGCTCCCGCCCGCCGCCGCCGCCGGCCCCACCCCCGGTCCCACCCCCGGTGCGCGGCGCTGCGCGGGGGCCGCGGCGCTGCGCGGGGGCTGCGCCGCGCGCACCATGCGCTGCCGCGGCCTCCTGCTGCTCTGGCTGCTGCGCGGCGCCTTGGGCGCAGGTAGGGCGGCCGCGGGGGCGGGCGGGGGGCTGCCCCGGTCCGGCCCGGCCCGGCCCGCCCGCGGCAGCGCTGCAACGCGGGACCCCTGGCTGCACCCGGGACCGCCCGGTTGTGCCTGTCCCTGGGATACCCACCCTGACTGCAACGCGGGACCCCCCCGGCTGCACCCGGGACCGCCCCGGTTGTGCCTGTCCTGGGACCCTCCTTGATGCACCCGGGAGCCTGGCTGCACCCCGAGATCCCTCCAGTTGTGCCTGTCCTGGGACCCCCCCTTGATGCACCTGGGAGCCCCTGGCTGCACCCCGAGGTCCCTCCAGTTGTGCCTGTCCTGGGACCCCCCCTTGATGCACCCGGGAGCCCCTGGCTGCACCCCGAGATCCCTCCAGTTGTGCCTGTCCTGGGACCCCCCCCCCCTTGATGCACCTGGGAGCCCCTGGCTGCACCCCGAGATCCCTCCAGTTGTGCCTGTCCTGGGACCCCCCCTTGATGCACCCGGGACCCCCTGGCTGCACCCGGGACTCCCTCTGGCTGCACCCGGGACCCCCTGGCTGCACCTGGGACCCCCCCCCAGTTGTGCCTGACCTGGGACCCCCACCTCGATGCACCCAGGACCCCCTGACTGCACCCGGGACCCCCTCAGTTGTGCCTGTCCTGGGACCACCCCCCTCCTTGATGCATCCGGGACCCCCGGCTGCACCTGGGACCGCCCGGTTGTGCCTGATCTGGGACCCCCCCTTGATGCACTCGGGACCCCCCTGGTTGTGCCTGTCCTTGGAGCCCCCCTCCCCTTGATGCATCTAGGACCCCCTGGGACTCCCTGATTGTGCCTGTCCTGGGAGCCCTGCCTTGATGCAGCCGGGATCCCCTGGCTGCACCCGGGATCCCCTCACTGCCCCTGGGACCCCCTGGCTGCTCCCAGGACCCCTCATTTTACACATCCCAGGACCCACTGGCCGCAGCCAGGACCGCCCTGTTGCAGCCAAGACCCTTTGGCTCTGCTCATCCCGGGACCCTCCTTGATGCTCCTGGGAGCACGGTGTTTGGCCCATCCCAGGACCCCCTTGCTGCTCCGGGACCCCCTGGCTATGTGTGTAAGCCCTCTCCATGCTTGGGGCTTCCTGGTTGTGCCCATCCCGGGACTGCTGGCTGCTCCTGGGACTGCCCGATTGTAACCAGGACCCCCTGGTTGTGGCTGTCCCGGGGCCCCTTGGTTCATCCGGGACTCCCTGGCTGCCCCGTCCTGGTGCCCTCGCTGTGTCCAGCCCTGGCTGTGCCGGAGCAGCGAGTTCCGCGATCCAGGGCGGATCTGGGGAGGGAGCCGGAGCTGCCTGTAGCTCCGGCTCCTGTTCCATCCCCAAGGGAAGGGCTCCGCTCCGCTGGGCGCCCCAGACCTCCTCGCTGAGACCTGGCGTGCTCAGCACAGGGAGGGCAGGCTGGAGCATGGGGACACTGGGGACACCGGTGACCGGGGCACCCTGCCAGCGCCCGGGGTCACCAGTTCGATTCCTCCCGCCTTGGCCGGGGATGCCACGCTCCAAGTGACACCGTTGTCCCTGCCCAGGCCGGGCTGGGGGCTGCTTTCGTGGCGGGGCGGGGGGGTTGCATGGTTTTCCCCGCTTTCCTCCCTGCTGTCGTCTTTGCTGCACCCTGATCGCCTTTACCCGCATCTCTGTAACTGCACAGGGGCTGAGACCCCCCAAACTCAGCTCACCTAGGTAGGATCCACCTTGGGGCAGCCCCTGGGGAGGGCTTTGCAGCTGGCAACTGCAGAGTGGGGGGAGTTAATCCCAGAGGGCAACTGAGACCCCTCCGGAGCGGAGCAGCCTGGAGACCCCCCTCCTTGTGCCCCCAGGACGCCCCCCCGGGGCCCCGGCGTCCGGCGAGGGGCGGCGCCGGGTCCGGGAGAGCGACGACGGGAGCCGCCTGAGCACGGACCTGGGGGGCGGCAGCCTGGCCATTGACACGCTGCCCCCCAACGGCACCCGCGTCGTGGTGAGCGACCGCGGGCGGCTTTCCTAGGAATAGGCGGCATCTCCCAGGAATCCCGGAGCAGCCGGGGCCGGAGGGGCTCTGCTTGGAGCTGGGTTTGCACAAGGAGAGTTGGATACTGGGCTATAATGTGGGTACAGGAAGGAGGGTTTTTCACATCAGGATAAGGGAGGATAAATTATGGAAAACAAGCAAGAAAGAGCAGTTTGGGACAGGTAACGCTGGGTGAAAAAGGAGGAGCCAGCAATAACCGGGATGCTCCCAAGCAAGCTGTGTTTGCTGGGAGAAGGGTCACCCTGGCGGGACCAGAGCTGAGAGGTCCCTGACGTGGAAGTGCCCAAAAAGGCCAAACCAGCCCCAAATGCCAGCGCGCTGTTCCCGGTGGCAGCGGGTGACGCCTCGGGCTCGGGACATCCCCATGAGTCAGCGGTGAGGTCAGGGGCTCGGCAGCCAGCGCCTCCGCGCCCGGCCCCGTTTTATTGGGAACGCATCGGGAAGGGCGCGGGAAGGGGGTGCGAGGAAGATCCCGGGGTGCCCGGCTCCGCTCCGACCCCTTCCCGTCGCGCGACAGGAGGATGATCACAGCTACTACGTGTCGCGGAGCTACGGGCCGGGCGATGCGGCCGCCCGGCGCCTCTGGGTGGACCTGGCCGCGGGCAACGGGAGCCAAGCGAAGATCCACGGGATCCTCTCCAACACGCACCGCCAGGCCTCGGTGAGCCCCGGCCCGCGCACATCCCGCCTCTCCGAGGCCACGGCCAAGATGCCCTGGTAGACGGCAAGGTTTGGGAAGAGCGTTGCCTTCCTCAAGCCCCGTGTGTCCAAGGGGACCCAGCTCCTCTGCTCTCGCCATGAGCTTGCTCCAAAGGGCCAGCGGAGCCGCAGGGCGATGCCACCTCCCCGCGCTCTCCGTGTCCCCGCGGGCCTTCGCCGGGGTCCCTTGCGTGTGTCTCACGCCGTCTCCTCCCGCAGCGGGTCCTCCTCTCCTTTGACTTCCCCTTCTACGGCCACCTCCTGCGGCAGGTCACCGTGGCCACGGGAGGTGAGCGGGGGGCGCGCGGGGCGGCGCGCGGGGCGCGCGGGGACCCCCGCGGCTCCAGCGCCCGCTCCGTCCGCGCAGGCTTCATCTTCATGGGGGACGTCATCCACCGCATGCTCACGGCCACGCAGTACGTGGCGCCGCTCATGGCCAACTTCAACCCCAGCTACTCGCGCAACTCCACCGTGCAGTACTGGGACAACGGTGAGCCCCGCGCCCCGCTCCGGCCGGAGGAGCCGCCGGGATGCTGCAGCCTGGCGATGCCGAGGTGCCGGGTGTGCGGTTGGAGCTCGCTCCAAGCGCGCTGGAGGAGGAGGAGGAGACCCTTGCATGAGCTTAAGAGGCCCCACTGCTCCCGGCAGCCGCTGGGATGGGGGGACACGAGGAGGGCGAGCGGGACCGATCGCCCCCGGTGTCTCCCCAGGGACGGTTTTCGTGGTGCAGTGGGACAAGGTCTATCTGCAGGGCAAGGAGGACGTGGGCAGCTTCACCTTCCAGGCCGCCCTGCACCGCACCGGGAGGATCGTGTTCGGTTACAAGGAGGTGGGAGATGGAGCCCCCGCAATGACCCCCAGCCTGGGGGCGCCTGGAGGGGGTCCCTTGGATATAGTGCATGTGCATGGATATAGTCCATATGTGGATGTAGTGCGTATGGATACAGTGCACGTGAATGGATATAGTCCGTGTGTGGATATAGTGCATATGGATATAGTGCACGTGCACGGATATAGCCCGTGTGTGGATATAGTGCATATGGATATAGTGCACGTGCACGGATATAGTCCATGTGTGGATATAGTGCATATGGATATAGTGCACATGCATGGATAGTGTCCGTGTGTGGATACAGTGCATATGGATATAGTGCACGTGCATGGATATAGCCCGTGTGTGGATATAGTGCATATGGATACAGTGCAGTGCATGGATATAGCCCGTGTGTGGATATAGTGCATATGGATATAGTGCATGGATATGGCCGTGGGCTGCAGTCCCTGGGCCCACGGCGCCGCTCTCCCTGGCTGCAGATCCCCGTGCCGGTGCTGCGGATCAGCGCCACGCAGCACCCCGTCAAGGCCGGCCTCTCCGACGCCTTCATGATCCTCAACCCGGCTCCCGACGTGCCCGGTGAGTGACCTCCCCTGCTCACGGGCCAGCAGCCCCGGGTGCCGGCGGGCCCAGCTGGCCGCGTGGCCCCGGCCCATGGACGTCTTGTGCTTTGGTGACGCTCGGCGGCCCCGGGGACATCGCGGTTCTTGCCCAGCGCGTTGAAGCCGCTGTTGGCAGCCAAGCCGCGTCCCTGCTCTCCAGCTGAGGAGGAGCGAGGGCGGCTGCAAACGCGGCAGGGGGACGAGAGCCAGCAGTGCCGGGATCGAGGCTCCTCCAGGATCCGATGCCGCGCTCAAAGCTGGGCTGTTCCTGCTCGGGAGGGGAGCGTTGCCCTGGTTTGGGGGCGCGTTGCACCAGGTTTGGGCTCTGGGGCACCAGTTTGGGGTCTCTGGCTGCTTTTTTAATTTTTCTTTAAGCGAGAAGCCCCTGCATGTCCCGAGTGCATCACACACAGCCCGAGCATCAGCCCCGCGCCGTGCCAAGCACTTCCCTGCGCTGTGTCCCCATGGGACGGGGCCGGCGCCCACGGATTTGCCTTTGGGGACATGGGGGGGACGTGGGGGACGTTCCCCTGCTGCCTTCGCTCCTGCCTCCCGCGCGGCACCTGGTGCTGCTGCTTTTGCCTGTTATTTACAGTGCCGACCATCTGGCCCTCGTTTATGGCTGGTTTGGGGAAACCCTCGAGCGGGAGCAGCCCCTTGGTGTCCCCATCCCCGTGGCTGCTCCGGGGCCACCGGCACCGCGGGCAGGGCCGGCACGGAGGTGCAAGAGCCGAACCCTGAGGAGGGGAAGGACAAGGCGCTCGGGCAGGAGAGGGGAGGGAAGGCGAGAGCCTTGGAGCCGTGGCAGCCTTGGAAGCACCGCTTGGATCATCCCCCTCGGGGCGCAGAGCCAGGGAAGCATCTCGGCTGCTGCCAGCAAGTAAATTGATGGCAGAGAGAGAGAAACTGGGAGGACTTGAGTGCGGGACGGACCCTCCGGCCCCCTGGTCCGGGGGAGCCGGGAAAGGAGGCGGCTTCGGAAGGGCCGGGAATTGCAGCCGGGGAACCGGGCAGGAGCTCGGCCCGGGGGAGGCTCCAGGCTGTGAGTCAGGGCCAGGCAACGTGCTGTGCGGCCCAGGCTGCTCTGCGCGAGGCCTGGGCGCATCCACGTGGGGAGAATCCGTTTGGGAAGCAGAGGGGCAGCGGGAGCTCCAGCCTTCTCCTTGGCAAACAGGAGCTCTGTCTCTTTGCATCCCTGCGCGGCTCCCGCTGCAGAGTCACGCCGCCGGACCATCTACGAGTACCACCGCGTGGAGCTGGACACCAGCAAGATCAGCAGCCTGGCGGCCGTGGAGTTCACCCCCCTGCCCAGTAAGTGGGGCCGCTGGCCCCGTGTCCCTTGGAAGGGGACAGCCTTGGCCACCCGTCACCGCCTGGCCGGGATGGTGTTTGCAAGCCCCATCCCAGTCATTCCTGGGATATAATTTATGGAGGATCCTGCTAGCCGGGCGCATGGAGGACACGCACACGCGTGTGCAGGGCACGTCGGCACGCGCAAATGTGCAGCGGAGAGTGAATCTGCCAGGAGTGCACCAGGGCCGGGCACTTCCGCGGCCTCCCCGGGGTGTTTTATGACAATTTTACCATCCAGCAGGGTTGCTGCAAGGTGGATCATTAATACACAGTGTGCAGGACATAGGGGTTTTTCCTCCAGAGGTGCCTTTTTCCCCTCCGCAGCAGCTGGGGTGGTTGAGAACGAGGTCTCCCGAGGAGCCCTGGCTGCACAGACCGTCAGGGTCTCCCTGCGGGGACACGTTAAACCCGCTGCAAAACGGCCCTTTCCGCGTCACGGTGCCAGAGAGGGCCCCAAGTCCCTCCTGCTGGGCTCCTCTTCCAAGCCCGTCGCGCTGCCGATGCCGCTTCCCGGCGCTCCGGCTGCCCCGCGTCTCCTCTCTCTTTTGCAGCCTGTCTGCAGCACCAGAGCTGCGAAACGTGCGAGAGCTCCGAGCTGACCTTCAACTGCAGCTGGTGCCACGTCCTGCAGAGGTACCGGCCTCGCTTCGTGGGGTTAGGGCTTTTCTTCTGGGGACACGTTGTAGGCAGTGGGCTGGGCTGAGCTTTTGGGGCAAATGGAGAAATTTTAGCCCCTTTTCCATCCCCAGGCGAGGAGGTCTGGTCTCTCTCCTCCTTCAGCTCAAGAGGAGCATGTGAGAGTTTATTGAGGTCTTTCTTTTTTGCTGAAATATTTATTTGGAGCTGGCGGCAGGGGAGAGGACCCAGTAACACAGATCCTCGCAGGCAGCGCAGCCACGTCCCTGCTTCAGAAATCCCCTGAGCCCCTTCCTAGGGGCACCTACTTTGCTCCTGTCCCTATCGCCTCGCTCGAGACCTTTATGCTCTTGTCTTCCATGCAAGAATTGCAGCGAGGCCTCAGCAGGTACATCCATGGCAGCTGGAGCAGGGAAAGATCCTGAGCCATCAGCGAAACTGCCCTATAAATCAGCGTTGATTCATTGCCTCTCAGTGGGCTGGGGCTGGAATATCACCAGAGCCAGGGGAACATCATTTTTCAGTGACAGTTGCTCAGCTGGTGGCCTCAGATGAGAGGATATTATGTTCTCGCAGCTGAGTTGTGCGAAACCAGATGTGGCTTTGGTAGCAGAACCGAGCCCGGGATGCAGCGTGTCAGGCTGGATCTTGTTTGGTCTGAAACCCAGGTGTCCAAGAACGTCCTTATTCCACATTCATGGCATAGGCAGCCCCGGCGGCCAGCTCGGAGGGCACAGCTGCTTATCCTTGCACTTAGTGGGTATATTATGGTTCCTCCTGGATGCTTTGGCTGAAATACCAGCTTCCCGTGGCCGGAACGGCGCGTAGGCAGCTCATAGTGAAGAACGTGGACGACAGATACAAATGGCAAAACTTTTCCATGTCGGGGAAATGGCAGGCTGGAGCCATCAGGAGCAGTTGAGTCCACTGCTGTCTTGCCGGCTCTCAACTAGGCTGGTTTTGCAAAGCCAACATGTTTTTTCCGAGGAGGCTGGTAGGATTTGGACTCATATCCTGAGCCCAGCTCAATGATTTAACCCCAGATTTTCCTTTTAGCTTGTTTTTAGCAGTGTGGTTTGCAATGTTGCTTTGCCGAGCCCCTAATTGCTCTACGTCAGCACAAAAGCGCTCGGTGACTCAGCAGGACCTCAAGATCTTGTGGCTTCACCTCGTTTGTTGGCTGGTAGTTGGGTAAATGACTGCATGGATGAGCTGAACCCCTGATTCATCTCTTGGTAGTCCCAGGGGCTTTGCAAAGGTCAGGGTTTTGTTTCATTCCCTCGGTTTTTGTAGAGATTTCGCTAGTTGGTGTTTTCTTGATGCAGCCTGTAATTTCTTTAATGTTGCTTTTCCTGTGCAGATGTCGCTGGAAAAAAAAGTCGCGGAGATCATGGCCTTGCTCTGGCATAGAGTCCAGAGAATGGAAAGTCAAACTCGGTCTATATATTTTTCCTATTTCTCTGTGTCTCTGTTTCCCTTGGAGAAGCAGTGTTGACCCTTTTCCTCCTCTGTAAAGAGGAACATTTGGGTCCTTCCAGCACAGCTGTATTGGAAACTACATGTCTTTGGAGACCAACTTGTGTATAATGTTTCCAGTCCTCTGATATTTGTTTGTCCAAGTATCTATACACCGTGCCCACTGGGGTGGTGTTTGGGATTCAGAGGCAGCTCAGGAATCCTCGCTAGGAATGACGCCCATGTAGAGGGGTCAAATGGGCATCGCTGCTCAGCCCCGAGCGCTTGCTGGGTCTCGCAGGGATTTTCCTGCTGGAAATTCCTTCCTGGGTTCACGTTGTTCGTCTCTGCAGATGTTCCAGCGGGTTTGACCGGTACCGTGAGGAGTGGCTGTCCTACGGCTGTGGCCAGAGGGTAAGATCCAGCGAAGGTCGCCTTAGGCTGATGGGACTCGAATGGGATGTGGATTTTGCTGGCCAGGAACGGCGCTTACGGTGTGTTCTTATGATGTAGCTCTTACAACGAGACATTTAGCTACAGGTGCAAAAACATAATCAAAACAGTTTGTTTTCCAATTTGTTTTGGCTGCCTGAACGGTGATAAAAGCCATTTTGCACGTCCTGTACTGAGGCTGCTAAGAACTAAAGACAGTGGATGTATCCCAAGTTGCAAAAATCATTCTGAGCTCCACTTGGCCTGTGCTGCTCTGGAACGGACCGAGTAGCCCTTTAGATATCCCTTCCCCATTGCAGCAGGGCCACGACACACTTGCAGGGCACATTTCCCCCTGCTCCTCTGAAAATAGATGCTCCATCTAATCTGGTGCTACATGTCCTTGCTCTGCTGGTCTTGCTCCTGTGCTGGCGGATGTTCAGCAGAAATGCCAAGTAAGTTAAGTAATGGTGCAAGCTGGGATATTCTTTTCTCTCTCACCTTCTGAATCATGACTCTTATTCAGGCTGAAGGATGAAGAAATTAGCCCTTGTGATTGTTGTCCTTGTTAGTGCAACTGCCTCTGCAATGGTTGAACTCGTTTCTTTGTCTCAGAAAGAGCAGTTTTAATGAAACATCTGTTTCTGCTTTGTTTTTTTGCATTTTTTTTTCCCACTGAAGACTCAGCTTTGTTCCATGTTTACCAAGAGGACTGAGGGAGGGGAAGGGAAGTCACGGGACCTACGCTAAGGTCACGCAAGGAAGCCAGAGCGGAGAACCCTGCCAGATCACGACCATCCGCCCTCAGTGGTTCCCAAAGTTTTCCACCCATTTTTCCCACTGCTAGGTGACCCCCTGCCACTTTTCCAGCACATCTGGACCATGTTCCCCACCTCCCCCTTCCCGTGGTGGAACCCCAAGGGCTTGGGAACCACGGGTCTAACCTGTAGCTCCCTGGTGCTCTTGTTGGAGCATTGCTAGGAACAGAAGTCATTTTTTCCTTCTTCCTTTCAGTCGGATGAGAAGACGTGTGAGGATTTAGCAGAAGATGACCGCTACTCGGCACCGCCTGACAGCTCTTTCTCGCCGTTCAGCGAGGATGTCACCACCTCCACGTCCTCGCTTTTCATCGGCAGCCTCACCACAGAAGGTACGGGCAGATGGGGCGAGCAGCTGCCGCAGGGACACCCTTCCTCAACACTTCCTCCTGAGAGGTCTTTCACTCTGATGCCTAATGAAGCCAATTAATATCCAAGAAAACGCAGTAATATTCCTGGCTATGCAGTTGTTGAAGCGCAAGGGCAGGGATGGCTAGAGAAGGCAGCGGAAAGGGCTAGGCATGACGGAGGAAGATGAGAGAGGAAGATGCTGTGGCAGCTCAGACCTTCAAGTGGGAAGAGTTTTACAGCTGCCTGAGTTGATAACAGACCAAATCCCTGTATTCCCCAGTGGACAGACTCCCTAATGCCATAAGAGAAGTTAACACCGTAACTAGGGCCTCATGTTTTTAACATCCTCACCGGTGACTTGGGGCTGCCGGCGCTCTGTGCCTGGTGGTAACATGGTCCGGACGTGCGGTTGTCCTCTGCTTCGGGACGGGCTCATTCTAGCACGAGAAAGCTCCAAACGAGGAGCCGGGTCTCCCTCGAGACACCCCTGTTCTACAGCTTGATAACCCTATTAACGCAGGGCTGTCTCCTCAGATCCTAGCGGCAGGTATCACTTCAATTTTGCTGCTTAATAGTCCCTAACGCAAACTGCTAATTAGAATAAATAGAAAGGAACATTAGTAATTGTCCTTCAGCAACGGGAAGGAGTTGGGCCGGGGGGAGGAATGGGGCGCCTGGCTGACAAAGTTGACTTTGAAAGGAGCAATTAAAGGAAGGGGGAGCGTAACACCACCACTGAGATTATTTTCCAACTCGTCGACAATTCTTGGAAGAGGAACAAGAGGCTTTTTGTGACATATTCAAGCATGAAGTTAATTTGTAATCTTGGAAGGAAACAAAGCAGCCAGCTGCATCAGGCAGCGAGCTTTATCTGGAGAAGGCAGCTCGGGAACAAGCAGAGCGAAGGGTCCTGCCCTCTGCATCCGCCCAGCCCGGCCGCTGGAGCCGCTCGTGGGGACGTTTGGGGACGTGTCTGAGCAGCAGAAATTCTGGATTCGGCTTTTGGCTGGATTCTCCAGCACTCTGTTGTGGTGAACTTCAAGAGAGGATAAGGCCTTGTGCAATAAATCCTGGTGCTTTCAAAGTGAAATGAAGAATGGCATTGGACTCTGTGCCCCCCATGGAAGACAGCTGTGGATTCCCCTTGATTTCCTTGGGATAAATCCAATATTAGCAGCGTGTTTCAGCAAATGCCATAGGCTGAACATAGACACCCACAAGGCTGGGGCCCCATCCAACATCCATTTATCATTCCGCATTGCACACTGGGCATATTAATGACTGATTTCTACAAATATTTGTGCTTCAGGTGCCTCTTTTGCAAAGAAATCCAGAAATTGCTGTCACTACTGTTTTGTTTTCTGGGTGCCTTTCTCCTCTACCAACCCGAGAGGTGAAATTGTCACTGATGGTGCAAGTGCTGTGCAGAGCAGTGTGTTCTGCCCAAGGCCTCCTGTTCCACAGGAACGACAGAGCAGGGCAAGAACAGAGAATATCCTAGAAGTCTAAGTATTTTTTTCCCCCATTTTCTTCTTTCAGATGATACAAAGCTCAATCAGTATGCAGGAGGCGATGGTAAGTCCTTAATCTTCTCTTTGCCTGTTCACGTTCTTCCTAAGTGAGAACATGTTACACTGAAATCAAATGTGTTGGAGGGTTGTGATCAGACCGCAGAGCGGACAGGAGAGGCTGAGATTGAAGGATGTAATCAAGACAAAAATCCTTTGTCCTTACCCTGATTAATACCAATTCAGACTGTGAAAAGTGAGACCAATCTGTTTCAGCCTGATGCTGTTTTTCTGCTTTCGCCACCTTCTCCGATTTGACAGGTGAACTAAGATGATACGTTTTTGTCTTTCCTATAAATTCTCCTTCTTTGCGTAGTTGCAAAGCCCTGCTGCTTTTGAATTCCCCTGCTATGCCAAAGAGCATTATAAAAGCCAAACATAAAAAGCCTCCTTTCCATTAGCCCATCTCTGTTTTTTTCCACCTCTGTTCTAGCAAATCCCTTCTCAATCCGAGTGTGTTAATCAGCCCCAAGGACAGAGAAGGGAACTGTGACCATAATGCTCTTCCTAATTCCAGAATATGGGCAGGATCTCAGCGCTTCTGCCTCTGAAATCACATTCCCAAGGACTGTGGGCAAATGCAAACCACAAGCCCATGTCTCTTAGCTGAAAGCAGCTCCCAGAAGTTAAACTGGCTGAACTGAGTATAGAAGCAGTTCCTCCGCAGGCATGGGGCCTTTGAAATCCATGACCTTCCCCGTTTCAGCCAAATTACTCCCCAAATGGCTGGTAATGTCACTGTTAATATATGCTATATACGCCCTCCGTAGCTCTGTGCGATTGAATATTCATAGCCAAGGACTGAAGGCAAGCTGGAGGGCTGCGGGTAAGACATGCTAAGGACACACTCAGCATATGGCTAATGGCTTTCATCCGAGTGAGCATCCAATATATAAAGAATATGGATGCAGGGGGCGGGAGGGGTGGTTACTAGATAGTAGTTGTTTAATCCTCTTTCAAAACAGCTATTGACACCATCTGATGCTGCAGCTCAAACAGTAAATTCAGGGTAAGGACTTACTTCACATGAATTATTTTTAGGTATTATTTAGGTATCATATTCCAAGTTTGGTCTAGAATGTGCACTTTTGCTATGTGAGCTCACGGATGCTCACTGGTGGCCCTAGCTCCCTTACTCCCCTTCTGAGCTAGGCAATAGCGGGTGAAGTTGCTCAGTGTTTCATGTAGTGCCCTAAAGAGAGGAAAAAAAAAAAAAAAAACTTATTTTTTTCTTTCTGTCCTTTCTTTTACCAAGAGCTCGGTGATTCCAGCCTTAACAGAATCCTCTCTTTGCAGGTACGGGAAGCAGCCTTCCCTCAAAGAAGGCAGGAACCCCCATCCACACAGGTACTATTGTGGGGATCGTGCTGGCCGTGTTGCTCATTGCCGCTATTATCCTTGCTGGAATTTATATCAACAGCCATCCCACGTCAAATGCTGCCCTGTTCTTCATTGAGGTGAGTGGAGAACCGTATCACAGGCTATTTTCTCTCCCTCTGCTACCATCAGCACAACAGCATCAGCTTGCAGTTAGTTGCTGGTGATGTTTTAAACCTCATTGCTCTTCCTCCTACACCCGCATTTTATTTTGTACTCTTTCATATGCTCCCTTTCACATGCTGCCTTTTCCCCCATACAACAGCAGACTCTTCCACACGCTGCATGAGTGAGCGCACACAGCTTGGCTGGAGGACTCAGTTGGAGCTATGACATAATTGAAATTGCTGCCTTTTGAATTGCCCAGCTGGATTTTGTTGACTAAAATTGTCAGAGTTAACTGATAGATGTTATGCCATCAGCTAATTTGTAAGTGGTGGTGTGAATGCTCTAAATGCAAGATTTTAATTCTCAGAAAGATAGGGGGTCTGACAATCTCCATCTGCTGTTAAGAGCCAAAAGGCTGCTTGATACAGGCTCCGAGGCAGGCAGAAGTGGGCTGAATCCTGGCATAGGAACCGCTGTGGAGGGAGTGAGCAACACGTAGCCCTCAGCCTTTCCCTGTCACTCTGGCTTTTTCCTACAGCACTTGTCTTTCCTCCATCTGTCTATTCAAAGAGTCAGGCTTCAGAGAATTGATCTATCTGGCCCCTATCAGTTTAGTACCTGAACAATTCACAATATTTAAAGCGTCTCTCTTCACAGCAACTGAGAAAGTCCCTGTGTTGCTGATAAGGAGGAGAGACACAGAGAGATGATTTGTCTGTGGTGACACAGGAAGCCAGTGGCAGCCCTTGGCTATTAAGCCAGGCACAGGCCATCCTTGTTCCAAGACTGATGTGAGAAGTCACTTACAGTTTCCACTTCCTCTGCTCCTTCTTTTGACCTTATTAGGGGGGTCAGTTCAGTGAGATTGATGCTTTGTAAATGCTCTTTAAGCATGAAGTGATTTTATTAATAAAATGTTGAGCTGTCACAAGACAGCACTGGTTTTGTTTCAGGACGGAGTTTCAGCTTTCCCAGCTGGCTCGGAGTGAAAGGCTCTGTCACAGCTTCTGATGGATCTTTGTTTCTGTCCACAGCGAAGGCCACATCACTGGCCTGCCATGAAATTCCGAAATCATACCAACCATGCAACGTACTCCGAGGTGGAGGCCGGCAGCCACGAGAAGGAGGGCTTCGTGGAGGCCGAACAGTGCTGAGCGCCTCCTCCCCTGCGTCCTTAATGTCCCACGTCCCAAGCGTTGGAGTCTTCTGCTGTTCTATTGCAAAGTCTTTCCCCCGTTGGAAAAGAAACAGCAACTAGAAGAAAAAGACCCACCGGAGCATTGAAAAGAATGAGTCGGGGCAATGCGAGGATGTCACTTGCCTGGATTCCTCAGGGGACAGCAGAGCCTGAAGCAAAGGCAGCGAGTTGCGACATCGGATTCTGCCTGGAATCTAGCACCAAAGCACTGGATGTGCCAGGAGAAGGGAAATCTTATCGATTTTAAGGACAAAGCCCTACAGAAGATTCACCGTCAGGTTATTTGATAACAAATGGCTTTGAAGCACTTTCTAGCATCTAAATATTTTGCTAAATTACCGACTATGACTCTTAATCTAAATGAGTCAGAGGGTGAAAAATCTTAGATTTCTTTTGCACTGTCACCAATCCAGCAGGAACAGAATAGCTTTTAATGAGAGAGGATGGAGATAGAGCACTATCAAAAGCAGTGTTCTCCCAAGGGCTAAATCTTGAAGTAAATCCAAGCTCATATTTCATGGGAATTTCACATAAATAAAGAATGAAGGCATACATGCCATGGTACGATTAAAAATCTAAAAATCACTTTGTTAACATCACAGTGTTTAAAGCTCACTAAAGTCAGTGGGTATTTGATTATATCTGTAGTAGACTCCTGGCACGGATTTGTACCGATATCATGATTCCAGGATTTGACCCTCCTTAAGGACTTGCGTGCTAGAACTCTCAGGGTTTTCTACAATCAGAATTAATGAATAAGCCTCAGAAATATCCTATCCTACTTCCACAGACATTGGCTGGTGCAGGATTTGGCCCTAAACTGAGGGAAGTTTGTATTAAAAAAAAAAAAAAGACAGTGTCCAAAGTCCAGTGTAAGGTAAAATTTTCTTTCCCCCACCAAATAAAAAGTGCTGTGGGCTGTAGGGATTTTTTTTTCTGTTCTTTTTTAATTCCTTCTTGATCCTCAGTTATTTATTCTCATATCATGTTTGGGACGTATTTTATCCACTGGCTGGTTCAGCTGTCACTGAGGGTGATTACTGCCAAAGGCAGGGTCTGTCTAATTAATGTTTTCCTTCTCATCTGCTGAATTTATATAGCCTTTGAAGATAAATATGGATGCTCTGTGGCATCTAGACCCCAGATTATACTTCTTCATACATAGTCACTAGGGAGACTTTTGCTGCATCTTATTATGGCCTAAAGACACCAAAACACTCAAACAGGGTAAGTCAGACTGCGTAGTGCCAAGTTGCTGTGGCCCACACAGTCTCTCTTTGGAGATATTTTGAAGATAAACATTATTCCTAAGTAAAGTTTTCAGCTGCCAGATTGTTTTCTCCTCATTTCCCTCAAGTAGGATGAATTCAAAAGCACGCTGTCGTCTAGTTTTTGCTTCAGATCTAATCTGCTATGAATGAGTTATAAACTGGTAGGGAATTTTCTCTGGATTTAAATGCTTTCAAATAATGGCCTTGTTTTGACTATTTTTCTTAACACTCATAGCCAGATTTTTGGGGTATTTCTCTTCCCCTCCTACCCCCCAAAATACCAGCCTATGTTCAACAATTGTAAAATGCTGCAAAGTTAAAAGAAAATAGACTTAATCTAGTGTGTACTGAGCTGTATCATTGCTGCATTACTGCAGCCAGAATCTTAGACAGATTCCAAAAAAAAAAAAAAAAAAAAGGAAAAAAAGAAAACAGACTAGACATTTAGGTGGGGAATAACTGCATCCCAGTGCCATAGTGCAGAAATAACTGAAGCATATCAAGCATCTGTACTTCAGGGCAGATGCCAAGGTCTGACTGCCTGGAATTAAAGACCTTTATTAAAAAAATAAAAATAAAGAGCAGACAGGCTATTCTGTAGGTGTCTAGGAGATGTTTTGTCCACCTTTTACTAAAGGATATGGTATGAGGATATCATGAGGCAGAGTTCAGAGTCATGTTACAACGTTAACAGCTCTGTTTCATGAACTATTTGTGCTGGAATAGATTAAGACGTTGCTGCCCATAGTCATGTGTGGGCCCTGAGCTGATTATTTTCAACCCATCCAGTGTAACCAGTGAGGGATCTGCTCAGGAGCTGCCTCTGCCCAGGCTGGAGAAACGAGGCACTTGCTGGCTGTGTCTCAAGTTGAAAAAACAAAATCTGTCCTACCTTTCATCACGAGGGTTAGCCCCAGGCACTCGATGTTCACATCTGGGAAGCTGGTGAGTCAGCAGAGAACAATCTTTTCTGGATTTTCTTTGCACGTGACTTTGTTGGGGAAAACGGTTCCATTGCTGATGTCTAGAAGAAAGAAAAACGTGTCTTTACCACCACCAAGTACTGCTCTAATATTGAAGCAAACAGCAGAGAGGAGTCCGGGCTCAAGTATAATGCTTTAATGCTGGCTACACCAATTAAAATGCAGCTGAATCAATACTCCCGTCCCATCTGTGCAACACCGTTGACTTCAAGATGCTGGTTAATCTTGCGAGTCTCCAGGGTCAAAGCATGAACACAACTCTACCATAAAACGGTTTTGATTATGCTTTTAATCACGTGGCTTCTGTAGCCAAATGCTGAAGTTTTACTTTGGATTCAGAACCCATCATCTGGGCTTCCTTCAAAGAAAACGAACGCACATGTGTATATGGACCTGGGTATTTTATAGCTATAAAAGGGGCTGGACTATATGTGCTCAATCCATTGCTCAGCTGGTTGGCAAGGGGTTGCAAAGTGCAACCACCTGCTACGGCTCCTACTTGTCTTTGCAAGCACAGTTGCCCTCGCAGGCTGTAGCAACAGCCGAGCCCGCTGTTGGGGCGTGAGGGAACCGCCTGTCAACAGGCAGAAAGTGACAGCTTCAGGCTGGCCGGTGGCCGCGTGTCTGTGCTTGGCACTTGTGAAAACAGACCATGGAGAGACAAAAAAGGCCTTGGTTCTGCTCTGCCAAAGCTGGTGGCGAACCTCTGCTTTTCTGACATTAAGGGGAGCACGATCTGGCTCAAATCCCTCCTCTTAATATAAGGCCTACTTGCCACATACTTGAATTTACAGCACAGTTGGACTATTCGGGGGAACTAAAGGCACTTTAACTGTCTTTTAATGCAAAGTATTTACTATGGATTACTTGCATGGAACACAGTGTTAATATCAAAAAAAAAAAATCTTCCTTTTTGGACTGCTTTGTTTTCAAAATAAAACATGCAAAGGATTATTCGTTGTGTTATACAAACTTCTCTGCAGAATGGGAATTCTTTTCACCTTGTATGCTTCTAATGACAATATAAAAATACAAGCCGTTTAAGGAGCTTTTTTTTAAAGATCCCTCGAGTCCTTTTTCTGCCTTAGTAATAAGACATCATAACCGGAGAGGTTCCCAGGATAGAACTAGGGTAAAAACTCATATAATTGAGGTTTGAATCAGAACTATAATTTTCTTCTAATTTTATTCTGATTTTTTTTAAAGATTTTTGCAGATTTTTCAGCTTAAACAATCAACTTGGCTGGGTCATTTTTTTGCCTTCAGCCAACTTCGGTGTTTTGATCTCTGCACTAGTATCAATTTTGTGTATATAAATCCCTTTAAAGTTAGTTATTAGAGACCTCTAGGTATATTTCTCTGGTTTAGGCATCCTGCTGTGTTGTATATTGAACTTATGAACAAATCAGCCTAATAAAGTACCCGAAAGGAGGTTATGAACTGCAGTAAAAGGCCACTCCTGCAATTTACTGCAGAAAGCAGCACATTAAGTCCAGTGGGAGCTTTGCTGAAGCTGTGGCCATGCTACACCCTCAATAACTCATAAGAACACAGCCAGAGCAAGCGCTTACGCTTAACCCTTTGCATGCCCTTACCTTGCAAACTGCTACATCACGTAGAAACGCAGAAAACGGGGTAATTTACTGCTGCTTCACATCACCTACAAGAGGGAGGCATGAGTGCCATTAGAGACACAAAACCCGGGTCTCAAGGATGCTCACACATGTAGGACAGGGCTGTGATTCGAGGTGGTTGGAGTCACTGGAGCTCCTGGTGTCTCAGCTCCTCATCTCTAATACGTGAGCAGGAAACACTGGTTTGCCCAGGGCTGTTTAGACTGCAAGCTCCTTGGCCTGGGGCTATTCCGTAGCGGATACAGGCACTTTTCCTTGCTTTTCTTGTGCTTGAGAAGCTAAATGCATCATTTTCCAAGCAAAACATTGCCTTTCGTAAACAAGCACCACCATTTGCCTATCTTATTTCAATGGCTAAGACCATGTGGCAGTATTAGAAACAGAAATAATATATTTGCCTGTCTCTTCATGCCCCTTTCCCTATATGTTTGTCCCAGGTTGGGAGGATTTGGGCTGACCTAACACAGACTGTGATAAATGAATTTAAACACAGTAAAATAATCCTGCTTACCCAATGCCTTGTTCTGGGTGTTCCTTGGAGCAGAAAAGCAGCAGGTCACTGTCAGCCACAGCTGTGGAATAAGCAATACTTGACCCTGCTTCTCATTTCGACTTTTCTATTATATATATATATATATAGGCAATAATATTCATTATTTTCCATGAAAAGCAAGTACTTTATAACATGCAAGTAAGCAAAGATTGGGAAAAAAAAAAAAAAGTAATCTCTTGAACAAATAGCTTTCATGCTAAATCTCATCCCAGAAAAAAATAAAAGGCACCCTTATAATTAAATACATTAGCTGTTATGCAAATAAACAAGAGTTTGTATAGTGGAAATGCAGCTGCACCCTCAGGTACAGCAGGATGCTGAACTCTAATTAATGGCACTGAAAGCAAGTGAGGAGCAGATTGCTACAAAAGGGCCTGTGGCTGGTGGAATAAAATCTCAAATAGATGCACAGCTCTGAATCTGCAATTTTTATCAACTGCTGTGGAATGAAGTATGGCTACAACAGGGAACAGGGAATTAGAGCTCCTGAAAGCCTCCCTTAATTGAATATTGAATTTCTTTATGCTTTATCTGGAAAGTAGGGAGGGGAATCATTTCTTTCCTCCCAAACAAATTGCAATTTGTTAGTATTTGCAAAATACCTGAAAACACAAACCCTTCTCACCTGAGCATCTGCAAGGGGAATAATATTATTTACTGATTTTCTTCTTCTTGGGCACACGAGGAGGGTAGAGGGGGGCATCCCACAGCGCAGTAACTATCCGATATCCTCCAGCACAGCCAGACTCAGGAATGAGCCCAAGGGAGCTCTGAGCTCTCTTTTGTTGGTTTCCTCCTCAATTTGAGCTAAAAGTCATAAAAACTAACTTTTCAAATTATTTTTAAACAACCTGACAAAATCTTCAACATGTACTGGCAGAACGTTGCCCTCTTCCTCTGCATAAAATACATAAAAATGCAGGGTTGTGTTGATACAAAAATTGAAAGCCCTTTATATTTGTTTTCTTTTTTTTTTAAAAAAAAGGGGGGAAAAAAAAAGAACTGAAAAGGTTTCCTATTCTGGGAAAAAAAAAACCCAAATTCCTCTCTTTAACAGTCAGTAAAGAGATTCTTGGTTTTATATTTCTAAAGAAAGCAGCAGAGTGAACAAGCCTCCCATCACTGCTCTGCAGCACCGAATCCGTGCGCAGTTCCCGAAATACCAAGTGGACTCCTGGAGCAAAGGGAGCTCCTGCTTCAGCCCCTCCTGGTTTCTTAGAGGTACATGAACTCTGATGAGGAAGCCACGATTGGGGAAAAAAAAAAAAAAAAAAAAAACAGGTATTTATGGTGGTAAAATCTCTATGCTTTGACATAAGGAGAACCCCCAAACCCACTGCATTTCCTGAATCACCTGCAAACTTCCCTCTGGAAACAAGGTTTTTCCTGGCGTTTGTCCCATGCAAGGGTCTATCAAAGCCTGGCAAAACGGCAATAAAAATGGCAAAAAAAGACCACGAAGCAGAGAGGAACTGGCTGCAGTGACTTCCTATGTGTTGTGCAGCTTCCCGTGGCTCAAATGGGTGATTTTCTGCACGTTGTGCTGACAGGTTCCCATCTGTTTGGGGCTGAACATTGCATGTTAAAAAGCAGCAGCAAGGACGAGCAGCAGCTCCTCTGACAGGTTCGCTGGGCTCTTCAGAAAACCAGAGGAATTTCATGAGATGCTAATGGATTCTTAGCAATCCATTCTCTTTTTCTGCGCTGGTATCTACTTTGTCGCTGAAACTGGAAGATGGAGGGACACTGAACACTGGAAAAATATATGGAAGGTTTCAAGATCCTCTGTTGAAATGCACCATAAGGGCAGAGTATTATTTATTTGTCTCAGCGATGATCCCTGTCTGACACGATGTGGGAGAAGCAGGGAAGAAAGGGAAATGCTGCCATTAAACCCATTTCTGCCCTCCTCACACCCTGAACCAAGACACTGAAGGTGCAAAGAGGAACAAGGACATCTGGAAACTCCACATATTGATGGAGATCCCTGCCATAATTTCCTGAATTCCTAAGTTTCAGTAGGATGCAACTGTTTTTGGCTACTGCAGTGAGGATAGGGATGATGCAGCAGCACAGAGCACGGGGGATCGGTGCAGTCAGGGTTAATCTCAACACCCACTTGCACTGAAGGATCAAGTAATTGCTTGAGCTTTTCTCTGTTACCTATTCTGTGATAAATATTCAATTATCTTCTTTTTAATTCCCCTTGCTGCATCTCCCCCACATCGCCACATTCTGCGGTAAGAAAACAATAGGAAAATTGTACTTCGCATTACCAAAACGCCGATGGGCTTCTTGCAGATCACGCTGTCTCATCACACGTGTTTAGAGCTGGGCTGTTTGTCAGCCTTCTAACGCACGGCCAGCAGGCCCTAAATAGAAACGCAAACCAAAGAGAACATGGTGATTTTTATCCTGAGAATTCATTAAGGAGGAGGACACAAAACAGTGCCTTAATTCGCTCCATATCCTGGCACAACATGCAGCAGAACCAGCGCGGGATGAGTCAACCGGTTCCCACTAATTGTACTTTTTTATCATTTTGCAACAAGCCGTAAGCAGCTCTCTGCAAGTATAAATGAAAGGCGATGTCTAAGCTGCTTAACAACATCTCAGAGCCTCATTGAAACCTCGAGAGGGAATAAACATTTGGCAAATGCGGAAAAAAAAATCATTTAAACAGAGTAAATACTGGAGAAGTTTTACTATCTAAGACTGCATATTAAGTGACATGAAATTTAGCATGCATTATGTCTTTCTTATGTGGCTTATTATTATTATTTCCATTTTCTAACATGTGCAGTAGATGCTGTTCTTATTAACAGTGGGCCTAAGGGTGCAGATTTTCCACTATTCTCTTTGGATTCCCACCACATTGGCTGTTCTTTTAGTACCCCAGCAAAAACTCAGGAAACCACAGAAGAATCTCAGCTTTCTGGCTGCTGATTGCTCAACAGCTTTCCAGTTATTTAGGAGGCTTCTAGCTCTAGAGGTTGAAGGGAATATTTGAAAAGGGCAGACAGAGCTCCAAAAAGAAGTCACGTATAAGGCAAGGTTGGGGAGGCCGAACATGTTAGCTCTGCAGTATTGAGACACTCCAAAATAGTGCATAAAATATGTGCTCGAGAAGGGTAATGGGGAGCAAGGGACAACCCTCCCCTTGCAAAAATAGATGTTTGCCCTCTGCAACCTGCCCAGGCATCGCAGACCGTGGGGCCCTTCATGAGGGTTGCAAGGGACCTCCAGTGGCTTCTCCCATTCCCTGCCCTGAAGCACGGAAGCCTTCCTGGCTTTCCCTTAAGGAATTCCTAACTCAACAACGAAGGCCTTCCTGGTTTTCCCTTAAGGAATTCCTAACTCAACAACAACTCCCATTTCCCATTTGCATTTAGCTCCTTCCCATTTCCCATTTGCATTTAGCTCCTATACTTTAGTATATTTGCTGCTACTCTCCCAGGGTTCTACCACCTTTCCCCTCCAAATTAGGCATGCATGACTTTGGATTTATGAAAACAGTGCTGTTTTAAGAGCTCTAAACTTTTATCTTGCCTACACTGCCATTGCAGAGGAATTCAACAACATGCTTAAAGTTTCGGTGCATTTACAGCAACCTCGTAGCTTCCCACAAGTTTTACAGGCCTAACGTGCTCGGGGCTTTTTGGAAACCTTTGCACTAACTACCTGCCTTCCAAATGCTGAGCATTCAACTCCATCGACATCCTGCTCTCCTTATTTCAAC
Organism: Tinamus guttatus; assembly: GCF_059628265.1. NCBI lineage: Eukaryota > Metazoa > Chordata > Aves > Tinamiformes > Tinamidae > Tinamus > Tinamus guttatus. Next base: position 438,159 of record NW_028289189.1, on the reverse strand, counting down.
ATTGTCACCGTTGCTATCATTGGCAGCAGCAATACGGCAGCAGAGACACAAGGGGTATTTTTACCAGGCTTACGTAACGCTGCTCACACATGCAGCGTAGGCAGGACGAGATAAATTAGGTACAAAACACCAGGGCACTCATGCATAGATTAAGTGCTTAGCACTCTAGTAGAATCAGCATCATAGTTAATAGCGACTCGATTGTGTTTTTTTCCTCATGAACTTTCATCCCGTCATCTCAGAACAATTTACAAACATCGCCTGGATTACATGCCCTCCAAGGCAGCAAAAAAAAACCCCTGTGACTCATTCAACCAATTTAAAACAAACATGAGAAAATACTTTTTCCACACAACACGTAATTAAATCACAGACTGCAGTGTCACTGCTGCTATCAGGAATTATGGCAATCATAAGATAGTTAGACATGTTTGTGTAGGTCAAGCCATCAGTGCAGAGGAAACGTGAGGCTGGCTGTAGCCTCGGCAAGTCCTTAAACCCCTGTGGATCCGGGAAGTTATGCCAGGACAAGGATTTGCCGCATATGCGCCCGTTTTACTCCGCTCTTTTGCTAAGCAATTGCTTCTGGTCTCTGCTGGAAGCGGCTCGTCTGGAGAAACCACTGGTTGCTCCCAGGGTTGGGAAGAATTAAATCCCCTAAATATATTTGCTTTTAATAGAGTAAGTTTTCCGAAGAGGCTAAACTGCATAAACTATGCTGTAATGTCATGGGCAGCACTTTATTTTTGCACACTTGACTATTTTACCTTTGCAAGCAAAAATACTGCGAATGTGGTTACATCATCACGGCATCCTCACTCCCATTTATTTACCCTGCAGTTATCAAACGATGCTCTATTTTTATATTTGCTTTTTGTTTTGTCTCTACTTCGCTTGCACTAAGAAAAGTCCTTCCTTCAACAAAGTTCCCGGAAAATAAAACAAAACGAAGTCTTGGGGAAAAAAAATAGCCCACAGGGAACACGGCTTTCAATCCAGCTGCAGCTCTCTGCTGCCATCGTATGGGAAAACTGTCCTAGGAGCCACGAGAAGTGAGGGTAACCCAAGGGATTCAGTGTCTATCCCCAAGAGAACCAGCTACTTTGGAAGGGGAATTTGTAAAGCAAATGACACTATGTAGAAAAAAGTGCTTTGCTGGTGAATAGGAGCCGTTTGCACAGTGGAAATTACCCGGTGTGTTTTGCAGGGCGATGCAGCAGGGGCTGCACGGCCATTTGCAGCACGGCCTCCGCCAGCAGCACCGCGTGCCGTGCTGGCACCGGGCCCTCTTTTTTGTGTTCCAGCACCACAACATCGCTCCGTCGTTAACCCGCATCCACGATCCCGGGTGGCCCGTGACGAGCCGGTCCCACAGCATCGCCGCCGACCGTGCAACGCGGCCCACGCGGACCCGCGAGGGCCACGCTGCCTCAGGCGGCCGTGGCGACCTGCCCAGGGCAGGAGGGGACCGAACAGCCGCCCTTGTCCCCCAGGTCGCCGCGGCCACCACGGCGCGCGCGACCCTCGCGCTATGAAATGGAGGCCCAAGAGCCGCCGTCATTATTTATTCATGAGGGGGGCGTGGTTACAACCGCGGAGCTCCATTGCAGGGGGCGTGTCCTTATTGAATATTTAAAAGGAGGGAGTGGTCACGCGGGCGGGAAGGTCCTTGAGGCCGTCGCTTCCCCCCCCCCCGCCCCTCGGCGCTGAAAGGGGCGGGAAAAGGCGGGAAAGCCGAGGTGATTGAAACTAATTATTACAAGTAAATTAGCGCAGCCCCCCGGGGGAGGGGAATCCGCAGCTCACCACTGCTAAAACAAAATGTTTCCCTCGGCCATGTCAATTTCTTCCCACGGAGAACGTGCACTGCTACTTTTCGTACTACTGCACCCGGCCCCATTGATAACTAGCGCCTGGAATTGTGTTTGTCCCAGATTTATTTACAAACATCCCTGCTACAACTAAAACACCCCCACAGCTGTGTGTCTATGTGTAAAAATCCTTTTACATGACTATGCCCAGGCCCTCCCTTTAAGCCAAATACAGTAGATAAGAGAAACCTGACTGAAATATATATGTTTTGAATTAATTACAGCTAATTTGTGTCACTTTTTAACGTTTTCTTTTCTTTTTAAAGGGATTTACAGCATGGTTTTCCCCAGAGACGGCCGGGTCTGTTTGCGCCCCCCCCACTTCCGCTGCTGCCTCCGTTTCTCTCAGAGGCCGCCTGGCCGTACCCAGGCTGCGGCTTATTTACAGAGAAGTCATTTCCATGAGGTAAAACGCTGCTTAAAAAGTGTTTCTTGTAAGTAAAAAAGGGTTTCCTGTAAGCAGGTATTGGCTGCTGTTAACTGGATGTGGATTTGGAGTTCCAGGGCCCTGTGCTTTTGGCAAGCAGGGCCACGAAGGGCAGATTCAAGCCTGTCTCGTACCTTAGCTTGAGGCTGGTTGTAACCCCACTGATCTCAGCCCAAAAAACACATGTTGCCGGGCGGTTTGTGAGGAAACTCTATAGACTTTGTCTGGCAGAGCCAACAAGTACACAGGGAGGCTAAATCTGACTCAAAAACACAGCGAAAAGGGCAAACGCAACCAGCCCATCGCCCACGGCGCCCAGGATGCTCCAGGCCACGTTTTGAGTGCTGGAGTTTTTTCCATGCATATCGACCAAGAAAAATAGAAAATTCAGTCTGAGTCAATGTTTGCAGTCACTTGTTTTGGGTTATTTGTGGCCAGGCAGGGAAACAAAAAGGTGCCAAGCGAGTAAACAACCTTTTGTAAGGAATGTTTGTCAAAATGCTAACGTTCAGAAAAATACCTGGTCAGAACAAAAGGGCGTTCATTACCGAGAATTCCCCAGCTGTTTAAAGACACAATAAATGTTCTAGAGAAGGCTGAAAGTCAATACTTTCTGTCCTGCAAACAAATTAGCTTATAACAACAAATAAGATGACTGTACTGTGCATTTAGGTTGTTAAATATTTAACATTTACCTTTCAATCTTCCAGTCTTGAGTAAGCAGTTCTCCAAATAAGTGGAGTCCCGGCAGCAGATGCTGAGGGCGCACGGACCATCACCACGTCCTGGCTCAAATCCCTAAGAAACACCAAACGTGTTGAGTCGAAGAGGAAGCAAACGTGAGCTTTGGGTCATGGCTGTAATCTTTGCCCCGTAAAACTTTCTGCATGGGCTCGTTTTTTGCTCACATTAATTTTACCTAGCTCTGCTCTAAGTTAAAATAATCGTCGTCGATTCAACTCCAATTTCATTGAAAAGAAGCAGACTGGGTTTGGCCGAGTACTTCTAAAAACATCCCATGTGTTGAAATATTTCCCTCCTCCTCTTTAAAGCATAACTGCAGAACCAAGGTTAAGGTTTTCAAAAACACTCAAAGATGCCATAAAACTGTAGTGGCTTTAGGAGGACTGTTCTCTAAGGGAAGCTGGGGGAAACAAAACGTATTGTAGGATTGAAACTTTATTTCTAAAGCACAAATCAGAAAAAAAAAAAAAAGTAAAGGAATTGACCTTTCCTAAACACAGTTCAGTACTGTTCTGTTTTTAAACACAAATTGTACTGCTTTGCACTTTACATGCAAAATAAGGCATAAAACTTCCACAGAATTCAGACTCTGATTTCTTTGCTTTTAAAACATAACTCTTCATATAATTATGGCTTTATGGGCAATTTCTTGATTGTTCTTAAAGATGGTACAACCGTTTTCCCTCTAGCAGAGTAGAAGCCCAATGAAACATGAATTTTAGAAGTAGTTACCTCTGCTCACAAGCCTTGTGAAAGGCTAAGCCACGAGCTTCTTTAGCTAGCTAGATTTATATCATAACTGTTAAGTGCTTTCAATAGAGTATAACTTCCTCCTATTCATGATGTAAACTCTCCCCAGCACACAAGCACAAGTCATTTGTTACACTATAATGAAGTGTCCCATAGTCTTTTAGCTGTCAGTACAGAGCTTCCATTGTGGACGCGGTAATTTTGCTACAACATGAAAAAAAAAAAAAAAAAGGGGCAATTAGAGAGGTCTGTCTTGCCTGCCTTAGCTATCAATTTAAAGGATGTTTGGAACTTGTTTTCTGTAATTTTTATAAATTTTCATTCTTTGAAACAATGAGGGCTATTCTCTAAGCGCATTTCCCACTGATGGTAACTGGGATGTTGCACTGTAGGTTGGACAGATTCCAGTTATGTTACTACCAGTGCTGCCAGCTTTTGTAATTACACTGCAATGTTCATTCTTCTTGGTAATTTCCCTGAAGCTTCAGCTGCTGAAATCAAGAAATAGTGTGAAAAAAAAATCTCAGATAAAAAAAGAAGGAAAGGAAAAAGAGGCAGTGAGTTACTAGTTCTCACCGTTGCTTGACAACGTGGATTGCACTTATTCCACAAGCTCAGAAAGCAGAAGGCAAATGAAAATAACATATTATTAATCATTTAAAAGTCATTACTTTTCAGGCATTCATAATTTTAAGAACGCATAGGTCACTGATTCTTTTTTTGAGATAGCATAACTGTATCATTATTTGTGTATTTACACATATAGACATTACAGAGAATTAAGCTATATATCATTCAAAATGCTGCAGAAATAGTTTGTACCACCATTATGTTATTTTTAATCTTATTTTTGTGTGATATTGAAGCATGCATATAAGTAATTATTACTCTATGCCAATCAAGTAACATACCAATCCTTTCAATAACATTCTTATTACATTTTCATGTTCTATTAAATAATTCATATAATAAGGTAAGAGAACATTATTAACCACAGCATTAAATATACCTCCTTCCGAAGAGTTTTCTTTTACTCAGAACTGTTCCTAACTTTCTGAGGCCACACTCTGTACCTCACTGATTTCACCTTCTTTTCCTCCTCCTCCTGTAAGATCTTATCTGGATATTTTCTTCTCTCAGGCATGGAATTAGAAATGGTAAATTACATGTCATACCATTAAATCCAAAATAAAATATACCTTTTGTACACAGCAAGATTTTCATTCTGCACTGCTGTGGCTACAATGAAGTGAATACCTTTCTCCTCCAAAAAAATGCCTTTTATAATTTATTTTCAGGACAGGTTTTTGGGACTGACAGAAAGATGACATCCACTGTAAGGACCAACTGCTCCTTGATCCCCAGCCGCAAACACAGGCGCAATAACCATCGTTCCAAAAAGCGCTGCAACATCTTGGACACAGATTCCCAGTCTCTGTCAACACTTGGGTATTTTAAAACATTGCCCTTAGAGATCTTTCAAATGGTGCTGGATTATCTCCCAGGTGAGAATGTGAAAAGAATGGTATTAATGCCAGAATAGGAAAGTTACTGCCAAAATTTTCCATGTAGAAAGAGCAATTTTTATCTAAAATGTTCTACCTTTTTGCTAGCTGAAGATATTATGTGACTTACTCCCTGAATTTTCAGTTTGCATGTATGAAGATCCTTATGATCAAAAAATAAATGGCAATTACAGACCATCTGAAGAGCGCTTTCTGCCTGTTATGTATAAAGAACATTTCTTAGATCTCTATATCTCTAATTATCAGTTTGTTGGCAAAGACCATAGTTAAGTTTTGTTTTATTCATAAATCTTATTTCCTTTGGAGTAAGGTATAATGAAGTTATTGAGCACTGATCAGCATTTTTCTTGCAGTAAAGATTTACAACTGTGCTGGGTTTTGCTTTTTCAGTGAAGGATATCAGCATGCTGAGCATGGTGTCGAAAACCATCAGCAACCGCCTAATTAATTACATCTCAACCCCATCAGGAAACCGAAGGCTTTTATTGCAAGACTTTCATAACCTTGAGATACCTGGGAAGAAAGAAGGATCCAGTATATTAGCTCACTACAAATCTCTAGGTGATTTTTTTTTAATGCAAATGGTAACAATTATAGGAGAACCAAACTCACTTAAAAGGATTCTTCTGTGATGTGCATTGATTGATGACGGTAAAATATTGAAAATAGCATCCAAATCATTTCTGCAGCTCCCTCTGAAAGTAAAGTTCCTCCCCAGGCCAAATAGCTCACTCACATACCATTAACTGGGGGAAAAAATGAACTGAAATGGTTCCAAAACTCTAAGTTATATACAAAATAATGTATAGTCTGCCTCCTCCATATTTATTTTAATATTAAACAGCAAGCAGGGATTGGATGGAGGAACAGCATTACACAGGAGATTCATCGGTTCTCTGTATGAGGTGCTTCCAAATTTAGTTTGTTTGGACACCACCACTGGAAACTGTGGCAGAAACCAAGACTCCCAGGCCCCACACTAGCTGGAGGAATTTGGCTGTTCAGACTGCCTTCGTGTAGCATTCGGAGCAGCTCGCATTCCTCAGTCTGGGAAACTCAGCTGCAGCACTTAAATCCAACCTAATTGTAAAATAACCCATAACCATTGCCATCGGAAAGCTCCTCTGATGGCCCGTTCAAGATGGATTACATTCCATTTCTTAGAAAAATATGCTCAGCACAAAAACGTTTTCTCAGTTGTCACTGATTAGCCTTCTCCGTGACAGCCTTGTATCAGAATTCCCAGCCTGAAATGGGCATGAAAAGTACATTTTCCTCTCACCCTTAGCTTAAGGATGAAGGACAATGTGTCTTGGTGAGCTGGGTGCTATCCAGACCCTTGCTAGGTGGAAAGATTCACTTTTTCTTCCTTTCACCTGCTCACCTCTCTCCAGCATAACATTAACAGCAACAAAATGAGGTAGTGTTGATCATAATCAAGAGCACTCTACACCCTCCTATTTAAAGTTGTTTGCTTTTTAATTTTTGTGCTAATTTTAAAGAGACATTGATTTCATTCTTTGTATCACTCAGAAAGGATGCATTCTTTCTTACACATCTTGAACACTAATTTTTCTTCAGTCACCCACTGTAAGCATTTTTCTATCAGAGCAACAAATTGAATTAAATCCTAATTCAATCCATATTTGTTTAACCTTACCTAGCTATTTTTTTTTTAAAAAAGTTGATTTGGCAGAGAAATAAAATGATGTAAAGGTTAGCTTCAGGATGATAAGTAATGCAGTTGAAGCTGTTTGGACATAAGACCTCTCATGGTAGGCAATCCATGTAGATTTTGAGGTATCTTAAAAAATTATTTTACTTTTTATTTTTTAAGGGAGGCTTGAGAGCCTAAAATTGGGTAAAAATGGGAAAATGGCTTGGGCATTGTAATTTAACTATATCTGCATGAACTCATCACTGTAATAGGGCTAGTAATGAAAACATGACGTATTCACATACAGATCACTGGCAATATCTATCTTATCAGTGGAAGGCTCAAGAGAATGTTTTTGTTAAGAGGTCAGTTGCAAAATTAATATTTACTTTACAGCAGGAAAGACTGGCCTGAATGGGAAAAATCCATTTCTGTTCAGAGAGCCTGAGCAGGGTCTGTACGTTACATAAATCTCACTTCAACTCAGAAGGGGTCTGGCTCCAGTCAATCAATAGCAAAATCTTCCAGTGCTTGTAATAGGTTCAGAGTTTCGGTCGTTGTTTAAGATGATCTTGAACTATAGATTATAGCAGTACTGCTCATCAGCACAGGGGGCATTTTATCATATAAAAATAGCAGCAGTACCTTTTGTTCAGCCTTTTTTTTTTTGATAATAATTGTCCCCAGAATGGTGGCCGTTTTCTTGCTTGCAGCTACACGATCTCACCCATCTCCGCTATTCTTTGGGGAGTTTTCTCCAAAGTCTAGTCTAGTCTTTAGAAAAATAACTTGCCTGAGCTTTGAATCCTGTCCTAAGCCAATAAATAAATTATGTCTATATGCAAGAATGTTAACACACTTCTAAATAAGGAAAGACTTGATTCAGAATCATAATAAACATGTAAAGTACTTTTTGACACTAGAGAAGTTGCATGTTTTTTGAGACTAACAACTCAAAATGTGCTTTTCTGAGGATTTCTGGATCAATCAGCAAATAAGATACATATTTTACTGTGATGCAAGCTTTTAAAGATCAAGCTACTTAACCCATTTGTTGTCAGTAGTTTAGAGCAGAAAATGCTGCTGTTTAACCAGCAGCTGTTCCGCAGTATAATGAACTCCAGACTTTGACATCCTAAGCACATACCATTTTAGTCTTGTATAGGAAAATAATTTTACCTCCTAGCTATGTTTTACATTAACACAGTTCAGAATATTTTCTTTTCAGAACATGTGGTCAACTTGGAAAAATTTTGGAAGCTCAGCTTTCCATGATGTCAGGGAAAAACAGAGTTCCCCAGGGTACTGTTAAAAGAGGTGTAACAAGTAACATTTATTTCCAATATTTTTAAGAGCTGTAATTCTAAAACTCAGTATAGTAATTTAAAAAGAGTTCCAGCTGTGACTAATAGGGGCTTTAAAACAATACAAAATGACAGTTATAGTATATGAAACAAATACTCTGGGACAAGATTTCTTTTGTTAAAGGTGTCCCCATGACAAAAGCTTCCACAAGGCCTGGCTTGCTGTACTCTGCTACCAATTTTACCTTTGCAATAACAGCATTTTCTCCTCAGTGCGTGCATGCATGCATACAATGTGTATGCTTATGATAATTCAGTAACATACATGCCACGTATGTGTACTCACAGTTGCATATATATTCATTTTATTCACAGGATTGTTGCTTAAAAGATGCACGCTTCTTTTGCCTACAAAAGATAGGCTAAAGTACATACACAAGATATTCTCAGAAGTAAGTTCACATTCCTCTCACTGGTGTTTTGAGCTGTCACTTAAATGCCTTTCTATAAGGCAATCGTGTTGGGGGAATTATGTCATTTATTGTCCCTTTCCTGGAATGCATTACTGTAGTGCAATTAATTTATTAATTTGAAATCAGTCCCCTCTCCCTATTAAAATTAAAAAGCCTAAGACAACATATTGAACACAAGGTTGTTCTTCCATGCAGATTTTTTCCTGAGCAACAGTGCTGACTGAACTAGTCCCTACATTCCTCTTCTGAAAATAGGCTTCCTTTTCTTAGCTAGTTTTTTCACACCCTTTTGAAGCAGTCCCTCTCAACCCCTCTAGTCACTACTGATATACAGGAGGAGTATAGTAAAATTTTCAATCAAAATAATTAGTTTCTGGTGAGTTACAATAAGTTACCAGTATTTTGTGCTTGCAGGTTTCCTGTTTTAAATTTAATGGTTGTCCAAGTCCTTTGCATTGTTTGGGATTACAGTGCTATGGGATATTTTTACAGGTACAGTATCTTTCTGAAGAGAAGGCAAGTATCACAAATATAAAAGAAAATTAGGTTAGTCTTAAAATATAAACAGCACTTCAACAGCTGGTCTTTCAAAGAAGATTGCAGATTAGTATAATTCTCATACAACTTAATTCTTTAAGAAGTAACAAATACCCTGTTTTTTTGCAAGATACTTAGAAATACAATGTTTTGAGCCTTGAAAAGGTATTTATTTATTCAATTCTCTGAGTTTCCTTTCTCTGAGTTTCCTTTCTCACTTAAGGCTGGTGATCTGACTCCTGAGAATTCTTTGGTCTGGATTTTACTACCAACTAGTCTGGATTTTGATAAGCAATTTATTATGTAAACTGACATGGGGAAATGAGATCATTTTGTTATACAGTCTCAGATTCACAAACCTAGAGCAGTGACTGTTTATTTTATAAGTAAGTGGATATAAACATCATATGCTAGAAAAAAAAATATGCTAGTTTGTAGAGATTAAAGAATAAAAAAAAAATCAAAGCCAAAAGAATTGGTTCAGCAATCTATTGAACATTTGCTATAATGACTACTACGGTTGCAAACATGCAGAAAAAGACAAAGGGAAGGACAGTCAGACACTATTTAAGATGTTTGACTGTGAATTGTTAGAGTTGTCGTATTGATAACTATACTTGGGAGTAACTTTGTCTAAAAGAGAATACAAAAATGCATTCTGTGGTTCAATCTGTCCATTTTTCACTGCCTTTCTTTTGTAATCTTCAGATCCTAACAGCAGGCTGGGATGAACTAGAATGCCACCGAGTTTTTAACTTCGTCTGCGAGCTGAGCAATTTACCCCGTAAAGTCCAGACAGTTGTCAGCAGCAGACCGGGTAAATATCCAAGCAGACAGGAGCCCTACAGAACTAAAGTGCACTCTATGAACACTCCAGAAAGTGGATCTTGATTACTGCAGAGGGAACGTATCCAGATTTGAGAATGTCTGAGCTCAGCTGAGCTTTATACCACCCAATCCCTTCCTTATCTAGAGGCATATTCCTTTAGAATATCCATTTACTGGATAACACTGGAGCTAAAGCAGGTACTTTGCCTTTACATACTTAAATACATTTTTTTCCCCCACCAAAAGTGAAGTACTTAAGTACTTCTATCTTTGATATGTACCCAGTAATGAAGAGAGTTGCCTTGAAAGGTACTTGTTTTTTAATGTTACTCTATTATCAACCAAATGCATAAGTTATGTGTATGCTAAACAGCAAAATTAACCTGACAGCTCTCTCCTGCTGTACATTAGTGCCAGTGGAATCAACGGGAAAGGAACTAGCATAGAAAAAGTGATGCAGTATGAAGTTATGCTTAATATTTCTGAAATGCAGCATGAATGTGGTACATGCCTCTCAAGAAATTCTCATGCCAGCTAGCACAGAAACGAGTGTTTCCATGGAACAGGTTCTACATGGCCATATATATACTTCTCCTATTCCCTCTTATTGATGGAAGAGAGAAAAAGGGTCAGAGTAAGAAAAACGAAAAAGAAAACACATAGCTGGGAGCCCTTGAGGACATGCATGGGAATGCTGCAGGGAGACACAACCCATGGTGTGAATTAGTGCAGCCTGTCCAGAAGAGCTAAACCCAGGCAGCTACAGCTCAGAGTTTAATTAAATCTCCCTAGACAAACTTGGGCAACCATAAGGATTCTTTTCTCTAAATATTAAAAAGCAAACAAAGTCGTGCAAGACTTAATGGATTTATGGTGTCCGCGTTCTCTTAACCAGGAAGCGCCCGGAAGCTGGAGCTGCGGATAAGGCTGTTCTGTCGCAGCGTTTTGCTGAACCACTGGATTCATCGGAGTGATTCCGCGTTCTGGTTGACTCGTATTTTAAAGCCATGGCCCATGGTTAATCAGGCTCGCTTGCTGTATATCCTCTTTGGGCCAGTTTCCTCTCTAGATGGCAAGTAGTTTGGCTTTATTTTTAAAAAAGTTATTTCTTAAGAAAGGGATTTCTCTTTAGGATGCTATGTTTGGAAAACCAAGCTCTATGCAAATGAAATGTAATGATGTTGTCTAAAGACAAATCCTTCTGCTTAACCAGACTTCTCTTATACATATGCACACATGCACATATATAAAATGCAAAGTTGCAATTCAAATGCTTAATAATTAAAATGTGTTTTCTTAAATCAACTTGTGATACAGCTACAACTACCACTGTCCCCACTAAAATGACAGATGGGGAAAGATCTCACCTCCACAGAGAAAAATGTGTTACCTGAATTTCTCACCCTGATTCTGCTTTTGGGCCCAGTTTTGCACCTTTTTTTTTTTAAAAAAATACTTTGTCAATTAATAGCAGTTGTGATTAATATTACCCAGGACATGTGGTTTGGCAGAAAATGATAGAAGGGCCAACAGATGAGACCAGTCTGAAAGGTTTGGCAGATGCAATCAAACTACTGTATGATACAGAAGCTAGAGAATGGACAGCAGACGATGTCATCAGTCTCGTGGATGAGCTGTCAGGTGTGGTTTTGCCCTCATCGTTAATCCATGGGATTATATGGTCATGTCCTCCAAATCTAGCAATAAGCAGCATTCAGACAGGGGGAATCTTGTGGAAACGATTACAGCAGATGTGGCATAGCTGGAAAAGTTGTTACGCTTGGAAAGTGGGGATGGGAACAGCATTGCTTAGACATTCAGGCTTTTGCCATTATGAGGTATTTTAAGAATCCATCAGGAGTTCTAAAAGTCAAGCCTTGTGCTACCACAATTACGCAAATATGTCCAAAACATGCATAAATCCAAAACACAATATTTGTTTGAAACAAAATTCTCCTCAATGCATCAACAGATGCATTTAAAGTTTGCCTGGGACAAGATTATAATGCATAAGCTATAAGGAGCTATAACTGCATTCCTCATGGGAATTCTTTATAAAGTGACATTTCTCCAGACTTTTCTGTGAGTGCACTTTAGAGGGCATCTCCTCACAAATTATCTCTATTTTGCCACCAAAGTTGTCCCCCGGGAGTGGCTCATAGAGAACAACGCTCGGCTCCTCATCCTGAGTGGGAACAACATCTGCTTCACCTTCATGGCGAGCAAGGCCGTGAACGGCAGGAGCGTGGAGCTCGCCAGGCTCGTCGTCTTCCTGGCTTTGGTGAGTACTGCTAAGGGGCTGCAATGCCAAGTCACTCATTATCATGGAATCATAGAATGCTCAAGGTTGGAAAGGTCCTCTAGGGATCATCTAGTCCAAGCCCTGCACACGCAGGGTCACCTAGAGCACGTGGCACAGGACTGCGTCCAAGCGGGTTTGAAGATCTCCAGAGAAGGAGACTCCACAACCTCTCTGGGCAGCCTGTTCCAGTGCTCTGACACCCTTACTGTTAAGACATTTTTCCTTAAGTTCTTGTGGAACTTTTGGTGCTTCAGTTTGTGGCCATTACCTCTAGTTCTGTCAGTGGCCACCAGTGAAAAGAGGCCAGCACCATCCTCCTCACTGCCTCCCTTGAGGTACTTCTAGACACTGCTCAGGTCCCCTCTCAGCCTTCTCTTCTCCAGGCTGAACAGGCCCAGCTCCCTCAGCCTCTCCTCGTAGGGCAGATGTTCCAGGCCCCTGATCATCCTTGTGGCCCTGCGCTGGACTCTCTCCAGCAGCTCCACATCCCTCTTGTCCTGTGGAGCCCAGAACTGGACACAATACTCCAGATGTGGCCTCACCAGGGCTGAGTAGAGGGGCAGGATCACCTCCCTCAACCTGCTGGAGACGCTCTTCTTAATGCACCCCAGGATCCCATTGGCCTTCTTGGCCACGAGGGCACCTGCTGCCTCATGGTCACCTTGTCACCCACCAGGACACCCAGGTCCCTCTCTACAGAGCTGCTCTCCAGAGGATCAGTCCCCAGCCTGTACTGGTGTCTGGGGTTATTCCTCCCCCAGTGCAGGACCTTGCACTTAGAGGCTTAATTATCAATAGCAAACTGTAAGATTTAACCTTGCCTCCTCACGAGCGAGGCATTTAAAATATTTCCTGTGCGTTAGGTCTGCGAGAAGGACCTGTACTGCATGGACTGGGCAGTGAAAATGATGCAGAAGGTCTGCAAAGTTTTCAGCACCCCGGGGGAAAGGAACAACTTCCTGAAGAGCGTGGAGAACGCCTTCGCACACATGGTCATGGACATGCTGCAGTCCGTCCTGTCCGGTGAGTCTTTTCAAGGGAAAAATAAATTAAAAGGAATGCAATCAGCATGAGCTTGGACTAGGGCTTTCCTAGTGCCACGAACAGTGAAATCAAGGAGCTTTTAAAATACAGCCCCCCGAAGCACTGGGGACCGAGGCGCTTTTGGCCTGTCCCTGCATGCAGAGATGAGCAGCCTGATGGAGACAGGATTTTGTCTTAAAACCCTTTTTTTCTTGTCCATCTTTGGACAAGGTGGTGAAGGAATTCTGAAGAGCCTCCCCTGTTCTTCCACAGCTGTCCCACCATGAGGTGCAACCACTGCTGGGCAATAAATTCAAGCAGAGGTGGCTCAGCCTCTGCCAGAGGCGCTTAATAAGTGAGATTGATGTTCAGAGATGTCATTTACTGTCACTAATTGCATTTTAAATGTTTCTCTTTGCCCTGGTTAGGGGATCGCGATGAAGAGGACAGCAGCTTTTTGAACTTGTTTCATCTTGTAAATGCACAAGCTAATTTCCACAAGGAAGTCCTGTACCTGGCCATGAGAAACAACACCGTTTGATTTTCAGGACACTTGTTATACACCTGCTGGTGACATCTTCTACCTTTTCTCCTTTACATTTTTTTTTTAATGTATTCAAAGTATAGTACGGTTATTTCTTAAATTCCCGTTCCACTAAGGGCTGAAGTGGTGGCTAGAGAAGCTAGTGAAATAAATACACATTAGAACAGCTGAATAAGCTGATGGAACATATTGAGGGACATTTAAGAGCAGAGCTCTGCATGTTGCACTCGTCCAGGGTGGTGTCAAGATGGGACAAGGAAACAGTCTGTGGGTCTTTGGTTTGGGAACATAAACTGGGTCCTTTTCCCACTGTGGATGTTTGCATACACAATAAAAAATGACATGGTTTTCATATTTGATGCACACACAAATTAAAGAATGTTATCTTAGTTCAAACTGAAAACATTTTGATCTTCTAGCTTGGTATTCCCAAGAGAAAACAAGGAGAGGAAAAAGCAGATATAGAGAAACACAACCATTTTTTCTGATTTACCAGTGGTATCTCTCTTCAACTCTTACATTCTTAGCTCTAGAGCACTGCAATAGAAATGCTTTATACTTTCAGTTTTGGCAGATACAATTCCTGAAAACAATTTAACTGTTTTGATTAAGCAAGACAAATCCATTGCCATTTCCTCCCCCTCTTCTTACATATACCACTTAAGCAGAAAGCAGAAGAAACTTCCAATCCATCTCACCACCCTGTGTAATAACCAAACTGTTAAAATGTATTTGCCTTTATATAACTTAGCTAAGTTGAAGACATGTTAAATTGACATAAGCTAACATCACTGCTTTATTAAAGTATATAAATGTTTCCTACCTAAAAGGAGTTTGATTTTCTGATACATTGCATTACAAACAAAAATATATAATACACCCCCAAAAAAGTACTTACTTTGCATTGCTAACAGCACCCTGCTTTTCCCAAAATGGCTATTTTCTTCATCTTATTCAAGGCCCTTCACCTCCGCTTCCTTTTCCAAACATATTTGTAGTTTCTCAGGACCACATTTTAGCTGTAAATACCGACACTCAACAGCTTCAACTGCTGGAAGCAGCTGAAGTGGCACCAATTTATCCCAGCTGCCTTCAGTTGGGTTCACGAGCACGGAGCAGGCAGCAGCTCTGTGCTGATTTGCGGGGCAGCTGCAGCGTTTGAGATTCCACAACACGTTTTAGTACTTGGTTACAGACAGGCTTTGACCGTTTCAGGAGGGGAAGACGCGGTGTAAATTTAAGGATCTTTGTGTTATACCAGTAGATGGCAGAGGTGAAACCTTTCATGGCGAAAAAATTAAAAAGAAAGAAAGAAAAAGGTGTCTGCTTGCGATTGCTTTTAAAAAACGTTTTTTTTTTCCTAGTAGCTCTGGAGGTTACACTGAGGAGCACCCTCCAGCCCAGGATCTGTGCTGTAACCACTTCCCATTTCCGAACCAGGCACGAGGCCGGATTCCGTGAGCGAGAGCAACGCGGTGTCCCAAGTACCTGCAGCTGGACCGCCAGTCCTGCTAGCAAAAAATACCCGGAGAGACAGACGTGCAGAGCAGGGAAACGCAGTCGAGAAGCGGCCGAGGTGCTTTACCTACCCCTTCCTTCCACCAGCAGCAGTTGCCACCAATAAATAACCCACACGGATGAAACCCAGAGCGGAGCGCCCGGCTCCGCCGCGTTCCCAGGGGGAGACCCGCTCCGCAGCGGCACGAGGAGCCCCGGATCGAGGGAGGTTTCCTGCCAGCCCGGAGGGTTTGCAGCAGTGAATTGCAGCCCATCACAAAGATGCCATTATGTGAGCACAGCTCTGTGGGAAAAGCGACTTCTTTGATTCACTCGTGGCAATCGACAGCGAGAAAACGCCACCATCGCTCCCTCGACAAATCCTTACGGAACGCACGTTAAATGCAGCTCCCAAATGCAAAATATTGACAGCATTATTAATTAATACTAATAACTGCTCTTTATTTCACAGATGTAACAGCACAGCAAGTGTTGGCCGCTCGTGTTGGATTCTGGGCTGCTCCGCGAGGCCCTTGGAGAGGAGGGACGAGCAGGGGGTTGTTGCTGGCCTCACACCCGGCCGAGTTCCTGTCCCCGCATCGCTCCCGGCCCACGCTCGCTTTGTCACCGCAGACGGTGACATCAGAGCCGGGCTGGCACGGACGAGGTTATGGGGAGCGTCACTTATTCTGGAGAGATTCCTCCCGGAACGTTTCTGCTTCTGGTTTTTGACTGTATTTGGTGGCAGCGCGAGAGGAACCTGCTCCGCGTCGCCAGCGCCGGCCACGTCCTGCCCCGGGCTCGGAGCTGCCGCTCGGATCCTCGGGAAAGGCACCGGCCCTGCGGCTCCCGCGGGGTTGGAGGATTCCCGGCGCTGCCGACCTGGGGAAGCTGCTGCTTTCGGTGGACGCGGGCCCTTATCTGCAACCCGCGCCCAAGACGGCCCCGTAACCGCCAGCCCCTTCGCCCGCCAGTGAAACGTCCTTCCCCCCCGCCGAAATTTGCCCCGTGTCAAGATGTTCCCTTGCCCACGCGGGGATGGATTGAGCCGTCCCCACGCGCGGCCGCCAGCCCTGCCCCGGTCCCCGCGGGCCGGGAGGGACCGTCCGGGCCCCCGCGGGGCGGCAACACGGGCGGACACCCCCGCGTCCCCCCTCGCTTTATTCCGCTCCCTGGAGCCTGCGGCACCAACGCGGCCGTTTTCCCGGCGCAGCGACGCGAGCGGGGCCCGGGGGCGGCTCCGCCGGGGACATCCCCGCGCGGCGCCGCCCCCCGCGCCCGCTCGTCCCGGGGCCTCCCCGCCCGGGAGCGACGGCGGCTCCGAGGGGTCAACGCTGCTTTTCCAGAAGGATCCACGAGATCAGGCGGCGGCGGCGGCGGCTGCGGGAGAGAAGGGAGACGCTGGGGTGACCGGGGCCCGGCCTGAGCTGTGGGGGGCAGCAAGCGGGACCCCCTTCGCCTCCCTTCAAACGCTGCAACCGGGACGCCGGGTCCTGCCCTGCTGGTGCCTCCCGGCTGCTAAAGCCCCTTCGTGACCGGCCCCGGGGGCCCGTGAAAGCCGCGGGGTCTCCTCCCCGTCCCCACATCCCGGCGCGCGGGGCCCACCTGGCCGCCCCGCGCGGCGGCATCGCTACAGCATGTAGATGATGTAGGAGAGGATCACGAGGCCGATGATGGCGAAGAACATGAGGATGAAGATGTCCAGCATGGCGGGCGGCTCCGCTCCGGGGATGCTCCGCGCGGCTGCCCTCCTCCCCCTCCTCCTCTTCCTCCTCCTCCTCCTTCCTCCCGCGGAGCCGGCTCAGGATGGAGAGACCAGGATGGAGAGACCCGCGGGGATGGGGACCCGGCCCTGGGGACGGACACGGAGCCCACGGTGGCTCCCAATTCCCCCCTTTCGGCCGCTCCGGGACAGGCGGAGGCTGCGGCACCCGGTGCCCAAACAGCCCCCGTGCGCTGCAACCTGGGGAGACAGGGCCGGAGAGGAGCAGCGGCAGCAGCACAGGGAGGGTTTTTTTTTCTTTTTTTTCCTTTTGGCCAGTGCTGATGTGAAAAACACCCTTCCCGGCTGCCTTTCCAGAAGCTGCTTTTCCCAACGCTGCAATCCCACCCCGAGCGCCGGCCGAGCTCCTCGGCTCCATCCCCAGGGAAGGGCCGCGCTCGGCCCCTGCTCCGGAGCACCCGGCCCTTTCCAGGGAGACCAAGGCCAGAGCCCAGAGCAGCCCCGGCCAAACCCCCAGGACAGGGAACACAAACAAACCCAGCACAATCAGCAGGTAAAAATTATACTTTTATTTTCATCTCAGTAAACCAGGAAGAGAATCGCTTGGTTTTGCTTTTTTTTTTTCTTCTTTTTTTCCTCCATTCGATGGTTTGGTTAAAAAGGCCAAATAATCTGTTCTCCAGGGGCGCTCAGCCCCCAGGGAAGCAAGACACAAGGACAAATCCCAATCGATCGACTGATTCCGAAGAAAACAAATGTTTGAAGCTCAGCACTGCAACGCAACCAGGGAAGCCAAAATGGACAAGGTTTATCTTACACATGATGAGAAGCAATTTAGCTCTTTCTTTTTTTCTTTTTTTTAAACATTTTATTTATTTACTTATTTTAAATACAGGTTTAGGTGCTTTCCAGCTATGAAAAAAAAGGCAAAAAAGTGCATAAGTCAAGAGAAAAGGCAGAAATAAGCAGGAGGAGGTTCGTTTCCCACAGCTGGGGAGAAAGGGCAAGGCATGAGAGGGGGAGATTTAGGACAATGGTTTCAAGGTAGCGTTAAAAAAAGGTCCGTATACCAAAATGTAACTGCCTGTGCTATTTGGTCCATTAAAAAATGATTTATTCACATTGCTGCTCCCACCCACCCCCCTCAATCCCAGACAAGAACGTGATTAAGAGCAGGATTAGCAGGGGGAGACGCAGACTGCTCCTGCCTGCTGCCCTTGTGCTCCTGCTCTTGTGCTCTCTGGTTTTAGCACCGACTGACCGGGATTCCCATCCTGGCCAGGCTGCTCCGGGCTTCCCGCTGGGAAAGGAGCCAGGAGCAGGATGGGGCAGCTGCAGGTTTCCAGTTGGAGCTGCCCCTGCCCGTCCCGCTCGGGATGGAGGAGGAGGAGGGCACAGGGATGCCCGGGATGGCCTTGCAGAGCCCGCAACGCGGGCGATCCCAAGGTGGCCATGGCCACAAAAGCCACCACTGCTGGGGACCGCGGTCATGGGCCCTGTGCCCCGTTCCCTGTCCCCATCCAGGAGATGGAGAGAGGCCGGATGGGAGAGGGCTCCGTGTCACAGTGATCCCTCCCGGACCCGGCTTCCCGGAGGGCTCCGGCGGGACGGGGACGCCCGGCAGCCCAAGCTGAGAGAGAAGAAACAAGAGCCACTTCCAGGGCTGTCCAGAGTAGCTGCTCTGAATCTCAAGGAGAAAGTAAAAGATTGTTCAAAATTTTCACCGTGAATTGTTCTGCTTTGTAACATTCTAAAGACTAAAAAGAGCAAAGACTGAATGGAAACACGGAACAGGAGACGGGAGAAGCGACCGGATGAGCCGGCAGTGCGGGGCAGGCGCTGCCACCTCATCCCTCCTCTCGGCCCAGGCAGCCCTCGGGACCCTTCGCCGCATCCGTGCGGAGATCCCGCGGGAGCCCCGTTCATCCTTCCCACCTGGCCCATCCCTGCAAGAGGTAGGAGAGTTTGGTCCCAACAGCCGGTCAGCTCCTCCCTGGCGCGCGATCCCAGCCAGGAAACGAGTCCTGGGTGGGGGATGCAGCCCCTCGGGAAGGCTGGGGAGGAGGAGAGGGAAGGAGCAAGCAAAGCTACGGGGTTTGGTCTCCGGAGCCGCCAACATCCCGCGTGGACAGAGCTCCCTGGGTCCCGACAGAGCTACAGAACAGAGCTAGATCAGCAAGAGAAAGCAGAGGTGCTGCAGGAACAAGAGAGGAACCGAGATGTCGGGACGCGGCTCCGGCGGGACGCGCTGGAGAAGGGATGCGGGGTGAGAGACGCGCGTGGACGCGGGGCGGCGCGGGCGCCCGGCCCTCCCGCGGCTCAGATGGCCTCCACGTAGTTGGCGGGGAGCATTCCCGTGTCCCCCGTGCGCTCCACCGTGCCGTACATCCAGCCGTCGTCGATCTGCTGCACGTTGATGATGGTGTCGCCGTCCTGGAAGGAGACCTCGTCTTCGTCGGCCGCGTTGTAGTCGTAGACGGCGCGGAACCGCTTCTGCGCGGAGAGACGGGTCAGGGAGAGGGGAAGGCGCCCGGCCAGGAGCCGGGTGGGAGTTGGGAAGTTCCTGCTGCCCGCGGATAGCAAGAGCAGACGCGGAGCAGCCAGCACGCAGCCGGGAGCAGCTTCCCGAGCGGAGCAGTCCCGGATCGGGAGCTGTTCCTGGGCTGGCACCAGGGCGGCTCTACTCACCCCTCCTGCGGCCGCGGCGCTGCGCTGCGTGGAGGCCGGCGCCGCCGGCTCCTTGTAGCCGTAGGACTGGGACGACGGCGGCTGCTGCTGGTAAACTGCGAGGGAAAGAGGGGCCGTGAGACAGAGCCGCTGCTGCTGCTGCACCGGGAGCAGAGCCCCAAGCTCCCTGTGGAGCCTCCAACGCGGCCGGGAACATCCAGCCCTTCCCGAGGGAAGCGCCCGCCGCGGCCCCGCGCGCTACCTGGGTTGCTGGGCTGCACGTGGTGAGGCGGCTGGTTCTGCTCTGCCGGTCTCCGGTAGTTGGAGCTTTCCTGGGAGTTCCTGCGCTCCGGCTCGGCGCCCTCGGCGGGACTCGGGCCCATCCGGCTCCTCTCAAACTCTTCATGATATTTTATCTACGGGAATGGAAGGGGGAAGGAGCTCAGAGCACTGACCCTCTGGACAGGAGGAGCATCCCCAGGAGAGTCGCTTCCCAACGGGACTCCCTGCCCACTCGATGGCTGGGAGACCTTCCAAATGCAGCCCGGGGAAGCACAACCGCAGGGAGTGACTTGAACACTCCCCTGAGCGCCTAAACAGGCTGGGAAGGTGGCCAGGAAAACCAAAAAGGAAGGAGGGAGGGAGATGGTCGGTGCCAATGACCACGGCCCTGCACAAAAGGCAGGGCTGGCCCCTGGCTGGACGTCCCCAGGGAACGGCAGGGACATGATGACACGTGAAAGCCCAGAGGGTTTACGCAGGCAGCCAGATGGTCCCTGGATTCTTCTGCTTCTCCCGCACGGGGAAGAGCTTCAGCGCAGGCTGCGACGCAGGAGAAGGTCCCTCAGTCTCTACCTGCAGCCTCAGCTGGGAGCAGAGGTTTTGCTCCCGACACCTGCCCCCAAGTTTCCTTTTAAATTGAAGGACGAGGCCGCCTCAGGACTTCTCGCTAAAAGAGCCTCTGAAGAGGAGCCAGAGACACCGAACAAACCAGCTGCATCCCAACAGCAAGAACCTTTTCCCTGCAGCAGGTGAAACGGAAGGGTTAACGCGGCTGCCTGGGTGTAGAGGTGTAAAAATTAATAGCCACTTGTGTTAATGAATACACTGCTATTGGAAAACACCTGGAGCCCATTTGTCTGCTGGTTAAACAGTTATTTACTGTAGGGCGCTACCTCCAGCTCCTGCACAGGCAGGAGGCAAACCCTGGGGCAGAGCCGGCTCTGGGAATGCCGCGACCGGAGCGCCGGGCTCCGGGAATGCCGCAAACGGAGCGCCAGGCTCCCTCCGGCCCTTTTCTTTAGCGGCTTCGCATCTCACTTCTTTGCTGCATTATTTAAAGCCTGGATGTCTTCCCAAGAGGAGAGGAGGTTCCCTGAATGCCACGGCCACAGCTGCGCTGCCTGGAACGGGAGAGGACCGCGCCATCCCGGGAAGCTGCGTCCATCTTCCGCCGGCTCCGACCCGGCTGAAAAGCTGCCCGCAGGAAACACCTTCCAGCCAGGATAGGGCCGAGCCTTCGCTGAGGTCTGGTGTTGGGATAACATCCTGCACCTCCCCGGGAGAAGGCAGGACTTGCCAGCGCGGAGAGATCGGAAGGGCCGAGCCCGAGCGCTCCCCTCTTTCGGTCCGTGTTTACGCGGTCGCTCCGCAGGCACAATCCTCCCTCTGTATTTCCACGAGCTCGGAGCCGCCGAGCCAGCCTGGGAGCAGGCAGGAGCTCCCACGGCAGAGGCGCTCTTGGGAGGATGGGAAAATCTCTCCGGAAAAGCTTCCTGCCACCTCTCGCTTCAGCGAGGCTGCAAAAACTCTGCCTAGGTTGAGGGGACGGCAGAACCTCCCCTGGGCTGCAGGGATTCCAGGGAAAAGCCCCAGGCCCTGCAGAGGGGCAGGAACTCGCAGCAACGCTCGACTGGAACCTTCGGAGATTCTCCTGCCAAGCTGGTTTATGGTCACGGAGAAACCGGCCTTCTCCGTCCCGCCTTCTGCTGAGCCAGGTTTTGCAACAGCCTCCGACGTTAGATAAAGAGAGCGCCGTGACTTTAATGAGCAGCTCAAGGTTAATTAACCCCCCGAGCTCTGCTGGAGGCAGGTTCCGGAAAGCCCAGGAGTCTCAGGCTGGGTTGGGAAGGGGATTTTACCCCAAGGATGTGCAGCACATCCTCCTCCTCCAGCACGGCCACGCGCAGCCCCCCGTGCCCTGCACCCCTTCCACCAGCACCTGGGCACTAACGGGAGCTGCTGGATGAAGCACAAAGTGCTGCCACCAACCCTGGGCAGGGATTTATCATTTTTGGGAGAGGAGGAGGTGCACAGGACCTCCTTGCGGGCACAGGACAGAGTTCCCTTCCAGGAGGTGAGGAGGACAAACCTGCTGCTCCCAGGGTGCAGGGCCCTGGGAATCCCTCCCCTCCCGCCCTGCAGCGGGATGCAGGGAAGCTCTGCTGGAAAAAGGGAATGTCAGCAGTTCCCTGAAGGCTGCTCTCGTGCAGCAGCTACAAGGAGCAGCTCCAGGTAGGGACGAGGCCGCTGCCTGTCCCGCTCGGGGGCTGGTGGCAGCGGGTGGAGGGCGCTGGGACCGCACGGAGCCCGGGCACCGACAGCAGCAGCTGCGGGTGCTCCCGGCAGCCGGGCAGTTGGAAACGGCTCCGCAGGAACCAACGGGGAGGCGCCGGGCACGGGACGGCTGCAGCTGCCGAAGGATTTAAGGTCGTGGATACCCCTTTTCATCGGGCTGCAGCCTCATCCGCTCTATTTGTGAAAAGGAGAAAGGGCTGCGGAGACGGGTGTGATGCCCGGCTGCAGACACGGCACCTCCAGAAAGAGGGGCACAAGGGACCCAGGTGACGCTGCCTGCGTCACCCTGCGAAGCTGCAGCTTTAGGAGCAGGGACCCTTGTCCCCATCCCGCATCCAGAGCGGTCCTGGCCTTCGCCAGCTTCACACACAGGGATTAGAAGCTACTCACATTGCTGATCTGATCCTGAGTCTTTTTGATCCTCTGCAGCTCCGGGGTGTCGGCCACCACGCTGAAGCCTTTTCCCTTGTTCTTCTCAAACTCCTCCTTGTAGCGAATCTGGATACGAGCAGAGGAGAGAAACAGATCTGAACACGGAAGGAAAACAGCCTGCAAAGCATCCCTGTGCTGCAAGGGAGCTGCACCCTGCGGGGTACCCTTCGTGCTCCCCGAATGCGCCCGGGGACCGGAGGAGCACGCGGGGACAGCAGCAGGCGGGATACAGGCATCCTCATCCCGCCAGGCACCGACTCCAGGGTCTCTTCCCATCACACCCAGGAGCAGAAAAACCTTTTTAATATCTCCATATAGCTTCGTACCTCCATATAGCTTCAAGCAACAAGGACTCACAGCTCCGCTGTGAGAGGGAATTGGGAGCTGCCCTGGCCCAGAGCTGCTTCCTGGCCTGGACGCAGGGTGTCCCACATCCGCGCCCTGGGTCCTGCTTGTCCTACTGGGAATGCCGCTCCTGGCTGGAAGTGGCTGCAGCCTCTGCGGAGGCCGCGACCTGCCCGTGGACTCGATCCCTCCGGCGCGGAAGGGAACCGGCGTTCCGGGCTGCCCTGATAGAGCAGCTCCGCTGACTTCCAGAGCCGAGTGGCTGGAGACCCCCCGTTTCCCAGGACGCTTTCGGAGCGCTGCGTCGTCACCGAAACGCAAACGTCCCCGTGGGCTCTGGCACCAACAAACCCAACCTCACACGGGACCCGGGCAGCTGCGGTGCTTGCACCGCTCCGGGGAACACAGCTCCTCACCAGGCGCTTCCCAGCCCCCGGAAAGGGGAGCAGGAGCCTCCCATGACAGGAGAGCAGCGAGGGGGATGCGGACAGGGCGCTCGCTCCCTGGGAGGCAGCGGGAACGTCCCCTTCCAGCGCGCGGAGCTCACGATCCGCACACAGGGATCCCGCGGGAGCAGCGCCGGGACGCGCACGCGGGAGCAGGGATGGAGCCACCTCCTTCCCAGCGCGCGCTCCGGCAAGACGCTCCTTCCAACCGCACATACTTGCGGCCGCATCCAGCTGGGCCTGGAAGCACCTTTCGGGAAAGGCTGCCAAGTGTTTCCTAATAGCACTGGAAGCAGCCACGGAGCAGCCTCCGGTGCCAGCTGGGCTCTTCTGCGGCCGTCTCGCTCCGGAGCCTCCCGTTAGCTCACGGATGCTGGGAGAAGGGGCAGGGATGACTCCCATGGGAGAGCTCTGTCCTTCCCACGGAGGAGGCTCTAAAATGAGGCTGGGAGAGGTGGGAGCCAGGAAGCTGCTCCGCTTGTCTTGGCCTAAGGGGCCCGGTTAATGAGCCTGGCGCAGACGGCCTGTGTAATTCCAGGGATCGGCACATGCTGCTAGGCACTTGCCTATATCCAGGCTGGCAAATGCTTCCCAGGAAGGAGCCCGGAGACTCAGACACTTCCTCAGCCGCCTCCGTCGAGCACGCGAGCACAAACGGCCGTTTCCAGGTTAACCAGTACCCTGGGACACTGCGGAATGAGAGCGGGAAGCTGCTCCGCGAGAGAGGGAGACCGAGGCCCCTGCGGAGCCGCCGCACTCCGGCCGGGAAGCGCCGGGGAGCCGGAGGCGCCGCTGCTCGCGGGGCGGCATCACAGCCGGGAACAGCGTCCCGAGCCCGAACTCGGTGAATCACAGCACTCGTAATGCCCGTGTGACACCAGGGAGCTTGAGGAACCCTCCGGAGCTCGGCGCTCCGGAGGGTCCCAGGACGCCGGCTCCAAGGCACGGAGCAGCCCTCGTGCCGGAGGGCACCGGCGCGCGGCCGCCGTCCCCCCGGGCCGGCCAGGGGAGGAGGTGACGGCCCAGCAGGAACCGCAGCCCTTCCTGGCCGCGGCAGCGCGGGGCTCCGAGGAGGCCGGAAAAGCCGGGAGGAAGCGGCCGCCCAGCGTCTCCCTGCCCTTATATGGGCCCCGGCGCTTCCCCGTGCGCTGCCGCGAGCGGGAGAGGGGGGACAAAGGGACCCAAAACGGCCTGGTGGGAACCAGGGTGAAGGAGGGGAGCGGAGACGTGACCCCGACCCCCCGGATGCTGCAGGAATCTCATCCATCAGCACTGGCCGCCCACAGTCTTTACAGGGATATGAGTCTGCGCGTGGTTTCCAGCGCTTGGAAACTCGAGCCCGGGGCAGCCTGGATGGCACAAAGGAGACGGATGCGCAATTCCCCAAATCCCCCTGCGCTTCCCCAGCTCGGTGCCATGCCGGCAGCTCGGATCAGCTGTCGCTGCTGCCCACCCGGTTCCTCGCACCATTCGCTCCAGCCCGTAGCTGCTTTTCGCTCACCCGCTGGATGAAGGAGCCTTCATCAGCCTCGCGGTCCCGCTCCGTCTGCGTCGCTCGGCTCTGCGGGAGCGGAGGCAGCTTCCCAGCGCCAGGTCACGGAGCTGCCGCCCCGACGGGATCGGGGGACACTGCCCAACGGCAGCTTGGATCTGCCCTCCCCACAGCTCCTCCAGCCGGGATCCACACCTCGCCTGCCGGGATCCCATCCCGTAAAACCCGCACAGGGTCCAGACCTCATTTCCTCACAGGAATCGTCTTCCCAGTGCGGGAATGAGAAGGGCAGCTCATGCATCCATGCGTTATCCCAAGGGAGCCAGAGAAGAGCCGCCCTGTCCAACGCAGGGCTCAGCTCGAGCACATTAAACCAGTGCTCCCACCTGCACCCCCCATGTCACCAAGCAGCTCCCCATGGTGACAAACACATCCCTGCACAGGGACCAGCTGGGGACACGAGGCCGGCACCCCTCTCCCACAACGCAGGAGCCTCCACCCGCAGCCAGGAAAGGCCGTGTCCAGAGATTCCAATTTTAGAAGTTTGGAAAAGCAGCCACAGGGCAGGAACCCTGCAATTCTGTTGCCACACGTGGGCCGTAAGAGAGGGCTGCAGGCGTAAAAGCTGTCACTTTGCAGACTCATTTAGCTGCACGGGACATTATTATCCAGCTTGTGTCAGTGACCGGAACAAAAGCCGCCTTCCCAGTAAACACAAATAGAGAAGGACACCAGAAATTGCACAAAGCTGCTCCCGTTGGGCACTCAGCTCCTCCATTATCGCCCCAAAAGCAGCTCTGGTGACGGAGGCTTTTGCTGTGCAGGTGGACGGGGTATTTTTGGCAGGAGGGACCAGCTCAGCCTGCTCGGGGCACCTACAAGTGCTGCAGCTCCCCAGGCCAAGACTCCTGCCCCACAGCAAAGGGCCTGGCTGGGGGGCAGAGCTGCTGGCTGCTTTGAGCAGGAGAGGATGCTCCAGGCATCGGGAATGACCCTCCGCCGGGAAATTCCTGGCAGCTTCCCTAACCAGAGGGGTCGGACACTGCAGGAAGCTCCACAACCAAAGACTGACTCCGGCTGACAAACACCAGCCTGAAGGGAAGACGTGACTGTTCACAGCCCTGCTCTCACCCCGCCAACAACCGTATGACTAAACCTACGCGCAAAGCTCTGCCCATTGCAGCACCAGGGTGCACTTTTCGGCTAGCATTTGAACTGGCAGATTCGGTACAAAAACACTCCCACGAAGCTGTCATCGCAGCACAACGGAGCCAGCAAGCCCTCTCTGACAAGCTGTCCCACTTCAGCCAGCGGCTCCAGCTCACCCAGCTGATTTGCAGGACTGGATTTTGCTGCCTGCTCTGGAAAGGCTGGAAGGGACCTAGTCCGGTCCTGACAGGGCTGCACAGCTCCTGCGATTGCTAAGAAGGGATCATCAATAAGAGCACAGAGAGGCTGCTCTTAGAGGGCTTCCAGAGCCAGGAAAACAGGAGACTCCCTTTGCAGGCAGAACAAAGGCAGAGAGAAATTAAGATCTTATCTAAAGTGCTTAGGTCTGTCCTCCCCGGAGGACCAAGGGCATTTCAGTCTGGCACTTTCTGTCTGATTCAGCTTCCTCATCAGTCCCTGCTCCCTCCTCTACACAGGGTCTTTCTGCTCTTTAATGCAGGGGAAGGGGATGCTGCTCCGTTGGCTCTTCCCAGAGCTCAGTTGCTCCAGGCACTGTCTCTTTAACCTCTTCTTTTCCAGTTGGGCAGATGTGTGGGTCTGAGCAAGACACCGTGGGGCCGTTTGGTCAGGAGGGAAGGGGGGATAAACAGAGTCCAAGCGGCTTTGAAGTCCTAGGGATTCTGCTAGAATTTTAATTCTAGTGATGAAATCGAGGATCTGGCTCACGGCAGTGGTGCCAGCCCCTGCTCAGCCAGGCAAAGGGGATGTTTTTAGGGTGTGCAAGCCCAAAACAAAGATGTCACCCCCTGCTACACAGCTGTCACACAGCAGATTGCTCCCAACTGCTTCGTATGCAGCCCAGAGCCCTGACAAACCATGGCAAAGGCTGGGCTGTGCAGAGCAGAGCCCCACCACACTCCTTCCCCGGGGTCTCCTTTAATAGGAAAGGGCTAATAAAGAGCTTGAATTCACTGGGAAAACAGTGCCGGAGACTCCGGAGCACTTGCTGCAGCCTCATCTTGATTGTTACCATGGAAAAGCAACTGTGTCCCCTTAACCGCTCCACGAAACACAAAGGCAGCCCCAGGCTGAGCTCTGCCTGCGCCAGGCTGCGCTCGTGCAAGCCAGGGAGCTCTTGAGCAACCGCCTTTGAGGAAGAGGCCTCACAAAAGCAGAGGTTTCCAAACCCCGCGCTGCCTGTGCGAGCACCCCCAGCTCTATCTGCTAACAGGTGACGGAGGGTCCTAATTTCCCCTCCTTCTCCAGCAGGAAACATCCCTCAAACTGCTTTTCAGCTCCTGGCACCTTCAGGATAACGGGAAGAGAAGAAAGGAAGGTCACGCTATCCTTCACGGCGCAGCAGGGAGGGAATGCGCTGATCCCGAGGGATGAGCGCTCACCCTGGAAACGTCACCAATCCCAATCCCGTGCTGGGCACCCTCTGCTCCAACATCCTAAGGACCAACCCGTTACAACGCCGAGTGCTGCACAAAACTCCAGGCAGTCCTGCTGCCCCTTTTCATCAAAGGGAAAAAAATAAAAATAAGTAGATTCCCAGAGCATTTGCCACATCCTGTGTTCTCCTGAGGGACTGTGACTCAAGCCAGAATTGCCCCTGGATGCATTTTCCTGCAGTGCAGAGTATTTCCAGGGCAGACATCTGCAGTTCTGCCACATCAAAGCTTAGGACAGAACAGATCAGGGTCTTGTCTCAGATGCTCCAACACAGCCCTAACCTTCAGGCCCAGCCTTGCCCAAAGAAGGCCAGTTCTTGACAGACTGAAGATGGGTCAGGCATCCAAGCTGCTAGATCTTGCCCTTCCAACTGTTTTTCTGCAAAAAGCATCACTCACTTCCCGACTTCTGTAAGTCTTCAGTGTCTTGGAGAGAGAGAGGAAGGAAAACTGATATTGTTCCTCATTCCCCTCTGAACGAGTCAAGTTCCTACTATTTAAGAAGTTAGTGCAAGAACCCAGCTCAGAGCTGTGCCTGAAAGCTGGGGACTTCTGCTGACCCAGGGACACCTTAAGGGTGTAGAACGGGACAGACCTGGATGACACCCTTCCCAAACAGGCTCTTCGCCTTGCACTAGAGGGGAGTATTAACTGTGCCTGTTGTTATCCCTTCTATCTGTTTATTTCTGCCTGTCAGAGCTTTCAAGCCCTGCAGGATTTGGGTTTACTTGTAACACTTGCCCATGGAGCAATTCCCTGTGCCGAGGGGGCATTTGGTCATTTCACTTGGATCTCGGAGGTGAGATCCACGGGCACGAGACAAGGACATGATGGGAGAAGCTGGGCACTTCTGGCTTCCGAGAGATCGCAGGGGCCATGGATGATGGAGCAGCAGGCACAGCTGAGATGCACGGAATCCGAGAAGGATCCACATCCCAAACCTCCTCCCTCCGCAGGGAAGGGGTGCCGTAAAGGCCGCAGAGCGCAGGAGAACGCGGTGCAACGCGGCAGCGCGCACAGGCCGGGACAAGGAGCGATCCGTGGGCTTACCTGGCTCTGGAGCTCGCTCTGCTGCTTGAGGCGCAGGTTCTCGGGGGTATCTGCCACCATGGTGAAGGATTGCTTCGGGTAGTGTCTGCAGGGAGAAGACGGACCGGGTTACGGGCCTTCCCGGGGAAACGGGCGCGTTCGCCGCGCGCTCCCGTTCGTCCTGCTCTCAACTACAACCGGAGCAGCTCTGGAAGGCGCACGTGCTCTGGGCCCCTCTCAAAAGCAGAGTCACATCGACTTCAGCAGCAGCAAAACCGTGCCTGCAAAATGTCAACGCTTGCAGATTTAGCAGTGGCCGTTTGCAGAGTGGGGTGATTTTACTTGCCTTTTTCCCCAGTTACTCAGTCCTCGCATTGAGTGATTAGTCCTGCAGGATCTCACGACTCCAGCTTACACCGTGTTGCAGCCCAGCGCCCACCTTGGGGCACTGATCCACACCAGCTCGATATACATCCAGGGAATCCTCAGGACACGCGGAGCCGGGAACACAGCACAAAGCAGGAGTCCAGCATGGCCTGGCTGCCAGCCCAGCTGTTCTTATCCACAAGCTCCATGGAGCAGTTTGAGAACCATCCACCGTTGCTGTGGATGACAAATCTGCAGCCAGGATAACTCGAGTGCTGGCAGGGAGCAAATAGGCAGTTCTAAAGCTGCAGATGCATAGGAGGCTACTTCGTGCCCCTACGAGGATAAGGGGAACTTCATCTGGCCCTTCGATGCCCAGAAGATGCCTCTCTGCAGCCTCCAGGGCTCATAACCTACATGAGGGAAAGCAGATGAGCAAGGGGGGAACCTGACGGAGGTTTCTCGGGATCTGAGGCTGGACTCTGTGGTTCGGCAGCAGATGAAGGTGCAGGGAAGTTATTGCAAGAGCAGATTGGAGGCAGAGCCGTGGCGCCCGG
The DNA here is from genome assembly GCF_059628265.1 of Tinamus guttatus. Lineage (NCBI taxonomy): Eukaryota > Metazoa > Chordata > Aves > Tinamiformes > Tinamidae > Tinamus > Tinamus guttatus. Next base: position 408,418 of record NW_028289189.1, on the reverse strand, counting down.
CCCGGCTCAGCTTTGGGGAGGCCTCGGAGCCCGCAAGGCACCGGGCGCAGCTCAGCGCATCCTGCGCAGCCGCTTTCGCTTCCAGCTCGGGTAAAAGCTCCTGAAAAGCCAGAGCAGTCGCAGCCTCCTCCCCGTCACGGCGCTCCAAGAGGCCACCAGGCTGCCCAGGGAAAACACAAGGAGGCTGCAGCCTTGCAGAAGAGGAACTGCGAGGCCTCCCTTGCTCCTTATGCACTGGAGGTTTTCACATTCCAGGAGGCTCCATCTGGCCAGGCCGGCGGTCCCCAATTCCCACGTCTTGCTCCATGAGGAAAAACTGGTGGCCGAGCCACGTCCTCACTCGAGGGAGCAGGACAGAATACGCAGGAGCTGCCGTCCCTGCCCTCCACAGCCACGTGAGGCCATTTGTGGGTCTCACCCCACGCTGCGCCCTGGTAGCACCAGCAATTAGGTGCTGGCAGAACCGGCACCGCTGCCCAAGGGCGACCCAAACGTGGGCAAATGAGGGTAAATCAGCCGCACACGGAGCTGAAGGTGCTACCGCGCAGCGATGCCGTCACGGAGCAGGAAAACAAAACAGAGGCCGCAGCCCTGCGAGAGCAGCGCGTACCTCAGCGGGGCGGCCGCGCAGGAAACTCGAGCACAAAAATAGCCTCCCCGTCAGGATCTCGGCAGAGAGAACCCACCCCCGCACGCCCAAAAGCCGGCAATGCAGATGTGGTTGGTGAAAAACGGGGGGAAAGGCAAGCGACAGCCGGCAGCGCACACCGGGAGAGGCAACAGCCTCCCAGGAGGGCCATGCACTCCCTGCTCCTGGTGGCAGGTGACATCAAATAGGAGCTGTCCTGTCCCCCCTAACCCAGCTGGAGGGGACATGAGTTGACCCCAGGGGTGGGAAATACCCTGCTCATCTCCAGCTTTTGATGGGTACCAGCCACGAGATCCCAGCCCTCCCTGTCACTAGTGTGAAGAGGATGCGGCCACATCCAGTCCCTAGAGGCTGCTCCCGTGCAGCCTTCCATGGGAACACGGAAGATTGAAGGGGACAAGAACCAGCTTTGGAGCAACAACAGGAGCTCAGGCTCTGTCCCCCCTCCCAGGAGCCCTTTGGACATTGCTCCAAAAAGGCTTCACACCCGGTTGCATCAAGGCACCTACTTGGAGCCACTGCAGCCTCCAGAGGCAGCAAAACAGCCCGAGGTCCCTCAGGAGCAAATCCACAGCAGCTGTTGCTAGCACGGAATGAGCAGCCTGGATGGCTGGAAAACGGGGGCTTCTCAAGCTCCGTGGGCAGCCTCTGCTTAGCAAAGGGCTCACACACGACAGCCCTGCGCTCACCACGGTTAATGCACCTCCTTCCTACCCGCACCGGGCACGACCAAGGGAAACAGGCTGTGGACCACAGCACAAAGATGCCAAAAATACCCACGAGCAGCTGGTAAGAGCCGTAGAGGCAGCGCAGTTTGCATTAGAGGAGCTTTTCTGCAGAACGTCCTCGTTCAGGGCACTGCTCTACAGCTCCCAGGGAAGGCAGAGGCCACGATACTGCAACGGGGACAGTGAAAACGGGCTCCACTGGGCACAGATGGCAGCAAATGCCACAAACACGCGTTTTTGGCCCAAACAAGTTGCTATGAGGCTGCTGCCGAGGGAGTTGGGGTTAACAGCAGCGTTAATCCAATAAAATCATGACCCCGGCTAGCAGGGGCATGAGAAGACAGCCAGAGATTGGGTGTCTGGTTTTAGCCATCACTATTCACACGCTGGAGCCTTTTCCTGAGCTGCCTGACTCGCACCGAGGTCAATGGAAACAAAGCCACTTTTTAAGTGCAGATGGAGCAAAGAACCCAACCAGCCTCCGGGATTGCTCCGTTCGGAGCCGCTCAGCCCGGGGCCAGCCCTGCAGCCGGGATAGGGAGCAGAACTCCGGCAATTCCGAAGGTTTCCCGCTTCCCGGCGGGGGCTCCTACAGCAAAGCCCAGTTTCCAAGGCCTCCGCGGAGCCCCCGAAGGGTAAACGCGTTTTCAGCCGCACGCGCCGGCGAGACGGAGCCGCATTTACGGTTCAGTCACGGCCCACGGGCTCCGCACGATCCGCTGCCGCGAGAGCCTCCGATGGGGTTTCCCTGGCAACCGCATCCGATGCTCCGCATGCTAATGGAGGAAGGCAGAGGCTCGGGATGCGGGAAGGAAGCCTCAGTCATGGCAAGGGCTGGGAACCAACACGCAAGAGCAAGGGGGTCATGCGGCCCAGGGAAATCCACCCCGATGGAGCCAAGATTCCCCATTCCAGACTCCGGCAGCTATCCCTTCTCCACGCTTTCCTGATGAGGAAAGGGCATTTAAGGCCTTTGGGAATCCAAGACCAGGAGTTCCTGAGCTAGGAGTGGGGACAGAGCCCCCCTGCCCATGCCTCCCACTGCCCAGCCAGGATAAACAGCCACCCGCATCCCTGGAATGCGCTGCAGAGGGAAAAGCATCCCATATGCATGAGAAGCAGCCACAGGAATAGTCAGCAATAAATTAAATCTTAATGAGGAAGCAAAGCAGAAAGTGAATTGCCTTGGGTTCGGGGAGCGCGCGCGAGGCAGCATGTGCGTGGGAACGGCGCGGCCGCTCCCCCGGCACCTGCGGGATTTATGGAGAAGATGGATCCTTCCCTCTGCGTATGGGGGGAGGAATAAACTCAAATTCCCCCCTTCTGGGAGTTTAAAAAAAACCCAAGATGGGAGCGGGGAAGGGAGCGCTGGGTCCTTGCTGCCCTTCCCCCTGCTTCCCCATAAATAGGTCTTGGCAGGGAAGCGGAGCAGGGGAGGGATTTGCACCCAAGCTGCCTCTCCCGCAGGGGCGGCGTGAGCGGCACGTGCCAAATCCAACGGCAATTCCAGCACAAGCATCCTCGCTAGCAGGAATGGGAAGCTCCAGAGGCCTTGGAGAAAGAGCCCGTGGGGGGAATCTGGGCACCCACCACGTCGGCGATGCCCCGAGCACGGCCCGCGCAGCCCAAAGTCCTCCAGCACTTGTTGCCATTAACATTAATCCAACAGGTTGAGCTACGCAGGGAATAAGGGAGCCACAGGGTAGGGACACCCATTCGCTGTAAGGGGAAATTAAACTGGGAAGATTCTGGGCCCTAAAGGGTCACGAGAAAGGAGGAACCAAGCGGCAGCGCTCGGGGCTGAGAAGACAAACAGGGGAAGCCGTTTCGAGCAGCCCTTCCCGCGCCAAACTGAAAGGAAATAATTAGTCCCACGCACCGCGAGATGTGACATTTGTGTAAAGTCTGCTGCTAAGTAATAGCTCTCCAGGCAGAATTATTAACCTCTCAAAAACGAGCAGGAGTCAGGCAACCCCGTCTGCGAGGAGCTGCTCCTGCTTCCTCCTCCCGAGCGGATCCGGGGTGACTCCCGATCCAAACACACGGTTTCTGTTTGGGCAGGAGAGGCCCCGCGGGCTCTCCCTGCCCGTGGGCGCTGCCGCACGGGGAAGGATCCCGGTTTCGACCGCACGGAGCAGAGTGGTATCGTGCAACCTGCCGGGTGCTCCACGGGTGCTTCCAGCAGGGAATTACAAGGCCAGGATCTGGGGAGCACATGGGACCGAGGCCGTGCTGAGCGCTCCAAGCTCATCGCACCCTCCGCATCCCTACGCTGGCTCCATCACAAGGCCGACACGGGTTATTTTAACCAGCACCCAATGAGTTTAACCCACCCCAAATCCTCTGCCACAGGGGCTGCCCTCGGCTCGAGCCGACACTGGGTATGTGGGGCAGGGGCTCACGTGACGCCGCGGTGCCCGAGGCGGTCGCTCCTCTCGCATCCTCGCGCGCTGGACCGAGAGAAATTCCCCCTTTAATCCACGGCTCCGTAGGAGGAGGGATGATTACACCCCTTGGAAGGGATATGAGAAAAGCCTAGCCCTCACACACCACAAAAATAATAATAGCTACAAAAATAAAAAATAATGAGCTAAGGAGGACCAGAGCGCAACAGCCCACATGCTCCTCCCTGGGAAGGACAATTTTTCACTCCCTATCCCCCAACCTTTTAAATTACAGCCCTGCCTACAAGGCAAACGGGTGTCATCAGCACAGAGCGGCTGTTCTGCACCCCTAGAAAAGCAACCCCAAATCCTCCATGGCAGAATGAGAAGGAGCCCTGTGGCCATGGTGAGATCCTGCCCAAGCTTCAGCAGCCGCAGGAGACAAGGCGGGTTTTGTTGTGCTCTTAAATCAGGTCAATCGAGTCTTCCTGGGCCAGACACACTCTGTCTAGCTCCTGTATTAGGAGATATCAGAGCACTTTAACTCCAAGCTGCCGAGTTTAACCCCATTGTTAGCAGCAAATCCTACAGTTACCCGGGGATAACAAACGCTCTGTTTGCTTGGTGCATTCGGCAGCCTTTCCCTGGCTAGTTTTACCATTTCCCCTAGTGCCATCACAGAAATCCTCCCACAGCCACCGCAGAAGGAGTTTGCTTAATTTACTTAGCAGTCAGGAGAAAAGCAGCAAGACCAAAAGAAAGCCCAAGATAGAAAGCTGCTTTTGGACCTGATGTTAACAGTATAAATATAGGATCCTTGGTCAGAAACAGCCCTTCATCAGTCTCTTGGGACCAGTTTCCTGGTGACCTGGAACTCAGAAGACATCTAAGCTTCCCCTGCTGCATCTCCCACCTCCAGGTCTGCAGAGCTGCCCCAAGGCTTTGGTACAAAATAAAATAGTTAAACAAGGGAGGTAATAGACCCCGCTCTGTCAGAAGACTCCCAAGTTCACATCCTGCTTTTCAAAGCGCTGCTGATTCTTGGGGACATGCTTTAAAAATAAACTACTCTTGATAAGAAAAGCAGCACCACTTGCGCCTCACCAAGGGTGTGCAAGCATTCTGCTGCGCAAGAGCCATAGAGCAAGCCCGCGATTCCGTACAACACCCGGAGAGGCTGCTGAGATGCTGCTCCAGCTCTCCGCCACCTTCTCCCAGCATCCGCTCCCAGCCTTCCCAGAGTGTGCACTGGAATGAACCCACAGCACAGATTTGCAGGACACCCTCAAGGATTCCTCTATTGCCAACCCGGCACCAGGCTAACGCAGGGCTGGAGGAAGCAGGAGTTTTGCTGCAAAGTTTCCCCAGTGCTTTTGGGCAGGAATCCTGCTTTGGAGGGAGGCAACCCCCCTCGGCAGCTCCAGATCTCAGCGTCTTCGCACAGTGCTCAATGTAGGCCAGCAAGAGGGAGCCGTGTTGTACTCCGGCAGCTCCGCTCTCGCTGCAAACAGGCGGCATGTGGCTCCCCTCCGTTCCCAAAGGCTTTGCCAGCAGCTACCAGAGGGTGTTACAGAGCAGGATGCTCAGCAAAAGGCAGCTTGTTTGCAAAAAGCTGCCTTAATCCAGCAGAAAGATTTCAAGCGCGCACAGGAGAACAGGGGCTGCCAAGGAGTGAAGTCAGAAGGCGCTTCTGGAAACAGCTGCTTGTCATGGTCCCCTCCACCCCCATCCCACGGTCCAGCCCCAGCTCACAGCTGGGCCCAGGGAGAGGCTTCAGCTCCAGACAAAGCCAAAAGAGCCACAATTAATTGCCCCTGCCCAGACCCTGAGCTTACCTATGAGAACATGGGCACTGCACTGGAACTGGGTTTTTCCACAAGGTTTTTTGGCTCTGGGCATGGATCAACAAGTTTAGGAAAGTCAACATTTTAGTCTGCCCTCTGAGCGAGCTCAGGGCACAGGCTAAAACCTCGCTGCAGAACCAGACTCGGGCCTTGTGGTGACACACTGCAGTGTGACAGATCCACACTGCCTGGCAGCAACACGAATCAAGCAACAAGGGCAGCGAACACTGATGGGACTCGGCTTGTCATTGCACTTCCCTGCCCTCAAACCATCTCGTTCGCTCTGATGAAGGGACACGGTGGGCAAGGCAGGCTGCTTTGGGGGTGGCAAAGCTCCCATTTCGGTCCCTGCCCTGCAGTGGTGCTAGAAACCAGCCCTGGAGGGCAGATAACAGCAGAAGATGGGGTAGGAGGGTGGCAAGACCCTAGAGGATCCTGGATTTCCACAAGCTCCTTTGCAAGCTCCAAGCACTCACATGAGCTACAAGAGGTCTCCTGGTGAAGTCCCACTGTACAGGCAGCACTTGGAATAAGTGGATCCCAAACACTGCAGGGAACAGATGCTCCATGCAGAGACTCCTCCAACCACCCAGTCATTAGTCCTGGCATTACTCGGGAGAGCTTTTCCATGCATTGAATCCCCTCTCCTCCACAGAGAGGATGGGGAAACTTTTCCCAAGCACCACCAGAGGTAAAACAGACTATTCCATATTCCCCAGCTCCTGTCCCTCCTCCAAGCCATATGCATTGGGGCCCTCCAACCCACAGCACATGGAAAGCGCAGCTTTCATTTACACAGGGGTGTCTGTTCAGCACCCCACAATACACAAAGCTTGTGCATGGAGACAGTCATTCTCCTACAAAAACTCAGCACAAAAAGCAGCAGATAAACACCTGGACTCCATCCCAGCAACACAGTTGTTCCTCCTTCCCTTCCTGCTTCCCTCCCCCCAAGAAAAAGAACTTGGAAGGATCACTCCGTCAATGCAGTGGGCAGCTACCAGATGGATGGCAGGGAATGCCAAGAACAGATCACTGGCTTGTTGCGAAACTCACAGCAGCTCTGCCTGCTACTTGCTAACTTTTTCCAAGCAAAAAAGTTAGCCCCAGAGGTATCAAGCAGCTTACTCCGGATGGAAAGGCAGGGATCAAGTTACTGTTGAGAAATCTGCCAGGGAGGTTCCTAGGGTTGTTAGCAGGAATTAAAGGCTTTAAGGCTGCTGTTGGGAGGCACCGGTGCCCAGGCTGCACTTGAGGGGTGATGCTGGGCAAGGGCTGCTCACGCTGACTCAGTGCCCAGGAATGTCAGGCCCCGGGGTCGGATCCCCCAGGACACATCCCAGGAATGAGGCCATCCGGGTGCGGCTCCTCCGCAAGGAGAGCCCCTTGCTTGGAGAAATCCTGGACTCACAAGCAGGGCAGATGCAGGGGCAGTGACACACCTGCATAAGGTATTTTTGGCAACCTCGCATATCAGTTACCCCCTCTTTTGAGGGGAAAAAGAAGGGCTGCTCCACCCATGAGGATGGGGGATGTGGAGAAGAGCAGCACAGCGTTTCCCTGCTGTGCTCAGGCTGCTGCAAAGGTGAGCAGGGAGGCGCTGCCGTCGCCGCCGTGCAAGCTCAGACAAAGGAGGCTGCCTGGAGAGCTCGAGAGCTGCAGCTCCTGCGTGGGGGAGGAGGCCGTTGACTTCCTGCCAGCTCGTCCAGCGCGTTCGAGAAGTTCAGAAAAAACCCCAGTGAGCAGGGTGTGCACGTGGCAGGGAGCCAGCGCCGCCGCCGCGCCGGGCTCCGGCTGCAGGATTCCAGCGCAGGAGATGCACGGAGAGCAGGGCTTCTGCAGCCAAGGTGCATCCAACAGGGCAGCTGCACTTATATCAGGATCAACCCGGGCAAAATCAGGGCTCCAGCCCCTTCTTTGGAGGGGCTCTTGCTCCTTGCAGCCTGGATGCTGCTCTGTGCTCCAGCTCCAAGCTTCACATCCAGGTGCACGCAAGCTCCCCTTTGCATTTTGAGTGGCAATGCTGCCCAGTTATTCCTCTGAAGATACCGAGACCAAATACACCGCTTTGAACTCTCAGGAAGGATTTTCAAGGTACTAAATTCATGATGAGCAACTGCCTAAGCAAAGCGTGAAGCTGCCAAGGTACCGTGGAAAGGGTTGAAGGCAGCGAGGATCAATGCAGCACTGCTGCAGGCACCACCTTCCTGCAGGATTCCATGAAACAGGCACCCCAAAACCTGTCAGCAGGAGAAATTCTGCCAGTGATGGTCTCATCTACCATGAAGAGAATCCCTGCCATGGGGGAAACGCAGCGGTCAGAGAGCAGAGTTAACCATGCACTGGCTTTGCATGGATTTATTGCTGGGTAGTGTCAGATAGGGAGGAAGCCCAGCCCTCTTCCTACTGCTCGCTTGAAGACAGACTTTGGAATTTGGCAGAAGGCCAGGGCTCAAACAGAGGAGACCCTGTGTTAAGGCATGTTCAGAAAAGCAGCCTCTTCCCTGCCAGGATAAACGTTGCTTTTCCCACTTGTGCTCTACTCCCCCATACTCCCCACCCGTTAACTGATGGGGGATGTTGCCCCTCAGCTCTAATAGCAGTAAAAGCTGTTTTGAAGGGGGGGCCCCTTCTGAGTAGCTCCAGGTTACCCTCCCACCAGCTACACTCACCTTGCCTGGCAGCTTCTTCCTTCCTAGCATATTTGCAGGGCACCATCTCGTCCAGCTGAGGAGGAACTGAGCCCAACTTCCCTCTTAGTAGCTTCCCTTCACCCTCAGGACTGGGCACTGGGGTTGCAGAGCCTCCCTTGAGCACACAAGGGGTTTGCAGCTGCCAGAGACAAGCTTCATCTGCCTGCAAATCGGAGCTCCTCTGGGTTCCTTTTAGTTTTGAAGGTTCAGCCATGCGAGGGAGAAAGAATGGAGCACCCAATATTGGTCTTGACACACAATTTGGGCAGGTGACACTACCCGGGGTAGAGTCGAGAGGGGCAGTTGCCCCTCCAGGGAGGCCACGCAAGGGTTAAGACAGCAAATCTGCTTCAAAGAGCTCTGGAGCAGAGGGGGTTGGAAACCGAGATGGGTTGGGGTTGCGTACACTCCTTGGAATTTCAGGAATTTCCCCTTATTATCCCACTTCCCTTTTAGCAGCATGGAGGGGAGACAGTATAAGAACACAACTCCAGGCCCATCTTGATGGCCAGGGACAGCACTGGGGACACGGATGTCCCAGGGTTCAGCATCGGGAGGGCTCACAGCCATGGGGGCACAAGGCTGTGCTTGATCCAGAGAAGGAACAGCAGCCTCAGGAGACCAAAACGAGGTTTGAGCCCTATCTACTGGAGCAAGGCCTGCTGCCTTCGCACACCACTGCTGAAGAGATGCCTGATCCTAACTTCCAAGTTCCCAGCCTTGCCTTGGAAGCAGGAATTCTAAAACAGTGCAGATAGAAATCTTAAATATCTAGATACATCTCACTATTACCACCCTGCACCTCAGCTATGATCTGATTACCCAGCCAATACCAATAAGTCATTCCAGATCATACAAGTTTCAACCATCCTGAACACACCACAATCAGCTCCTGGTATCAGAGAAAAGCTACAACAGCAGGAAGTTTAACTAAGGCACTGGAGGACTGAGTTAGTCTTGCTACTTTTCCTTCTACTTTGTTTTATCCATTAATAGAGTTAATCCTGACAGCATCCTTGTAAGATGGTTATTAACATTTAAGAGTACTGTGTAAAAGGCACATGCTATACAAGCATTAAATAGCTTTAAGTTCTTCAAAAGAAAATTAGATAAAGTATAAGAAGCAGCTACAAAGATCTACTACAAAAGAGCTTTAAGACATTAAGAAACTTGTCAAGGGAGCACTGAGTTCCACTTACCTATGGATTCAGCAGGGACTAGCTCATGATATAGCAGCAGAAACTAGGAAGCTATTGTCATTAACTTAAACAAATGAGCTAACTGGATTAGCTTTTAAGAGTTCTGAACTCCACTGATCAATATGACAGACGAGCTCAGGAGGCCTCCTAAAAGAATTTGGGACAAAGGCAGCATTGAAGCACTTTTTAAAAAATGCAAAGCTTCCTGTCTACACAAACTCAGTATCACACATCACATTTAAGGTCTCCCAGAGTAACAACCTAACTTCAGAGTACCTTGAATCATCCATTTTTCAGATCCAAAAGTCTATCATCAGGGATCTCATACTGTTGCACACAGCTAAGGATCCCTCCTTAGAGCAGAAAAGGGAAGACACACAATTCCTCCGCAGTTTAAAGACCAGAGGAAGCTGAGGGGTGACACCTCATGTCATTCTGCCCAGCTCCACCTCTATCTTTTCCAATATCTACTCAGGAAAGAGGGTTCTTGCACTTGAATTGTATCCACATCACATGAATTTACCTTGAAAACATCCAGGGCAAGTGCCACTAGGATAGAGAACTGCAAAGGAGATGGACCCAGCAACTGCTACAGCATTTCACAGGCTCGAGCATCAAGTTACAGCCCCAAGACCGGCATAACTAGAGCAGGGAGCGGAGACTTACGCATTGCAATACGGCTTCTTCTCGTAGCCCTTGTAGTTTTTCATGTTTAGGGTCATCTTGCAGGTCTCGCAGTGGAAACATGCTTTATGCCAGAACTGAAAGCAGAGAAAAGGAAATGATTATCAGGAACGCCTTGCAATTCTAACGCAACATGGCCCTGCTTTGCACAACTCAAATTCAGTGGCTCCTACTGCAGGATGCCAAAGCCAGTGATGAGATCCATGACACCTGCAAAACCTAGAGGGCAGACAAAATCCTTACTAGTTTAGGACCCAAGTAATCCCATCGCACTGGTGTGTGGCTTATCTGAACAGGACAGCAACATCTGTGGTCTGCGCTATAGCAGCATCTTGTTTTCTTATCTGCAGATCAGGGATTCATTAAGCTTCACCAGATACAGGAGAAACTCCTTGCTCAAAGAGGCACAATAAAATCCTGGGAGCAGAGGACTGTCAGCAACCAAGTTAACAGCTGTGAGTTAAAGGCTTCAAAGTTACTGCTTTAGATTTGGGGTTTTTTTGCTGATGTTAGCCAAGCAATAGCCAGAAGAGCAAGTCAGGTGAGGCTGCAGAGACACCAAACCAAGGAAACAGATGGAGAAAGATTCTCCTGAGAAGCCACAGCAGTTGCATGATGCCAGCTCAAAAGTCTTCACAGCAGTTACCACCCTTCTACCTGCTGAGTGATACACCCCAAAGCCCAAAACCCTGTGATCCCAAAGAACATGGAAACACCCAAAGAACATCTCAGCTTCCCTCTCTGCAACACAAAGCGGTCAATGGGTTTTAAACACGGCAGAGCTAAGGAGACAGCAATAAGATAAAGCTGCTAATGCAAGCTTGTGGCAATAGTAATTTTTATATGCTCTCCCACAGTTCTTATAATAGCAGCCTCAGGTTTACCCCACGCCCCGCTGAGGTCTGTGGTCTGAACACAGCCCTAGAGCAGCAGGGCTCTGCCCTTGGCCGGTGGAGCACTCACCCCCAACACTAATAGATACCTCAAAACGGGCCAAGAACCAACATTGTAGGTGGCAACATCTAACGAACACTAAAGATGTGTTCTCTGGTGTTTAGGGCTCTCCTTCCAGCTCTTATTCTCACTGTGTATTTGACTGAGCAAAGGGGCTTTCTGGGCTGGAAGCAGCATGACAGGAGGGCTCAGGGCTGCTCCTGGGCTGCTCCCCAGGCTGGGGCAGGCACCAAATTCTCTGCAGTCCAAGGCCAGGTCTATGGGCCCCCCATATGGGCCACATCAACCTCTCCATGCCCAGGCAGATTAGACTTTAACAAGGCCAACACATGACACACAGGACTTTGATTCAGGAACAGGTTTAAAGTGCAGTCAGAAACCTTGGGGAGAACAGCTGGCAATCGCTGCTGTGATTTCCTGCATGTCTCCAGCTCCTCAGAGCTCTTTCCACAGGTTTGGCTGGGCGCTTTCCTGCAGGAGGGATCCTGCGTGCCCGCGGGTACCGCACCCCTGTGTGCAAACACGGCCGTGACTCAGCGAGCAGGACCCGGACGGTGCCTTTTTGTGGCTCTGAGCAACACATTTGTCCTTGCTCCGGCTGCACCGGCTCCTCCCGAGCAGCAGCTGAGCACAAGGGGCTTCCTTAGCCCATCTGCACCTTGCTCCGTGTTGACACCCCAGCTCCAACACTAGGATCACTTCCCACCCGCCCAAGGCCTCCGACTTTTTAAGAACTCTAAAGATAGATCAAGAGTCTTGAAAATATCTCAAGATCTGGAAAGTTGCAGCCTTTCAGCTGAGTTACTGCAGCACTACAGGCAATTAACAGGCTTCTCTGCACTCATCAGCCACTGATGGGCCACATGGGGCATTAACCCCAGAATAACACCAGAAATGCAGAGAAACTGAAAGGCAACAGCTTAAGAGCCTTTTCTCCTGCAGAAGCCCCAAAGCCAAGGAATGCCAGCAAGGCTTGGTGCTGTCACCAGCCAGTGACCGCTTAGCGGAGAGCATTAGCCAAAGAGCTGCATTCCAAGAGCCTTTACCCACAGCCAAAAAGCAGCCTGAATATTCTCACCTTGCACCAGCTGAGGCATTTCAGCCCCTTGGCTCTGGAAGAGCTTTTGCAGCAGGTTGCACAGATACCTCTGGCACTTGGAAGTGAGAATTAGCTCTACCTTTAGACACTGCTGCCTTTTTGGCTTGGCCTGTCTTCATAGATGCTTGGATCTATCATTAGGGCTGTCACTAAGTCACCACTGGGACAAGGGAGGGCAGCAACACCAGCACAACACAGATGAACACTAATTATGAAGCCTTCCAGCAACACTGCTGCTCACCCACTAGCAGAGCATCAAGGGGAGAGCTCCAAAGAAGCTTTCCCAAGTGTATTAATGCCTGTCCTCTCCACATCCAAGCCTGAAGCACTTTGAACACCTGGAACAGATCTTAGGCACAATTTCATGGTGCAGTTCATCCCATCTCTCAGCAGGCCGGACTTCTACTTGGAGCAAGCTGGCTGGAAGCCAGGCTGCTCATCTAAAAGTGCAGTTATTTGAGCAGCTTTGCCACTTGCAGCAGCCTACACCTGGGCACACAGCTCAGGACACACCAGGGCATCCACATAAAGCTTATTTACAGCTGCAAAACATCCTTCCATCAAGGCAAGCAATTGCTCCACACCTGTGAGCAGGTCTCAGGGAGCAAATATCACTTGAGACTCCAAATGAGGGAACACCACAACACACAGACACCACTTGGGCGGAAGGCAGGTTTTGATCAGGACTAAGCTACCGCAATAGCTACTCCTAACGTCTTCCCATTGCTTTAGAAAGCATCACTCGACATCAGCTGCGCACAGGTTTACAGCTTAGTAGCTGCAGCCACGAGCACCAAAACCACGCACCGCTCATTCCAGCCATGAGCAGCACAGGACACGTCGTTTCCATTGTGGAAGTCGGCCACATCACACGGTGCCTTATCTGGAGAGCCGACAGGACTCGGGCAAGGAGAGAAGGGGGAAGGGAGCCCACGGATAACACCAACTTCCTGGAGCCGAGCGGTCGACTTGCGCAAGGTGACAGGAGGAGTCGGAACCCCAGGACCGAGGCAGGATTTGGAGGCCGAGCCTTGAGCGCAGCCTCATTCCTCTCACTGTGGTGCTGTATTTTTAGCGGCTGATGAAGCAGCAGCTTTTCCCCTCTTTGCTGGGCATCTCAGAGGAGAAACTCGGCACAGGGGACTTGCCCAAGCCATCTGTGAGGGCACTCTGGAAGGAAAGCTACACCAGGTTCTCAACGCTTCAGCACAGCCAAGGTCTCAGTGGCTCCATCTCACACCTCTTCCCTCTCAAGAGCCTCCCATTACACTTTCGGTTCAGCTTAAGGCAAACAGAGCCAGAACTGCCCTTTGGACCTGGCTCAGGTAGAGGGTAGTTGGGTGGACATTCCCTAGACAGATCTCCCATAGGGCTGTGAGTATTCCCTGCTCTTACACAAAGCAGACGGGCTCTTCCAGGCTCCATCACAACCGCTGGAGGCTCCTACAGGGATTAACACAGGCCTTGCAGGGAGAGCTTAACTAGGGGTGCCCAGGCTGGAGCAGGCAAGGAGCAGAGCAAGACAGAGGTAAAAAGTCCCCTCTGAAATCTAGGCCACAGGAGTCAGCTCATGAGCAGCCCCAGACAGGCAGGCCATGCGGTATCAGCATGCACATTACTCATGCCTTCATGGCAATGCACAAGCGCCAGCTCAGAAGCAGCTCAGAGGAGCAGGGCACCCCCAGCCCTCCCAATTATCCACAATTCAAATACCCTGAAGCTACTCGAGGTCACCCAGAGCCCCAGAAGACAGAGCCACTTCACTGCTCCACACAGACAGGAGGGCTCGCGAGACACAGGGCTGATGGTTCAGCTTTAAGCAATTCCCGAGTTAAGGAAGAAACATCATCTGTTAAAAATGTGAGCAATAGGGTCTGCTGAAACTCAGGAATGCTGCTGCCAAGATCCAGGCATTCTTCAAGTTACTTTTTTTAGTCCCTAAACTGGTCATCCCAGAACCCTGGAAGAGGAGGGGGAGGAGACCAGCCCCACTATCCAGGACAGTTTAATTCCCAAAGGATTGGGAGCTATAAAGCACAGGCAACAGCTAGAGTACAGCAGACAGTCAAAGCACTCGCACTTTTTTCCATCTCCAGACCAAAGGAGATAGGTTTAATGCATACTTTGTTTTTATTGCAGGGGAAAAAACACTCTCAGAGACACTTCAAGCACTTGCACACAGCATTAAGGCAGGCAGCACAAGAAACTATAAAGTTTAAGTTCTGGAACAGAGAAGTATCAATTGGAATTGAAGATTATAAAAAACTCAGCTAATGCAAAACAGATGAGGCCCCCAGCTTCAAGAGGAAGCATTAACTGTTGCTTTCCATTTTGTCTCTCCAGACACCCAGCTGCATTTCTACAAAGCAGCAGCTACAGTTTCCCCTCCCGATGGCCAGGAAGCCCAGACAACGACCTGTTAATTATACATAAAGGGGAGCCCTGGATGCTGCCTGAGGTTGCTATGAAGACAAGGGCTCCCACACACCATCCCTGAGCTCTGGCCAGGAGCAGGACAAGCTGCTGGGATGGAAGGAGCTGCTTCCATAGGGGCATTGCAGGAGCTGAGTCCCCATCACCCTGGGGCTCTGGTCTGACCCACAGCCAAAAGAAGGTCCATGGGGTGCTCAGGATCCAACCCGCACAGTGGGGGAGCCCCAGGGAGGAAGCAGCCAGGCTGGTGCTGCCCCATGGAAGAGGGGGGTAAAACCCACCCCACTGCCCCAGGGTGGCCCATGGGGCCCCACACAGAGTTTAACAGGTCTCTAGAGGAGCCTAAGGCCACACACAGCCCACAAGGAAGCCCCACAGGGGCCCCACAGAGCCTGAAGGGACCTTAGAGGAGACCCAGACAGACCCTAAAGGAGACCCAAACCCCACAAGGGGCCTGAGGGGGACCCCATAGGGGTCCACAACCCCACACAGCCTGCAGAGACCTTAGAGAAAGCCCAGACAGACCCCAAGGGAACCCCAAACCCCACAGAGAACCCAAACAGACTCTAAGGGACGCCCCAGGAGCCCACACAGAACCTAAAAGGACTCCAAGCAGACACCAAAGGGGGGCCCAAGCCCCACACAGACCCCAAGGGGAGCCTATAACTACCCCAGGCAGCCCCCAGCCCCCAAGCCAAGCAGACCCCAGAGACCCCACAGGCCGCGGGGCCGCTGCTGGCGGGCCCCCAGCGTGGAGGCAGCAGCGCTCACCTTGTCGAGGCAGTTCACCTTCTCAGTGGGATACACGATCTTGCCGCAGCGGGCGCAGTTCGGGTTCATGGCGGCCACGCTGCCTCCTTCTGCCGCCGCCCGCGCCGCCGGGGCCCTTAAATAGCGGAGGGGGCGGGGCCTGGATGAGGGGGCGGGGCCTGGATGAGGGGGCGGGGCGGGAGCGCGCGCGCGCCGCCTGCCGGGGGCGCGACACCCCCTCCCCACGCGCCGCGGCACCCCCGCGCACGCGCAACGCCCCCCCGCAACGCTCCCCCCCCTTTTTTTTTTGCACTTCCTCCCACGCGCGCGCCCACGCGCCCCGCGCACGCTTCTGCGCGCGCGCCCACGCGCGTCCCGCGTTTGCGCAGAGCTCCCCGCGTGGGCTCCCCATTCCCTCCCCTCGCCGCACGCGGCAGCTCCCTCCACGCACGCCCGCGTGGGGGCGCGGGGCTAAGGGCGCGCGCGCCGGCCGCGGCCCGCGTGGGGGTATAGCTCAGTGGTAGAGCATTTGACTGCAGATCAAGAGGTCCCCGGTTCAAATCCGGGTGCCCCCTTGGTTCGAGCTTTTGTCTTTTTTCCCCCTTTTTTTTCCCTCTTTCAAGCCCCACGGGCTCAGCAGCGAGCCGGAGGGTTCCAAGCGAAATTCCCACTGAGGTTTAAATGCGGCCCCTTTTCCAGCAGGATTTTATGGAAGCTCCCGGTGCACCCAGCCCAGACTCTCCCAGGAGCATCGTGGGGACAAAAGGGGACCCCACGGGCCTCACACTCTGGGTGGGGTCCTGTTTTCAGTGCAGGTCGCTATATTACCGTTAATTAAATCGCAATTAGGGAGGGACCTGTACTTTAACTCCCCGCCAAGTCCTCCCTTCCTCGAGCATGTTACCGAAGAGCAGCCCACGGCCCCGCAGCAGCAGCACCGGGGAGTCCCTCTCCTTTTCCTCACGCGTTTTAGCGGGGCTCTTAACACTCCTCCCGCCGTTTCCAAACCGGTTCATGGGATCCCGCTGCGGCAGCGGCCGCCGCTTCCCCCGGGGAGCCGCCTGCGCCGCGCTCTGCAGCCCCGGCAACAGCCGCCCGCCTCTCCGGGCCCCTCTCAGCTTCAAACGAGCCGGGTGCTCCCTCCTAATCACCCGGACACAGCGCTGCAAACCTGGAGAAGGATTAAAAGGTGACACCGGGGAAAGTGCTCTGGAAAAACAAGCAAAAAAAAGGGATTTTGGAGTCGTTCCGAGCTGGGCGGCAGTGCTGTGTAAGCAGCCTCGAGCACCAACTTTGGCAGGTGGGGGTATAGCTCAGTGGTAGAGCATTTGACTGCAGATCAAGAGGTCCCCGGTTCAAATCCGGGTGCCCCCTTTTTTATTTTTCTTCCTTCTTTTAATTTTTGCTCCTCTTTTTCCATCCTCTGACTAAAATAATAAATAAAAAACCAAAGCTCAGAAACAACAACAAAAATTGTTTCTTGAACCAAATCCTCCCGACGCCTCGGCCGCCCGGTACCTGGGGACCCGTCGCGGTGTGTGGGGGGTCTGGGGCTGCCGGTGGCTCCGTGGGGTCCGCGAGGGCCCACGCGCGGCGTGGGGGGGGGGGGAACCCCGCGCTGCCACGTGACGCCGCCCCCAGCCCACCGCGGTCACGTGGTGTGGGCGGGGCGTCGCGGCGGCCTCCCTTCCCGGCGTGCGCCGCGCGCCGCTGTCTCTTCCGGCGCCGACATGTCGAAGCGCGGTGAGCGGGGGTGGGTGATGGCGGCGGATCCGCGGCCATCTGGGCCCCTCCGCCCGGGACCGGCCCGGGGCGGCTGCCACGGGGGCCCGTGGGCTCTAGGGGGCGGCTCGAGCCGGAGGGTCCGCGGGGGGCGGCCGCGGGGCCCCGCCGGGACGGGAGGGCCCCGCCGCGCGCGCGTTGTCGCCTCTCCCGTGATTTCCCCCCGCGCCTCCCCGCTCACGTTGGGTTTCCCGCTACCCGGCAGGACGCGGCGGCTCCTCCGGGGCGAAATTCCGCATCTCCCTCGGTCTCCCGGTGGGAGCCGTGATCAACTGCGCGGATAACACAGGTGAGCGCCGCGCCGCCTCTCCGGGGGGTTCGGGTTAAGAGCGGGGGTCCGGCGGGGCAGAACTGAGCCCCAAAACCACCACGTTCGAGGGGGAGCAGGATAACGCGGAGAACCGCTGGCTCTTTGGCAACGCCGTGGATTTTTCCTGTGTTCTGCAGCAGTTTAATGCAGCTGTGACGTTAAAATCATTTTTCCTTCTGAAAAGCACTTGCCGAGCCCGTGTTGGTGGCCTGGTGGGAGGGTAAAGCAACGGGGTCGCTCCTGGGGGAAGTGGCAGCCTGTGCTGTTGGGCTCCGATCGGTGTCACGACAAAAAGAAGTCCCTGTGGCGGGAGCTGCTGTGGGGACAGCTGGGCTGACACGGTGGCTTCCCTCGCAGGCGCCAAGAACCTCTACATCATCTCCGTGAAGGGCATCAAGGGGCGCCTCAACAGGCTGCCGGCCGCCGGCGTGGGCGACATGGTCATGGCCACGGTGAAGAAGGGCAAGCCCGAGCTGCGGAAGAAGGGTGAGCGCGGAGGGAGCACGGGGAAGCGCGGATCAACTCGTGGAGAGGGGTCGGATGAGTCCGGGGGCTGCTCCGCCCTTCTGAAAAGCACTTGCTGGGTCTGCGTTCAGTGGCTCAGGGAGTTGTCGTGGAAGGGCACAGCAAAGACGCCGCTTTTGGGTGAAGTGGCAGCCTGTGCTGTTCATTTCAATCAGTGGGGTGACATTGCGCCTTGGCGCGCGGGCGGAAGGGGGTCTCTGCTCAATACTGCCTGTGAGCAGGCCTTACGCTCAGAAATTGAAGTGGGAAGCTGGGAAAACACTGAATCATGCAAATGTCGGAGTAGCTGAAGTGCTGTGTCTTTGGGTTATGCACTGTGTCCAAATTGCAGCTTTCCCTAAACCCAGCTGAGGTGCCGTGCGTGATTTGAAGTCCTGCGTGTGCAGAAAAACACATGGAGTTGGGAGCAGAGCGTTTCCTCGGGGGCTTCTGTTCCTGGCCTGGGCTTAGCAGGACAGTTGGGGTCCTGAGCCGCTTGTTTCCTTTCCAGTGCACCCGGCGGTCGTGATTCGGCAGCGAAAATCGTACAGAAGAAAAGACGGCGTGTTCCTCTATTTTGAGGACAACGCAGGAGTGATAGTAAATAATAAAGGAGAAATGAAAGGTATGGAGAAGACCCCTGTTGAAGTGGGCCAAGGTGGGATGAGCAGGAGCGCGTTGGCTTTTTGCATCGAGAGCTCCACTCTCCTGCACAGATGGACTTGGTGACTTATGTCCAGGAGCACCATCAGGCTGATCTGCTTGTACTAAATATTACTTCACACCACTGCTCACTTGCTCAGCTCTCTAACGTGTTCTCTGCTTTTTTAATTCCCCAGGTTCTGCGATCACAGGCCCCGTGGCTAAGGAATGTGCAGATCTGTGGCCCAGGATAGCGTCCAACGCAGGAAGCATCGCATAACCGTGCTCTTCTTTGTAGAGATAAAATAAAAGTGCTCATGTCAAATACGTAGTGTCTGTCTTGCCATTTTTAAGCTTAAGGCAAAGGACTGAATGCTACAGTGAGGGAGATTCTCCAGTTCTGGTGAATTCTGCTAAAGAACTTTATGCATGGGTGTATATTTCAGCAGGAAAACGAGGCTGGAGTTTCTATGTAGTGATTAGTCATTTCTGGGACATGTTCTATATCCTGGAAAAATTGCATTGGGAAGGGGGTTGCACTGGTACAAATTGATCCAACTTGGATGCGCAAGGATGGAAACTGGGAACTGTCTATGGAACATCTTCTAGGAAATTCCTTTGTATGGGATTTGTTAAATTACAGATCTGTAAACTTGAATTATTTTTTATTTTCCTCCCGTCCCAGGAAGAGTGATTTAATTACTTGGACATAGCATTTTGGGTGGGAAAAGTGTGGCCTAAAACTGAATATACCATGAGCTGTTGTCGTTCTGGTCGCTAGGCTCTAAGGACTGCTTCTTTTGGACCTTGCTCCAGACTTGCAAGGACACAGCAAGCCCACTGCTGTTTGCTCAGGTGGTGGCTTCATTACATGCCTCAACCTCAATCAGTAGTGAAACAAGGCCCAGGTCAGTGATGCTAATTGCAAGCACAGAAGGGAGATGGGAGTTTTCAAGACCAGCTGGAAAGCTTCAAGATCAGAGTTGCAAGGTAGGTTTACCCTGAATGTTGCAAAAACCTCCTGTGTTGTGTAAAGTTGCTGATGCTTTTCCTGCTGTTGCTCTCATTCCTTTCTAGCTAAAGCAGAACCAGGGAGGTATCGGGATATAAGCTGCTCAGCAGCTCATTTTTCCACCAACATTCCAGCAGGGATTTTAGCCCATTTGTGATACTGCTGATAAAGGACAGTTGTGCTCCTAGCAGGAGGTGGGTCAGGGCTCCTCTCCCAGCCAGGTGGCCACTGAGGTGGCTACCTGGAGAGCAGAGTGGCTGGCAGGGACTGTCCCCAGGCTCTGCTGTGCCCTCCGTGGCCTCTCCTGCTGTCTGTGCCCCCGCCTGCTCCCAGGGACCAGGGCAGGTGCAGGAATGTGTCCTTCCTGTGGCTCTTCCAGGGGAGTTATCTGAGGTCAAACACCAAAAAAATGGGATTTTTTTCCTAAACAGCTCTCTGACATAACCAGGATGACTGCAAAATGCTGTGGCCTAAAAGCTGTTTCTCAGCTGCCTAAATTGGCCACAGCTGAGCTGTGCCCTTGCAGCAGCTGGGAGGGGGGATATGAGGAAGGACTTGCATGAACCGAGAGCAGCTCTTCTCCATAGGCCCCTTCCTGGAGCAGTTTAGCAGTTGTGGCTTCTTCCTAGCAGATCTGAACCTTCTAAAGGAGGCAGTGGGTGCCGCAATGCTCCAAACCTCCAGCTGAAGTCATCCGCTTGTGGAGAAGTGACCCATCTTTTCAACCCACGATGATGACGGAGCTGTTCCTCAGGCCCTGGAGAGATTTGGAGGTAACAGCTTCTGAGTAAGAAATGAACACTAAAACAAGCGTTCTCCCTCATTCTATTTTAACAGCTTGTGCTCAGTTCTGGATTGTGATCTGCTGATGCAGTACTGGGCTCCTGCTCTACCACCTGCTCTAGAAATAGGTTGGGAGATTTGATGTTTCCCTGTGCTTAGGCAGGGAGCTAATTTCATTTATTCTCTGGGGAGCTCCCAAGTGCATCGGGCCTTGGATGAGCTTTAACAGCCCCTGCAGCACTTGGAGCACCCTAAGATGGGTGGCCTGGATACGAGCCCTATGCTGGGCCCTGCTGTTTCTCCTCCAGCCTGGTGGGGCATGAGGGGTTTCAGGTGCTGCTTTTCCTGCCCCTGCATAGGGGCAGGGGCAGGCCCTGCTTCTGCTGGGTATGACCGTGTGGCTCCTGTGCCCTCCCACGCAGGGCACACCCCAAGACCAAACACAGGCCTCGCCAAGTGCCAGCTTTGCTGGCCGCTGCATCTGAACCATTTATTTCCTTTTACCAGAATTCCTTCAGGAAATTCCTTAGCTTGGGCTCCGTAACCTCGATACGGGGCAAGAGGCCTGAGGGCTTTTATGAAATGAAGGATAATTAGGAGGATATTCTCTGCGAGAGAAACTGCTGCAGGTGCAGGGAGCAAAGGCAGCGGAATGTGGCTCCGGGAGAGCGTCATTCCCGGGAACTGGCCCTACCTGCAGCTCCTGCCCAGCTGGGGGTATAGCTCAGGGGTAGAGCATTTGACTGCAGATCAAGAGGTCCCCGGTTCAAATCTGGGTGCCCCCTCCCCTTTTCCCTCTTTTTCTCAGGAAAAGTAGTTTTGGAGGGTCTTTTTATTTATTTAAATATTTTCCCTCCCATAAAACCTGCCTGTAGGGTATGGCCTCTTTGATCACACAGCGTCTAGAAAAAAGCGGATTGTTAACAGAAGTGGATTAATGTATGAGAGGTTGTGAACAGGAATATGAGCATTTTGTAAGAAACACTCGGTCCCAGAGGTGATTTTCAAATAGTTGCTGTAAATATTAGTTAATAATTAAATGATTTGTACGGGGAACTGCACTACAACTGGGGGTATAGCTCAGTGGTAGAGCATTTGACTGCAGATCAAGAGGTCCCCGGTTCAAATCCGGGTGCCCCCTCCAAATGTACTGTTTTTTCCGTAATTTTTCCATGTTCACAGCATTCCTAGCAAGCAGAGATCGAAACTTTTTATTTTTCAGAGGCTAAAAAAATGTTTTCCCCCAATAAATATATTTGTCTTGTTGGACTAAACCCAACAGGCAGTTTCTCACTAGCACCTCGGAGGTCACCTCGGCTCCTGCTCGACTATTGGTGCCTTAGAGGAAAACTTCACACATCCCGGGCAGGATTCCGAACAGAGAGCGGGAGGCAGGAGCTACATCAAATAACTTGGTGCTATGTCAAATAACTTGGTGCTATGTCAAATAACTTGGTGCTATGTCAAATAACTTGGTGCTATGTCAAATAACTTGGTGCTATGTCAAATAACTTGGTGCTATGTCAAATAACTTGGTGCTATGTCAAATAACTTGGTGCTATGTCAAATAACTTGGCCTCATCGAACAAAAACAAACCGCAGTTGCAAGAGGAAACACTGACATAGATGGAAAAGGACCTGGCCAAGATCCTTTCTTAATCAGGAGAATTACTTTTAAAAAGGGGCAGATTTGGTCTCATTTTCTGGACTCTATGGACTTTCCATGTACTGGTCCCTCTTGCACTCAGGCTTGTGAACAACCTTCCCCTCACGGGATTCCCTTGTTTCCTATAGAAGGGAGATGCCTGGGGAATAATTTATTTTTAAATGTTGTTTTGTTTGCTTGTTTATGTGCCCCAGCAAGGGGGTATAGCTCAGTGGTAGAGCATTTGACTGCAGATCAAGAGGTCCCTGGTTCAAGTCCAGGTGCCCCCTGTGTCCTGCTTTTTGGGGAAAAATCCAAGGGCCTTCCTTTATTTTTAGACATACTGAACTTGTGGTTTGCAAACAGCACTGGTATGTGAACTCCACTATTAAAGATACTGAGCCTTGCCCAAACATTTGCTGTCAAAATCAGTGTCCATGTCACTAAGAAATATTAATGGTTTGGCCATAATAATAGAATATTTATCACTAGGGAACGGCAGGGGGTCTAGATTGTGTGAGTAACTACATTGGAGGAATATGTGCAGATACAATGTTGATTATCTGCAGTTATATTCTCTACTAACATGTGAGTACTAACATGCCAAAAGAAATAATCCAACCAGAGGACATAAAATTTGCCTAAATATATATTGTTTTCACAGCTGCTTGTACCACACTAAAGCCACGGGGGCATAGCTCAGTGGTAGAGCATTTGACTGCAGATCAAGAGGTCCCCGGTTCAAATCCGGGTGCCCCCTCTTTTTCTACCTTCTTTCCTAAAATTTCTTCACGAAAAGAGGAAATACAGAGCAAAGGTTGTCTTATTTGTTCAGTTTTAGAGATTACTTGATGTTCTTTTGCCAAACATGAAATCAAACTTTAGTATTTTTACTCCACATGTTTATAACAACATGCATGCATCAAAATAAACTGCTAGAACGGTCATACCAGGTTGTCTAGTTTCTCCTGTGGGAATAATTGTCAATTTAAGCTGCAAATAATTAGTTGGGATTTTTTTTTTCTAACTGGAAAATGAGATCCTTCCTGAAATGACTCCTGTGATGAATGATCCTTCCTGAAATGATGGAAAGGAAGCTCTGGCATCAAACCAGGAAGGTCTTCAAAATGCACCTGGATTTGACCGTGTGCCAAGTGCTCTGGTGTTCCTGGGGGGGCGCGTAGATGATCTCTAAGAGGCCCCTTTAACCTCAAAGGTTTTGTGGGTTCTTGATCACAGATAAGGACAGATGTTGCCACCTGCAGCTGCCTGGATTTGAACCGCCGACCTTCAGGGCTACAGTCGGACACGGAGCCCCCTGCGCCACGTCCCCCACCCCAGGGGGACCCCCCGCAGCTCCTCCGCGGCAGGACGTGGCTCAGGGGCAAAAGCGCCTGCCTGGGAAGCAGCAGGTCCCCAGTTCAAACCCAGCCCCACGCTGTAAAAGCAGCTCATCCTAATACCCCTCAAAGGGGTCCCCCCTGTGAGGTGCCACCTGGTTGTGGCTCTAGGACTCTGGTGTCTTCTGGGGCAGCGCCCTAGAAGGGTGTTTGAAATGGAACTACTGAAACTTGAATTTATCCCCTATCTGAATAACCTCAGATACTAAAGTAACTCTACTCCTTGGTGCTTCTGTAAGATTCCTTCTATGATCCTAATTAGATACATGACTTTGAAGTTTTGCCTCAATTGCAGGTGGCACCAAAACAAAAGGGACTTTAAGATAAGAATGAACCAGCCAACCACCTTGCAAACTCAGCAGAAGAGCGTGGATAATCACCCAGCAAGCCAGGGACCCCCTGCGTGGGAAGATCACCCTGTGGCTCCTGTTTCGGAGGCATCGCCTTTTTTCAGCTGAGCCAGGCGGGACCCAAACCCCTCAGCAGCCACCACGGTGCCCAGGTGCCCGATCCTCCCTTTCCTGTGGGACGGGGCAGCAGGGGCTGTTGAAGCTGCTGGTCCGAAAAAGAATTTTTGTGGTGATGGCGGAAGATTTTTTTTTTTTTTGTCTTAAAGGGCGCCCAAATCCGTGCTCTAATCGGGGATACAGGCGGCTGCGGTGGGCGAGGGAAGGGCTCAAGCCGCGGCTGCAGCCCCACTTACATCCCGGCCGAGTCCTGGCCGTGCGACCTCCGTTCTCCATTTTGTCGCGTCAATCGCTCTCTCTTTTTTTTTTTTTTTTCTCCTTCTCTTTTTTGCCTTTTAACGGCCGCGGGGCCCGCGCGCCCCCTCCGCCGCGGCGCCGCCGCCATCTTCCCGCCATCTTCCCGCGTCCCCCGCCCCCTGCGGAAGTGACGTCAGGGCGCGGCGGCGCGCCCCGCTGACGCAGAGGTCGGCCCGGTAGCGGAGAGGGAAGCGCCGGCCCGAGCGCCGCCATGGGGGGAGGCGACCTGGTGAGGAGGGGACCGGGACCTCCCCTCCCCCCCGGGCACTGGGGGCCTCCGGGACCGCCCTGCGCTCCGGCGAGGGGGCCGAGGCGCCCGGGGCCTGCGGCCTGGCCCCGTTTACCGGCATTTCCAGGCCCTATCGCGCTTCGAACAGACCCCAAACACTGAGGGAGATCCCAGTTCTAAGCGGGGCCTTCGCCACCGCCTTGTGCTACCGGCGAGATCCCCCCGCGGGCAGCGAGGTGAGGGCGGCCGTTCGGTGGTGACCGTGTCCGTGACTGTGTCCCTGCGTGCTCCCTTCCGCAGAACCTCAAGAAGAGCTGGCACCCGCAGACCCTGCGCAATGTGGAGAAGGTCTGGAAAGCGGAGCAGAAACATGAGGCCGAGAGGAAGAAGATTGAGGAGCTGCAGCGGGAGCTGCAGGAGGAGCGGGCCCGCGAGGAGATGCAGCGCTACGCGGAGGACATGGGCACCGTCAGGTGAGCTGGTGGCCGCGGGCCCCCGTCACCGGCCGTTGCGGCCCCTGGAAATCCTCTGTAACTCCTGGAGCTGCATCCAAACCATCAGGCCCTGCTAGCAACAGGCTGTAAGCTGTAATCAGCCCGCTTGTCCTGTTATGCTGTGCCTGTTTTTGAAGAAACGAGGGTAGACGAGGCTCATAATTTAGCCCCTCTTCTTGTTTCATTCGGTTAATTACCTGGTGGTGTGTCTTACACATAACTTTGTATCTAAAGAAAAATAAAGCCCTTCTGCCAGGGGTCAGGAGTTTAATGTCTTTGGCGTGAAAATGTTTCCACTCATCTTTGTGCAGCAGGGCCTTAAAGTGCAACTTTTAGAGCTTTGTGGTAGCAAATAAAAGGGTCTTGTTTGTAACAGAAAAAGAGAAGAGAAGTTGGAATGGATGTACCAGGGCCCTGGCGGCATGGTGAACAGGGACGAGTACCTCCTGGGCCGCCCCGTGGATAAATTCATCTTCGAGAAGGCAGAGGACAAGGACGCAGGCTGTTCCAGCGAGACCGGCCTTCTCCCAGGCTCCATTTTTGCCAAGACAGGGGCAAACTCTGTCCTGGACATGGCAAACAAAATCCGGGAGGATCCACTTTTCATGATAAGGTACAAACTGTTGAGTTGATAACGCATTTAGACCCAGCAATATAATATCAAATAATCTACTTGGTCAGTTAGCTGCTTTGGATGGTTTTGCTAACCTAAATTCATACTGAAGATGTGATTTGCGAGTGCTGATAATGGTGATATAGACCTCAAGTTGATAAGGACATAAAAATGCAAAGGCATTACACCCTGGTTTTATCTCTACAAATTTAGATCATCCTCTGATGTGTATGTGAATATACCTTATCTGCTATGAGAGTTCAGGCATTTAGCAGTTTTGTAGCCAGATGGATTGTAACAAATAAATATATATATTTTTGTGTGTGTGTATATATATATATAAAATTTGCTCTATTAGTTGGACTCTTAGGTAGGAATAAAAAAGACTTGATCTTAAACAGATCTATGTTGCTGGGAACACTGCTGAATTTCAGAAGGAGTTGCCTTTTTCTGGCACTTCACAGGTATCTTCTGTGAAACTATGATCATATCTTCTATTTTTTAAAAACTAACTTATTTCTCTCTGATTTAGAAAGAAGGAGGAGGAGAAAAGGAGAGAAGTTTTGAATAATCCTGTAAAAATGAAGAAAATCAAAGAGTTGGTAGGTATTTTTCCATACTCCCTAACAGAGTCAAAATATAGAATGCACTGAATTAAGGGCAGGGTCATAGGACAAATTAATATCTCTTAGGAGTAGGAGCTGAGTTCTGTCCCTAGTGATTAATAGGTAGTGATTAATTGTTGATTTAGTAAAAAGGATGTCTTGCTTTATAGCTTCAAAACAGTTTAGATAAAAAGGAGAAAAAGAAGAAGAAAGAGAAAAAGAAGAAGCACAAGAAGCATCGACGTCGCAGTTCCAGCAGTGAAAGTACCAGCAGCGATGAGGACCGAAACAGAACCAAGTACGTGTTAAGGCTTCGTTATAAAAAAATATCTTGTTTCATGTTTCAGTTATCTTTTTTTCATGTCTCTCTCCAAAATTCTCTTTGAGTCTTGTCTTTCTAATGCTGTTAATTGGCCTGACTTCTTTTTTTAACCTATTTGTTTTTGAATCATTAAATTATAAGCTCATTGGATACCAATAAAAAAAACAAACACTAAGTGTTCTGTGCCCGAAACTGGTAAAAAATCTTTTGTCTTTTGATTTCTTCTGCTTCAAAAGTGTTACTGTATCTTTTCTTCAGATCTCAGAAGAAGATGAATAATTCTTCCTCAAAACCTGTTCCTTACAAGATTCCAGGATATGGTTTACAAGTAAGTCCCTGCGTTTTGGGTGGCTCTTTCAGTAGCAAATGCTCACAGAGGCTTGGAGAAGCTTGCTGCAATAACTACTTCGCCAGCTGGAAGGGGGGTATGAAGGGGATGTGATTTAAGAAAAGTTCAGATTCAGTTTGGAGCCGTCCAAGTCTTGAAACCTGGTAGGAATTTTCTTGTTTCCAAGTTTGAGATAAATTCTGTTTAGTTTCTTTTCTTGTAGCTGTGTATCTATTTAAATAATGTAATTGACTGTAATGACATATTAGCTTATTGCTGAGCGTTGTACAGAAGTTACCTTTTTAGACACAGGTACTAGGGCAGGAAACCAGCAGATGAGACATTTAAACCAAAATACACATGCTCTGTCCTTTGTGGCCTCCCCTTGTTGTGAAGTTCTGAGAGGTTGTCCCTCCTTAAGGATATTTTTTAAATTCCAGGTTAGAGAGACTGACCAGAACCACAAGTCCCGGAGCTCTCCAGCTGCCAGCCAGGAGAGGGCCCCCCACAAGCACCGGGATCGCTCCAGGTCCAGGAGCCGCTCGCGCTCTCCTCAGAGGCGCAGCAGCAAGAAGAGTGCGGAACAGCCTGGATGCAGGAGGTCAAGATCCCCTTCTAGACACAATAAACAGTGAGTGTGGCCGCCCTGGATGACCTTTATCAAGGGCTGCTGGTGGGGGAATAGAAGCCGGGTAGAGATCTCAGTTTCAGAATGTGTGCAAAAAATCTGGGGGAAGTCTAGGGGGGAAAAACATCATGTTCCTCTGTTCTAAAAAGAAGGTGTTTTTATGTTACAGCAGTCGGGAGGAGAAAAGCAAAGCTAGAAGCCCTTCCCCTAAAAAGGGCTACCGCCGGCAGCATTCCTCGGGTTACACCAAGTGAGTAAAACCCGGTCCCCCTGCTTCTGGATGCTAGTTGTCCCTGATGATTATGGAATAGTTTGGTGTAATCTGTGAGACACGTTTCATTCTGGTAACTAAAATACATCAGTTCACCGGAAAGTCAGGCAGACAGCCCTGAAGTGTTGGGCTTGATGCTCTTGAGCTTAATTGCCACCACTTTGGACAGCTTCCCAAACAGCTCATGTGGCTGCAGTTTCTCCATGTGTCTCGTGTTGCTGTGTGGGGCAGTCATGTGAAGTCAGCCTTTATCCTGCAGACTGTTAATTAGAAGCGTTTTCTTTCCCTGTCATCAAGAAAATATGACCTTGACAGCATCATTTTACCAATGAATTAAGAGGGCTGAAAAGAGGCAGAAAACAGACCCTTTCTAGAGGCACAATAAAGTAGAGCCTTTAGACATGTGTTTAGGTGTTTTGCTGGTTGAGTACCAAAGGAAAAGCCATGTTAGACACTCCTAATTTTGGAGATCATAACTCCCGTTAAAGAACAGGAAGCAAGATGGGGATGGTGCCCAGCAAACTACTGATTCACAACAGTGCTTTTTCCTACGCAAATAGGAAGATCTCTCCAGAGGAACTAGAGCGTAAACGCCAGGAAATGATGGAAAATGCCAAGTGGCGGGACGAGGAGAGGGCCAACAACCTCAGGAAACACCAAAAGGAGGAGGAGCTGGAACGAGAGATGGAAAAACTTGACTCCCGAGATGGGAAGTTCTTGCAGTGAGTGTCTTCGTTATCTCCTTTTTCATTTGGTGGAAATACAGGCCACAGCTTTTCAGGAGTGCTTGATCATGGTACAGATCTGTCTCTACTATGCTGTGCAATGGAACTAGCGTATCTACTTTTACCAAGTTCTGTTCTTACCTAGAAAATCGCTGCTTTCTACTTCTGTGATGTCCTTGATAATAGCCCAAAAACTGGTAGCTAGTTATTTGTGCCATGCTAAAGAAATACCCAGTGTTTTAAAACCAGAGCTGTTCAGCACCTGCTCGTAGGGGCTCATGGCAGAGTTCCAGTCCTGCAAGCCAGCCAGGAATCCTTGTGCCAAGGGCGTGTGTGACTGAGGCCTGTCTTAAAGAAGAAATAAGACCAGTTCTAGATGCATCTCTCTAAACATGTATAATAGCTCACAGGCAAAAGAAATTGGAGTGGCATGAGGACTTCCAGAAAACCCTGCCTCCAATTAGGAGAGTGCTTTCCCAGTGTGTCCGCAGGGCTGTTTTTCCAGAGCCCTGATGTAGTCGTGTATGAGAGAGATCCTATGGCAGGGTTGGGTATTGTGGAATCGTTGTAACATAGTCTCCTCCAGGCTATATAAATAATTCAGAGAAAGAGGTACACTCTAATTTTGAAGCAGCCCAGAGCTAGAATTGTGCACAGGTGGTTAAAATCACAATAGACTTTTTCTTGAACAAAATGTTTTACGAAAAGGCATTTCTGCATGTTCCCCTGTGTAAAACCGACAAACTCTGTTTATTGGCCTGCTTTTTGAGGGTGGCCATGGGAATGAAGAGATCGTTCAGAGAAGGATCTGCAGTGGCTTGAAGTAGTAAAAGCAAGAAGGAAGCAGCGACCACGAGGATCCCTGCTCTGTACAAGCTCTGGCATTTGGCTTCCCAGAGGAGAGCTGCCCTGGGCTTGGGAACACACTGCTTTTCCCTCGATTGCTTCTCAGAAAGCAACTAAGTCCCCTGTGAGAGATGCATTTGTAATTAACGGCTAGTTATATTTGGAAGATGAGCTATCGAAAGCGTATTTCTGAGTGCTGACCTTAAATAAGGCATCGAATCTGTTACAAGCTAAACTAAAAGCTGTTCGGTTTTTTTCACTGTGGTCTTTAAGAAGAAATAATTTACTGCTTCCTATTTTAGTTTAATGTAGGTAGATGATTTGGGACTAATGAATCCTGCCAAACATAGCGTAATGTTTGGAAAGAAATTCTGACTTCTTTTTTTTTGGTTCACTTTTCCGCAGACGCTTAAAACTAGAGAGTGCCTCTACTTCCACTCTAGAGGATCGAGTGAAGCGCAAAATCCACTCCCTGCAGAGAACTCCCGCTGCCTTGGAAAAGAACTTTATGCAGAGATGAAACTTGCTCTTCCCCAGATTCTGTGCAGGAGTTAAACGGACACTTGTTCCCCAAAGGTGAGACCTCCGTCCAGCACAGAGCCTTCCTCTGGCTGCACGCTCTGCGCTAGAGGAACAGTTACCATCTCCCAGACAGCTGCTGGATTTCTGTGCTGCAGCCCACAGCGTGTTCTGCTCTTCTGGCTTTGTGAATAACGAGTCTGACCTTGCAAACAAACCTTTGCTGGAGAACTTGCGAGCCCTCATGTTCTGTTTTTAACGTATTGCCAGATCTTTTCCTGCTCTCTCCACCTTGACTGGTATCACTTTTGTATATTGTTATTACTAGATTATGCCTGGTGGTAACTGCTTTTTACATTGGGCAAATTGTCCAAGCTCTTTGTATGATAGAGTGAAAGACCTATTTTTGTTTAGCGCTTAAAGACTGGAGCAGAGCAGATTCATTTGTGAGTTAAATGCATTTGGTAGCAGCTACGTGAGTGACAGAACAAAAGCCAATTGGTAACTAGTAAATTCGCCCGCTTTGGTGCAAGTTTGGTGGGTGACACTAGCCCAATCCATAGCGTTGTCTGTAGAGGGGATCTCATTGCTCTTGGATTGGAATGTTTTGGGCCAAAGGAAGCTTATGCGAAGGATAAGGAATGAACAGAGTGTAGCTGAATACAGCAACTATTTCTCTGGGATTTTTGTACTGCAAGTAATGTGTATATGTACAGCGGTGGAAGGTTTGGTTTATTTTAAAAAGGAGAAACTTTACTGTTATTTTTAAGTGTTTTTGTAGCTTTTTTTGTGTGTGTGTGGGGGGGTCATTATCAAAAGGTATGGTATGGACCTCATGGTATCGCTGGGACCGGGGGGCTGTGCCGGGTATTTGCAGCCTTTGGGGCTCCCGGGCGGGATGGGGGGACCCTCGGGGCTCTCTCCGGTGGCTTCGGAGTCCCCGCGCGGGGCGCCCCGCCTCGCTCGCCCTTTAAACGCCGGCCTGTGACGTGTGTAGCAGCCCATTCATAATTCCAGGCGCCTCGCCACTGATTGGTCCGCTGCGAGAGGGGCGTGGTCGGGGCGGGGACGTCACGCCAAGTGGGAGAGACCATCTCCGGGCCAAGGCGGAGGGGAGGAGCCCGTCCCGCCTCTCTGTCCTCCGCGCTGTCTCCCTTTGCTCTCCTCTCCCCGCGTTTTCCTCCCGAGCGCCGCGGCGGCT
Source organism: Tinamus guttatus (assembly GCF_059628265.1). NCBI lineage: Eukaryota > Metazoa > Chordata > Aves > Tinamiformes > Tinamidae > Tinamus > Tinamus guttatus. The sequence continues at coordinate 377,378 of NW_028289189.1, read as the reverse complement.
CTGGCCGCTTCCCCCGCAGGCCGCGCCAGGCCGGGAGCGCGGCCAGCGCCGCCTCTCCTCTCCTCAGCGCGCGGCACCCCCCCGCTCCGCGGGGAGCACATGGCACCTCCCGCTCCCCACCTCCTGAGGCGGCCGCCATCTTGGCGCCTCCCGAGCGCAGGGGCCGGAGCGCGCTCGGCCGGCGGCGGCTCCTCCTCGGCGGCGGAGCGACCCACCGCGGGGGCGGGGGGGAGCGGGAGGCGGGGACAGAACCACTGCGGCGGACGGAGGGGGTGGGGGGCAGGACGGCGGAGCCTCCGGGCCGAGCCGAACCGCGGGGCTGACAGGGGCGGGCGGTACCACTAGGGGAGGGGGCGTGTGCTGGGCCGGGCCGAACCATGCGGAGGCGCTGGTAGAGGCTGGAGAGGGGGGACGCGGCGGTTCGGTGCCGGTACCGGCTCCGCCATGGCCTCGAACTGCGCGGGGGGCTCGGCGGCGGGCGGCGTCGGGGCGGCGCTGGGCTCGGCGCTGAGCGCCAGCAAGACCAAGACCAAGAAGAAGCACTTCGTGTGCCAGAAGGTGAAGCTGTTCCGCGCCTCCGAGCCGCTGCTCAGCGTCCTCATGTGGGGCGCCAACCACACGGTGAGCGCGCCGCGGCCTCCGCCCCCCAAACCGGGCCTTTCCCCCCAAAACTGGGCCTTTTTTCCCCCCCAAATGAGGGTCTTCCACCCTCCCTCCCCCAAATAAAAACAGGCCTTTCTTCCTTTCTTTCCCCAAAACTAGGGCCCTCCCTCCTCTCCACCCCCGTAAAATGAGGCTCTTCATTACCCGGTCCCCCCACCAAAACCAGGGCTCTCAGCCACGTCTGGCCCCTTCCCCAACCCTGAGCAGGACCAGCCTCACTCCTCCCCAAAACAGCCCTCCCACATCAGATCCTTCCTTCCCCCCAAAAAAATTGGGGTCCTCCCCCAAAATCAGGGCCCTCACCCTGCTGTTGGGCCTCTTCCCCACCTCACCTCAGACCAGGGCCTTCATCCCCCTGGATCAGGCTCCTTCCCCGCTCCACGCCATGGTCCTCACTCATCCCTTTGAGTCGGGCTCCTTCCCTGCTAAATCGGCACCTTGCCTGTCTTGGCATCCGCATCCAACCTCACATGAGGTTGCTGTCCCCCGGGATGGGGATCGCTCAGAGAGCCCTCCCTGGGGTGTTTCCCCTCTAGGTCTGGGGCTCTTTCCCCAAAGTGCCTTTGGGTGCTCCGGGACCCTGGGTCAGGGTGTCGTGATCCAGTCTGGGGTGGCGTTTGGCTTCCCTCCTACAAGTTGCTTCTCTTTGCGTGCCCGTCACACCCACCCTCTTCCACATTCCCCTTCCCTGCATCCTTCCCTCTTTTCCCCAGAATTGAGGGCACCCAGCAGCCCTTGGGATCCCTTTTCTCCCTCCCTGGGAGGTTCTGTTGTGGGTTATGTTTGCATCTTGTCTCCATCCTACAGTCTAGAAAGGTTGTTTTGTCCCTATCTATCCAGCCTCTGACCTTAGGCTTCAGCTACCGGTACTTGGACTAGTGGCACCTCTGCAATTTGTGACCCCTGTCTTAGGAGGGAGCTGGGAACGGCTCCCTTGGAAATGTCCGGGAAAGGCTCGGCTCTTTTACCAACCTCCTTGGGAGGCTGCTGAGGCCCTCGTGGTATCTTCCTCTGGAAACTTCTCCGTCTTATCTGATGGCAGGCAGAGATCCCATGCTGGATGGGGCGGATAGATTCACTGCTGCTGCCTCTTGCCTGTGCGTGATGGATGCTATTTCGAGAGACTGTTCAGGTGGTCACAGAACACTTGTCCCTTCCTAGACAGGGACACTTCCAGGGCTCAAAGACAGCTATTCCTCTATTGGACTAAAGGAGGGTTTCCTGGAAAGTGAAGGGGACTTAAGCTTAATTTTTTCTTTATAGATAAATCACATTTTCCCTGGAAATAGAATTCTATTTCTAGTTTACCTGGCAGTGGAGAGAAACCTTCCAAATGTGGTTCAACGCAGTGTTGTCTTCCTGACTTAAAGGATGTTCAGTGTGTGCTGCTCGGGGTCTTGGCGAGAGGCAGAGCAATGAATTTATTCAGGTTTGATCAGCTTCAGTGGTGCTTTTAGGAGCCCTGCAGAACCAGCGAAATTATTGGGATTCCTCTCGATTTCATTCATGGCCTCTTAGGGACAGTTGTTGCTTGGTGGCAATTAGCTTTTCTTTTCTGTATCTGTCTGGATGCTCCGAATCTGGCAGGGTTTTAGCCCTCGCATTAGGGTGGTAACGTAACTCTTGGAGCACGTGGCTGCGAAATATCTGGGCAAAGGCAAGCTGAGGTTCTGTGCGAATGCTCCGCCAGCAGTGGGATTATATCGGATGCACACGATGAAACCGCTGCCAGAAACGACAACCGTATCCTGAGGGGCTGGCAAAGGGTTTACGAAATACCGGCTCCGACCTCCTCACCCTTGGATGCGCATCCGGGTTTTCCTAATTCTTGCTAGTTCGTTTTCCTCCAGCTCCCTGCTGCTGCCCTGCGTTTGGGCCTGGGGAGCATCTAGTGGGGCTGGGAGCTGGCTCAGAGCCGCAGCGTTTCCATGGGCTCCAACCGAGCAGCCTCTCGGGCCGCAGGGATGGTGCCGCTTCCGCCCTGCTTGGATGGGAAGTGGAACTGCTTATGTGCTCCCAGCAGATGGATCCGGATTGTTTATGAGTATTTCCAAGATGCACTTGAATTTTCTGAGAAATCTTTGGTGGGGTTGTTTAGCGTTTGGTTTCTGGACCGTAATTTTTTCAAGGAGGTGGGGCCCCTCCAAGGGGTCCCTGTGCAGGACAGGGAGGAAACCCTGGTATCAGCACAAGCACAAGGCCGAGCCAGGAAGATTCTGTCAAAAATCCTTGCAGTTGACAGGAACTTTTTCATGGACAAATCAAACAACCATTTTATGCAATCCACCATCTCTGTTGACTGAAGAAATTCCCTTGGGTCCATTAAGTGAGTCTGGCAGCGGTTCGGCCCTGCCTTGTGTTTAAACAAGCTTGTTAGCAGCTGGTGTGAATACAGCCTAGGACGAGTCTGGAGAGGATCAGGAGCAACGATGGGAGCGCTCCAGGAACGGGAACTGGTTCCAGAAAACCAGGCCCAAGGTGCTCTGCTCCAATAGCGCGTCGGGCCCTGGCTGCCCTGGTGGTCCTCAGCCTCTAAACCGAATCAACAGGCGTCGGGGTGGGTCTGCGGCTGGCGAGAGCAGGGCCAAACATGAGGGGTTTTGTCCGTCGGATAAATTTTGGACATGAAAAACACAGTGGGGAGAGGAAGCTGGTGCAGGTGGGAGAGGGAAGGGAGTCTCGGAGGTTCCCGCTTGCTCTCCGCGTGTTCTGCGAGCTGTGGCCGTGTACAATCCGCGGAGATGGTTCCCCTGGAAGCTCCGCGCGCCGCTGTTGTCATGGCGTTGGAGGGGAGGTTCAGCTCCGCGGCGCCGCTCCGCTCCCTGGCCGAGCACGTGTGCTTGGGAGAGGGAAACTTGTGACGGCCAGGGAGGGGGAAGCATCTCGCAGCAGCCTCGTGCGGGGTGGTGGAAACCATAGAAACTGTTGTACGGTGGTGATCCGACCCGGCGCTGGGATCCCGGTGAGTTGGGGGCTGTTGGAGACGCGGCTGTCGTCTCCGTTTGCTAAATGAGCGGTTGGGTTCGTGCAGGCTGCAGTGACGCTTCTCTAGGTGGCCGTTCAGCCGCCAGAGAAGATCCTTGTAGCTCTGGGGATGTTGGCAGGGAAGGGATTGGGATAAACAAACCCATTCCCGATGAAATGGGCAGCTCTGCTGGCTCTGTGGGTCTTGCCTGACGCGGCTGCCTCTCTTCCATGGGCTCCAGGAACTGGCAGAAGCACCAGCCCGTCTCCCAGGACCTTTAGGGCTGGTGCCAGCCAGTACAAAACACGGCTATTTAGTATTCAACTGAAATAGCAACATTGGGATTTGCAGCACGCTTCTCCCCGCTCTGCAGTGTTGTTTTTGGTGTTGCCACGTTAAATCTAGCCAGAGCAGCATCTGCCACGTATCAAACGTTGAAGTCCTATAAATTGGCGCTGGCACGTGGGAAGCAGCCGGGGTTTGTCCTTTCCAGCCCTCGCTCTGCGCCGTGGGCTCTGACTGACCTCCGGAGAGCGCGAGAGAGCGGGGTGCTGGTCCTGAGCCTTCACATCCCAGGAGCCTCAGTGGAAACAGAGATTCCAGGAGCTCTCTCCCCTCTTGGTGAAGGTCTTGGGTGGTTCATCCAGGAAAACTGGGCTCTCGTTGCTGCTCTGCCGCAGACCTGCTGCGTAGCCTGGGGTAGGTTGTTGGATCTCTGCTGCTCGGCTCCCTGTTTCCAAACCAGGACAAGTGTGGGTGCTTGCAGGGGACCTGGGAGGACAACTGCTTTTAGCCGCTCCCCAGGCCATGCTCGTGAGGGATACACAGGATGCGAGAGCTCTTTTCCAGCAGCCCTCAAAGCACTTTGGGAAGCCGTGGGCTCACTGGCACTGGGGGATGCTGCTTCTCTTAGGGCATCCTGGTGTCCCCAGAGTGCTCGCTGAGAATATTGACTACAAGATTCATGCATCCATAGCATCGCGTGAGGGGGTTGTTAGCCTGGATACTGATTAATCATGCTCTAATTCATGGAAAACGGTGTCTTTTCTCAAACCAACTAGTCTCTGCTTTCTGGCTCAACCGTTGCCCATTTGCTGTGCAGTGTTAAGCAGCTGCAAAGTTCTGCTACAGATGTGGGCTTGTCTCCGTGCTAAAGACATTCTGCTACGTGTCTTTTACCTGCTTCCCTGGAGAATTACAGAGTTCAACTAACGCTCACAAAGTACTTTGAGATGCCTGTCTGATGGGCATTGAGAGGAACAAAGTATTTGTATTTTCTCAAGCAGATTCTTGTTGTAAAGAATCCTGGAGAGTAGACTCGCACGCTCCATCATCTGGATCTTGTTAGTAAACAAATAGCGTTTTCCCATCAATTTACTAATGGTAATTGCCACTTTGAGGCTACAGTCAGGTTTTCAAACAAAATTATGCCTGGCCCATTCGTTCTAACAGCTGTCCCTGAATGACACAGAATATTGATGTCTTTTATTGGAGGAAAAAAAAAAAAAAAGGAATTGGCTGTGGTGGGAAAGGCAAATTACCAAGTAATAAACCCAGAATCACCCTGACTGGTGTTGCTTGAGAAATGAAGTGCTCAGTAAATGTGAGCACAAAAGGAGGGAAGGGAGCACTTTTCCAGCCCGATAGGGCCAGGGTAGCTGGTGACTTCTCCTTCCAGAGCCTCCTCCACACGGAGCCCTTTGCCCCTTGCCCATGCAGAGCGTCTCCTCCTCAGTGCCCCTGCTGCTGCCTAGGGAAGATAGCGATGGGTTTCTCCTAAAATGCATCTGGGTTTTAAATTTAAGCAATGCTGGGGGCCCTGGTGGGTGTTTGAGCCACTCGTGTGCCGTCCAGCCTGACTGCAACCCGGGGAGGGCAGGAGGATGCCCTGCGTTTTGCTGCAAAACACAGGTGCCGGTGGCAAAATAGAGTTTGTAACCAGTGCTTTCAGCCTGGGACCCTCTTGGGGTGTCTCTGTGCTTTCTATTCCCCCACTGATTAGAAAACTCCTGAAAAAAAAAAAAAGGCAAACAGGGCTGTGCAAAAGCACAGGCTCATTTTTAAGAGGATTTAAAAGACATTACATCTAAAAGGCTGTATGACTTACAAAAAAAAACAGCACTACAATGGGTCTGGAGATAGATCTCCAATCAGAAGAGCTTGTGCTCTCGATGCACAGTTCGTAACTGTTCTGGTGGGCACTCAAGCCTTTGCCGTGGAGCGTGGGCATGTCCTGTCCACAGAGCTCTGTGAGGCTGGGTCTGCTCTTTGCAGTCGCTGTGCGTCTCTTCCAAATGGCCCGGGATCCCCCGGCGATGGACAACGTGCGGTGTCTCTTGGTGGTGCTTCCTCTCCTCGACCACCTCTTCCAGCACAGAGAACCCAGGCCAAGGTCCCGTTGTCCCTCTTAGGGCAGAAGGTCTCTGGAGCGTCAAGTAGAGGCACTTCCTACAGATACCTGCTGGTGGGAATCACTAGTGCCAACGGGGGCACCTCCCTGCCAGGCGCCTTGCTCTGACCTTGCCTTCGGTAGCATAAATAGAGCCACACACCCTCTGCTATATATAATGTGCTGCACGCCTCTCCCGCGGAGGAGACGGGAGAGCAGCCGTGCGCCAGCCGTTCGTCACGTCGCTCTCGGAGGCTGCTCGGATTGCGCCGCGGTGGGCGCACGAGGGGAGCCCTGTGGGCAGCGCTGCCCTGGGCGAGCTCCCGTCGCGCTGCGCCCCTTAGGAAACGGCGTTTGGTGCCGGCAGCCGTGCGGCGCGGAGCCGGGCGGGCTTGCAACAGGTACAACGTTTGCTGTGAGGCTTCTGCTTTGGCAGAAGCGAGGACGTCCAGACATGTCCTGGTATCTCCCTTTGCTAACGTTCCTGTCTGAATTCCTGGAGGATGCAGTCTCCAAATTGCCGATCCTGCTCAGCTGGTGGCACCTTCCTCCCCTTGGAAGGAGCTGATAAGGCCCCAGCAGAGGCTTGGGAGCTGGCACATCTCAGGTTTGGGGCCATCAGACCTCCCCTCCTCTCAGACAGTGCTAATTAGCGGCTGGAGACAGCACCTCTTTCCTGATGTGGAATTAGCCGTTTTTCCTCCCTCTCCCTGAGGGGAAGTCACTGCGTGGGGCTTTCTGATGCAGCTGCCTGCAAAAGCTGTGAGCTGGTCCCCAAGATGTGGGAGATCCTGCTGGCCTCTGGCCTGTGCCCTGCTCCAACTGCAGCTCCAGGAGTGGCTCCATGCAGGATCAAGCCTTTAGCTGAAGCCAGGCGATATTGGCCTTCCTGCTCTGTTCTGATTCCAGAGGATGGGAGGCGTATGGCATTATTCTTTCATCTGTTCAGTGTTCGCCATAGGTCCTGCGGTGCTATATGGGAGCACTTAAAACTCCTCAGAGCTGCTGCAAGGGCAGGGCTCTGCGGAGCCCCTCTCCGCTCCTCACTGAGCACCGGCCGGGTAACTTTCCCCTTATCTGTTGTGTGGGATGAGCGTCTCTGAAAATAGCCATCTCTTCTCCTTGCAGCGTGTACGTGTCTTTCCTTGCAGTCTGACGTTTGTTAATCCGGTCCAGCAACAACAGGGAAAAGATGTGGAAAAATCCCCACTGAGTAAAGGCACCCTGGAGTGGCCACTGCCACCTCCGGAGCCGGGGGCCTCTGTGGTTCTTGCAGGGCCGAGGTGGCCGCGGATGCTGCTGTCCCTGTCATTCCCTCATACCTCCTCCTTGCTGGAGATGGGCAGCAGCTCCTGGGGCCGTGCTGCGTGTCCTGCTGTGTGCACGGAGCCGGGAAGCACCTGCCTGGCACAGTATTCTGGGCATGGTGTTGCAGGCAGATACAGCCTGGAGATGGTTCTTTTCCTATTGATGCTTTCACTGCTGTGTGCTGCAGCACGAGGCTGCCTGTGCAGTAGCAGCAGAACATTCATTCTTCAGCTTCCCTGTGTTCCTGTGCTTGCCACACATGACTAAGGAGCAAAAACAATCTAGTGGAATGACTCATCCCGTTAGAGAAGGTGGGATAAGAGCAGCAAGAGACGGCAAGCACGGAGACAGCATCCACGGGGCAGCCACGCTGTCTTGCATGGAAGCTTCGCGCGTGTCTGTGCTGGCTGCTCACGTTGCAGGTTTTGGTCATCTGTAATTTGTAGCAGTGAGATCTAGTTTTGAAGCTGGCTGATGCAACATTCCCTAAATCAAGAAAAAGGTGATTTCTTTAAAGGATAAAATTATCTCTCCGTCTGTAAGCTTGCCTCAATTCTAAGCTGTTTCCTGGGTGATCAGTAAAAGGTGAACAAATGAAGGAGCTGAGGTTGGCTCAGGGAGAGCTCGCCCCATGGCTGAATGAGATGTTTCTGTGGCTCGTAACCACAGCGCTCTCCCCATGGCTTTGCAAACCTAATGGGTTGTGTTTCTTCAGAAATTGCTTTTGGGGTATTTGGCATTCCTGTAACTCCACGGGCAATAATGGCAGGTCAGGGGAACTTGGTTTTAAATTTCAATTTCCTCTCTTTTTCAGATCAATGAGCTCAGCAATGTTCCTGTTCCTGTCATGTTAATGCCCGATGACTTTAAAGCCTACAGTAAGATTAAGGTGGACAATCATCTGTTCAACAAGTAAGTAGGTGTTTCCTGATTTGTTATTTGTCCCTGTAAATTAAGCGCTTTCTGCTTTTGGGGGAAACTGTCATGGTGAGGGCCTTTTTTTAATTGTTGTTGTTAATATGGCTTAGTATCAGGATCTGTCATGGTGAGACCCATGTTCCAAACCTGCATCCTGCCAAGGCTGCTCGGCAGGGCACGGCGGGTGATGCTGCCCTGTCCACAGGGCCCCTTGAGGGCTGTGTGGAGACACCCCCTTATCCTTTCCCAGAAGATGACTTTTGGAAGCCTGTTTGCGACTGGCACTAGGAGCTGTTCTCCAGCAGGGCTGTGTTCATGCATCCCTGCAGTGCTCCCCCATTAATGCTTCGTTTTCACCAAGTTCCCCAGGCAGCGCTTTGCGAGAGTGGGAGTGTGATTCAAAAGTTTGTCTCTCTTCCCTGGCACCTACAATTAGCAGTATCTGTTCTTCCCCACCTCTCCTACATAGACGTTAGTTTTCCATGTGTCGGTGCAAAGGATTCCCATTGAGAACAAGCTGAAAAAGTCTCCCAGGGATCCAGGCAGGTCCATCTTTCCTGCTGCTTCTCACTGGGCAGAGTAGGAGCTCTGGGAGGGAGCGATGGGACATCCCTCAGTGCCGGGGAGCGCTGTGCTCTGCGGAACCCCATTCCCAGCTGGCAGGGCCTGGCAACAAGGATCCCTCTGGAGAGGCTGGGGCTGGTCTAGGATGCGCCAGAGTGGAGCTAATTCCCCAGCTCTGCTCCGTGTTCTGGGTGAGACAGCTTGTCTCGTGCTGACCTTTCTTTTGATGCAGCCATGATCTGATCTGATCTGAAACCAGAGCCCCCCTTCCCTCCAGCTTTTCATCTTAAACAGTACCAGGGTGTTGCGGGGGGCAGTTGTGTTACTGAACGGAACAAAGTGACAAAGGAGAGGGAAACGGAAATTATTCTGTCAAATCTGTACTCGTGACAGGGCAGACTGTTCTGTAAGACTGACATCCTCGTCCAGAGAGCTCTAAGCCAAAGGTTGGATCTGGAAAGTGTTTCTGTGAATAGATGGCTTCTGTGGCAGAGTGCCCTGGGGAGGGTAAATGTCTCCAGAGTCGGAGACTCTCCAGCTCTTGTAGGGAGGAGGGGACTTGGACATCCTGGGGGGTTAGCAATGAAGTGGGAGGAGACTTCACTTGGATTTCACAAGCTGATCCTTGCACAAGAATATCGTTCTTTTCTGCTTTGCCCTAGGGAAAACCTGCCAAGTCGCTTTAAATTTAAGGAGTACTGTCCACTGGTGTTCCGAAACCTCCGGGAAAGATTCGGGATCGATGATCAAGACTACCAGGTACCCTCCACTTTTTCTCTCCATGCCCTTCCTAACTCCTTTGCTTAAGACAGAGTGATTAACCTGGGGGAGAAACGGTGATGGGAATGTTCTTGTGTGAGCAGCTTTAGGGCTCCTGATCCTGGTTCGAAAGGTTTTGCCTTAGCCTGACGGGCCCTCAGCAAAGGAGCAGACCGGGCTGTGTCCAGCACTGGGCGATCGCGTCCCTGCTCCAGAGAGCTCCCAGACTAGGCGTAAAATAAGAGGCAGCAGATGGTGCAGACAGGCAGGGAGCTGGAGGATAACAACGATCTAGTGCAGAACATCTGCAAGGAAAATGAATCCGTTGTGGTTTTGATTCGGATGCTGCTTTAACCACGTGTGTGCACCAAGCATTGGTGCTGTTGAACCAGGTTTATCAAGGTGGCCACTGCTTTGGGACATGTCCCCAGAGGCTGCAAGATCAGACTTGCCTCAGAGGGGAGAGACTTTTCTTGTGTGAATGCGGCTGGGCCTGAATCCAGAGGGAAGGAGATGTCGCAACCCTTGGTGCTCCGGCAGGGCCCCCTCCTGCACGCAGCTTTTATGTGACCACGCGAGGAGATGCCCAACAGCAGGAGCAGGCTGGAGCGGGAGCACTTAAATGAGAGGGAAAAAACCAACGCAGCGAGAAGAGGATGGCTTTGATAGTGGTGTGACCTTTAGCAGGCCGAGTGTCAGGTAATTAATCCCAGTATCTCTGGCACTCGGCCGCAGTTGATAAAGGCGGGCAGGGCGCCAGTGCCGGCTGGCGCAGCCCTCCGGCCGGCAGATCCACGGGAAGCAGCCGGTGCGGAGCGGCGCGTTGGCGCTGCCACGGAGGGGGATGGCGCCAGGGTCTCGCCCTCTCCCTTCTTTACCTGCTGATCCCGGCTGCCTTCCTTGTGGGGACAGAGGCTGTGGGACACAGCTGTTACTGGCAGTGTCTCCAGCTGCCTCCTGCTGCGGGCGTCTGTGCCCTTGCCCCTGTGTGTGTGGGCACCCCCAAGACTGCCGCAATCCTCTGTCATTGTATCTAGATTAACCTTGAAACAGGAGGAGATCAAGTGCTAATGTGATGAAGAGATCTGTTTTCCCTCCCCAGCTGCATGGCTCGCTGTGCTGGTGAGAAACTGGATCTACTTGATCCAGTTTTTGGCCTTCTAGGGCCAGGGGTAAGGAGCAGATGTGCAGCACCTGCATCCTGTCCTCTGCCCCCTCATGGCTACACCGGCGAGGGGGCACCCGGGGTCCCTCTATGAGAAGGTCTCTCCTCCTCAGGACTTTTGCTTCGTAGCTGTATCTCAGAGCTGCACTCGGGCACGTTGCAGCCGGGCGCCTTGAGGGGTTTTTCTCAGAGTGAGGTGTGTTTTGCAGAGCAGAAGGGACAGTTTCTTTGCTGCTCTTCTGCGAGAAGCCGGCTGTGCCCAGGAGGAGTCGCAGACGCCTGGCGCTGAGTGCGGGGCCGGTGGCCGTCCCTGCGCGCCCGGTGCCTCCTGCCCACCGGTGAGCCACGAGCGCGCGTGCTTCACTCCCTCCCGTGGAAGGTCTCGTTTTATTTTCGGAAGGCGGCTGCTCAGTTCATGCTTTTCTTGAGCGCGTTCCTGTTAGATGATTAATTTTATTTTTTCCCTCCTACCGTCAGGGCCGTTTGCTAGGCAGCAGTGGCGCCTCGCCAGGAGACGCGGTGCCGTCGCCTCCTGCTCCGTTGTCGGGATTTGTGCCAGGCTGTGAGCGGCTCCCAAGGAGGCTGCTCGGCCAGCAGCACCCTGCCCCTGGGCTGTCTGTACCAGGGAATTGCTCCATGCGCTGCCTCCTGCATGTGTGAAATCATTAGCTCCCAATCATCATTTTTCTACCGTCCATCTGCAATAGTATATTTGAGATTTTTTTCCTCCATTTTAAGAATTGATCAGAACCATGTGAACTAACACAGCGACATGTGTGCAGGTGTGTTGGTTCCCTCTTACTCAATCTTTCATTTATGTTGCTCCAAACAGGCACCTTTCCTATTTCTAGGGGAGAGCAGTTCAGCTGTTTGGAAGTGTCCACCTAGAACAGAAAGCAGAAACATCCACTGAGCTGAATTCAGGTGGGGAAAACACGATGGCTCAAGTGGGAGTTAAGCCAGGATGCTAAATTTAACAGCAGACTCTGGAGAAAGTGGGAGTGACAGGAAGGGAATGAAGTAAACTCAAGGACTGTGAGTTTGGTAATGCCCATATGTGGTCACGATTTCTGCTTCCCATCTCCTCTCGAAGAAAAGCTCTGTGGTTTCCAGGTGATGGCTGTTTAAACTGTGTAACACAGGCTTCTTTGCACATGTCAGAAGCAAATTTTTTCTGCTTTTGGGGCTGTTTTTCTCTGACAGTTTCTAAAGCTACTGGCAGCAGTAGAGTTTTTCCCCTGCTTCATTAAAATTTTAAAGGCTGTAAATGCTTCGTTCCGAAAGGAAACCTCTGGGCTGGCTTGCAGCGTGACGCGGTAAATGCCTCTCTCGCAGCGGGCTCCGCTCGCCCGCGCTCTGCGTGCGTCTGCAGACGAGCAGGCTCCCTCTGCTGTCTGCTCTCCGCAGAGAGCAGCGCAACCAGCGGCCAAAACCGCGTCCAGAAACGCGTTCCCCAGCCACGAGGTCCTGCAAAACGCAGCCGCCTCCAGCTAAGAGGCGAGACCCGGGCGTCTGCCCCGGGTGTTTCCGAGCAGAGCTCTCCCTTGCGTCAGTGGTAACGGAATACTCTGGAGATTCGATCCCTGCAGTTGGCAGAGCGGCTTCTGAGCAGACCCTGCGCCCTGGGGTGCTGAGAACTGCTGGAGGAAGCGAGCAGGGCGCTGGTGACCTGGCTGCCAGGTTGGTTGGTAAGGTGTGGAGTGGCCGGGATGAGGCTCATGCCAGGTTTTTCTGCCTACAGAGCAGGATCAAGGTTCGGGGCATGGTGCAGGTAGCTCCCTGCTCTGCAGGTTACTTTGGATTTTAAGTTGTGCTGCAAATACACAGAGAAGCTGCAGTGTTTCGTTGCTAAGGGTGGATATAGCAATATAAAGACAGATGCTCTTGGTTTTCAGAGAAACAACCGATCTATTTATACTCACTGATTTCGTCCAATTGTAAGAATATCGGAAGCTGAGGGTGGCTTTTGGTTTCAGTACGACCTGTAAAGAATTCCCCGACAAAAGTTGCCTCCCCATGAAGGGGGATTCTTTACAGGTCGTACTGAAACCAAAAGCTTTTTGCCGGTTAATGCTGCTTTTTGATGAAAAAGAAGTCAGGCCTTGTGCATTTGTGTTGTTCTGCTTCTCCTTGGCAATCTCTGGTGGTTCTTAGTTTCCCAGGATAAACTCCTAAGACATCTTGCCTTGTGTATGTTGCCTTCTTAAAGGCTCATTAATAGAGAGTGTCTTCAGAAAAAGTGTGATGAATGTTGCAGTAAGACATGTTAACAAATGTTAAAAAAAGCTCAGAGGAAAGATCTAAGTTCTGGGTCCAGACTTCTGAATTGTGTGTGTTGACCTTGGTAGTGTTGAGCACTCAGGGGAGTGCAGGTGGTTTGTGAAGGAGCTCTGCACCCCGGCCAGGAACTTTCCAAGGCTGCTTCTTTCTTTTCTGGGGAAGCGGCAGTTCCTGCCTGTCTTCCCCACCTTTTTGTTCTGGTCCCCACAGAACTCGGTGACACGAAGCGCCCCGGTGAACAGCGACAGCCAGGGCCGATGCGGGGCCCGGTTCCTCACCACCTATGACAGGAGGTTTGTCATTAAGGCAGTGTCGAGCGAGGACGTAGCAGAGATGCACAACATCTTAAAGAAGTACCACCAGGTACGGTGAGTCTGGAACCCCGGGCAGGGGAGGTGGCGAGAGCCTCGGGGAGCATCTTGTGACTTGCTGGGGAGCTTGGAGTCACTGTGAGCACCTGGCAGAGCTTTTGCAGAAGAAGACAGTGTTCCCTAGTGCCCAAGAGCCAGTTAGGATGTTGCTGTCTGCTGCTTCACAGTGCCGAGCCCCTCCGTGGCTCACCGTGTTCCATGCATCAGTGAATTACGGATTGCCGGCACCTGGAAGCGGTGAACAGGGTCCTGATCAGTAGCCCTTGGATTAGACTTTCCAGAGGGACCCAGGAGAAGCCAGCTGCCTCGCTGGAAGGAAGGAGGGGCAGCCTGGGACAGCTGGAAATATTCTAGCCTGGGCTGCGGTGCCAGCCCATCCGCCTGCTCTTTGCTCTCAGATACACTCCCGCAGGCACAAGAAGGGAAGCTGGCAAGTGCCAAGAACAGAGTGGCCCAGCTGAGCCCGGGTGACTGTCCCCCACACATAGCCCGGAGCAGCAGGCTGGCCGTGCCCAGCGGGATGCCCCCGTCGCCTCGGGGCTCCAAGCTCCTTGCCCTGCCTCGCTGGCCTCGAGGCACTGGGAGCTATTTGCAGCCCTGCTCTCCTTTTACCCCCGTGTCGGGTGGCTGGAAGCGGACGCTTCCTTTGCAGCTTCTTGCTGAGCTTGTGCCGTGTCAGAGATGGGTTTTGTGTGACGCTACCGTCCTTTTTTGCCTTTTTTCCCTGCTCCCACCGCAGTTCATAGTGGAGTGTCACGGAAACACCCTCCTGCCTCAGTTCCTGGGCATGTACCGGCTCACTGTGGACGGCGTGGAAACCTACATGGTGGTCACCAGGAACGTGTTCAGTCACAGGCTGACCGTGCACCGCAAGTACGACCTGAAGGTGAGAGCTTGGTCCGTGGACGTGGAGTCTGCTTTTTGGAATGGTGCAACTGGGGCTTTTTAAGATCTACCTGACAAGGTCCTGGGCTTGGGGACAGGGAGGGGAAACTGACTTTAATGTGTTCATTTTTTTTTCTGCATGAAGGATTGAAATTAATCGGCATCAATAAATTCTTCAGGAATACAATAACTACTGCACCAATGCCCTTTCCTTTGTTCTTTTATCAGGGCTCAACAGTATCCAGGGAAGCAAGTGATAAAGAGAAGGTATGGACCATCCCTGGCCAACCCTTCCTTCCTCCTGGTGGTTGGGAGCAAGTGGGATCCGTCCAACTGTTACTGTTTGCAAAGGGGTGCTGAGCAGGGGAGATTAAACAGGCCTGGAGTGACAGCCTGTTTCTGTCCCACCTTTCAGGCTGTGCCCAGTAACTGCTCAGGAAGGGATGGTGCAGACACCAGAGCTGCAGATCTGGTGCTGCCAGGCTTGTTGTGGTGACGCTGCCGAGAGCAGGGGGGAGCGTCCTGGGGGACAGTTCCACTAGTACCAAATCCCAAATTAATGTGAGGTTGTCTTTATGGAAAGGTTTCTTCACAGTGTCCCCTCTGTGCCAAGCTGAGCCAGAACAGCAGCCAGCTTTTGCAAGAGATGCTTTTGTAAATCAGACCAAGCCCCTCTCAGCTTCTTTGAGTGTCTCTGGGTGTTTGTAAATTTGGATTGTGATCCCACGAGGGGAGCTCCCACTGCAGAGCTGCACTAGGAAAGTCCTATTGAAATCACGGCAGTAACTCATGGTAGTGCATTTTTTTGGCATGTGCACATGGGCTTTGCAAGTTTGACACTACTGAGGAAGTCTATTCCAGCCTGCCCCAGAATTAAAGCTCTGGCACGAGCCAAGGAATTCCCATTTATCCTGAAAACCCTGGCACGAAGGCACGGCTTCATGGTGCCCAGGAGTCCCTGGCTTGCTGGCTGCTTACCCTGTAGCTTTTTCTGCTTATTTAGCTCATCTCAGACTTTTCATATTAGCTCTGTATAAAGCTGCTGCACGCTCATGTATCATCCTAAGAACAAAATAATTGAATTCCCAGTTGCACAAAGGGGTTGTATGTTCTTTCATATCCTTGAGAAATCCTCAAGGCCTGTTTACAAGCAGATTCCTCGAAATGCAGGGTTTTTTTTCCTCAAGTCTTTAGGGAGAGAAGCATTTTTTGCAAGTCTCTCCCTCCCCTCCATCCGAAGCCAACAAAAAGCATCTCTTTGCTGATCTGGGAGCTGGTTGGACTGTCTCTGCTGGAGCTCAGCTGCCCAGCTTTCAATCTGCAGCAAATCCTCCCATGAGTCTTTAAAGTTGAGTTGCTCTTGGTGGCACCTTCCAGTTTCCCTTAGGTACAGCTCAACGCATGGATTCGTTGAGAAATACTGTGCTCTGCCTGGTGCCATTTTTGTGCTTAGCAGACAGGATAAGCCCCTTTGCCATAGAAAGAGGCATCCTTGGCCATCCCACGCTTATCTGGAGTCTCTGAGCAATCGGTGTGTTGCAAAAGGATCAATATGCAAGCCCTGCTGCTAGAGGCAGGGGTTAGGAGTTTGACATAGGCTTCTCCTTGCAGGCCAAGGATCTGCCAACATTCAAGGACAACGACTTCTTGAATGAGGGCCAGAAGCTGCATGTTGGAGAAGAGAGTAAAAAGAATTTCCTCGAGAAGCTGAAGCGGGACGTGGAGGTAGAGTTTCCTGGGGGGCAGCTGTTACTCCGAGTGGGTCTCCCATAACTGGGTCCTCATGTGGCTGGTAGCCCGAGGGTACAGCAGCAACTGAAAAGCAAGTTATTTCTTGAACATTCAAGCAAATATAGTCAGGGTTATGGTGGTGGCAGGGGGCGTATGAGCTATGTAGATTCTGTGGGGTCTTATAAGGGTTTAGCTCTCACTACAGCGTTTTCTTAGGCAGATACTGGCAGGACTGAGGTCTCCCCACACACGTGCTCCTGTTCTCACTCATCTCTCTCTCCCAGTTTCTAGCTCAACTGAAGATCATGGATTACAGCCTGCTGGTTGGGATCCACGATGTTGACCGGGCAGAGCAGGAAGAGATGGAAGTAGAGGATCGGGCAGAGGATGAGGAGTGTGAGAACGATGGGCTCGGTGGCAACCCCATTTCCTCCTATGGCACCCCCCCTGACAGCCCGGGCAATCTCCTCAACTACCCTCGTTTCTTTGGGCCTGGAGAGTTTGATCCTTCTGTCGATGTCTATGCTATGAAAAGCCACGAAAGTGAGTATCGTGGAGCCTTGTCCCGGAGCTCAGCTGGGCTGGAGGGAGGGAAGGGCTGCCTGCAGAGAGCACAGCCTTGCCAGGGCTCTCCCCTTCGCTGGCCACGTCCCTAGTTGTGGACGGTGGGAGCTAGAAGGGATGGAAGCAATGCCTGGAGAATAGTGGGGTGTTGGGAGAACGTGTGAGACTCCAACCCGCCGCTTCCAGTCGTTCTCTGCCCTCGTGCAGCCTCCAGGTGCCTTGCTTTCTTTGCGACCTGCATCAAGATAGATCTGCAATATATTTCTCGAAGAGGGGAGTGTCTGGGCTTTGCTTGCAGCTCAGGGTGTGCTAGTGACTCTCTTGCCTTGCTAGGTGCCCCCAAGAAGGAGGTGTACTTCATGGCCATTATAGACATTCTTACGCCGTACGATGCGAAGAAGAAAGCTGCACATGCTGCCAAAACAGTGAAACACGGGGTGAGTGGCCCAGCACCCCAAGGAGGGTGGGCTTTGGGGCTTCTGCTTTGCTGCAGGCCTGGGCATGTGTGTGAGAGATGTCCTGGCATTGATTTTCCACCAGTCTGGAAATTTTCCAGTAGTTTCATGGCCAAGTACAGGTTTTCCCTCCCTCTGTCTCTTCAGGTTGTTTTGGAAGGGTTTTCGCTCTGGTGGTTGGTTCAGAACAAGACCTGAAGTTCTCTGTTCCTCATTCTTGGAGCAGAACAGAGGGATCCTAACACAGAGTGGTGCTTCATGCTCCTTCCCAGATCTCCCGTAAACCATGACGGGATAAATCCAGTGCCTTGACTCCGTGGCCTCCAGCAAATCCAGCTGGGGCTTCAATCAGTTCCCGTGAGGATCTCACTAGAGCCCTTAGGGTGTTGGTTGTATCTTGAATTTGCAAATCCATGTGTGGGTCTTCCCCCATCCCTCGTGTTGCCCTCCCTTGTCCGCTCTTTGCAGCGCTGCGGCAGCCGCCCCATGGGAAGAGGGTCCTGACTTCTCCCTCCTCTCTGCCTTGCAGGCTGGGGCAGAGATCTCCACCGTGAACCCCGAGCAGTACTCGAAACGCTTCAATGAATTTATGTCCAATATCCTGACATAGTCGTCTTCAACCTTCAGCGAGAAACGAAGAGAAGAGGGGCTACTTCCAAACAGAGAATGCAGCCTGTGACACTAAAACAGACACTGTAGCAGCATGTGGGGTGTGCATGTGTGTGTGTGTGTGTGTGTGTGTGTGTGAGCAGGAACGAGTGTGTGGCACTGTGTGACTTAAGAAAACTAATTCTAGGTGCACCCTCCAACAGTCCACTTGACCCAGGTGGAAAAGTGGTTTTTTATGTTACAGAAGTGCCCAGACATAGATTTGAGGGCTTTTTAAAACAAGAAAAGTGCATTGTTTCAGCACTGCTCTTTCTAATGACATTTTCTCCTCTCTGATCAAGAGAATCCTGTAGGGATATGACATGTGGCACTGTATAAAAGGGTCGCTCTAGATCACGTTCAGTGAGAGTGAAGCAGTGCCTGACTCCACAAACTACTACTACTTTTTTTTTTATTGGACTGTCTACCAGAAAGACACACAAGCCCTTTTATTTCCCTCTTGGTAGGAATTGGAAGGAAAATTGCTCACCATTTCGAGGATGGAAACTAATCTGACAAGAAGGAATCGCTGAACTTTAACTAGGTAAATTCAGACTGGGACACTTTATATTTTTTGGTTAATTTAAGTAAAGAAAACTTTTTTTTTTTGTAACTGCACTTGATTTACAAGAACGATGAGGGAAATGAACATCTACCAAAGATGATCATGTTCAAAGGTGTAACTCCTAAGAGCCTAAAAAATCAGTGTGAGAAGAAGTAAAGACCTTGAAGAGCCTCAGAAAATAACATGCTCAACCCCATCATGCTTTCAATTGGCTAGCTATGAAAATTTCCTAAAGGAAAAGAAAAAACATTTTGTACCTGTAGATTTGGAGTAGTATTTGACTATACGGAACATTTTCCTGTCAGACCGCAGTCAGGAATTGCCGTGTCTCTTAGATTACAGCTTCACATCACCGTTCTGCCAGTGTTAATCTAGCTAATGTTCGTCTTCCTAACTCGCCCAGGCTGCAACAGGTACTTGAATTTGTTTCCTGACGGAGGTCCTTTGACTAGTTGGTTTGTTTTGTAAAAGACAACGCGACTTGCACGCGAAGGGACTGGACTCGCTCCCGGGGGAGCGCCGGAGCTGCGGCTTTGGAGCAAGCTCCGCTGCTTGAGAGGACTCGGAACTGGAGCCGTGATCATTTTTATTCTCCTCTGCTCCATGTCCCCCTCTAGAGCGACACTTGAGGAGCGGGAATGTTTGAACACTTGCGCCAGATTATTTTTTTCCCCCTAAGGAATTGGAACTGATTTGCGCGACTGAATAATGTCCTGTTTTGTCTCCAGAATGCTTGCAATATTTTTCACAGCCAAGCTTGTCAGACTTGCTTTGGGTTTCGTTAGCTCTGCTGCACAGCAGTTACAGACCTTTGGGTTCTTTTTTTAATTTGCTTTTTAAGCAGGATTTGACATTTGGAACAAACCTCTTGCAGTTGAAACATGTTGCTTATCTGCCTTGAAACTGTTTTCACATATGCCTTTGTTTCGGGAATAAGCCGTTTCGAATGTCTGTCCTGTGCTGTAATGCGTGCTACAGTTCGGTGTGTGGAATTTGGTCCTTTTCAGAGAAAACTGGTGCTCATCACATCCTGGTCATGTCCCCAGGCCAACACTAGCTCTGGTCTGGATGCTGAATGTGGGCTTGGGTTTTTCACCTTCATCCCCGCATTCTTGATGTGAATCCCACAGGTCTCAGCTTTGAAGGGGACAAAAAGGGGCTAAAGTTTGAGCCCATAAGAGTGCACTGTAAATAGAGTCTTTAAGAAGTCAAAATTTAATATTTAGGAGTTGTAATGGGATATGATTTTTTTTTTCGTTCATGGATCATTCCCTTTGACATGGGACAAGTTTCTTTTGCCACTGTGGTGCAGTCCCTAAGGAGAGTCCGGAGAGTCTCATGTCTTAAGGTGTGGAGCTGGAAAAGCCACAAAAAATGCAGATATGAGAACACGAGGGGGGAAAATAGAGAGTAGTATCAGTTACGTTTTGTGGGCACTACACTGGTTGCTTTTCTCTTAAACAATAAGCACTTAAGTTTACTGCAAATTAGAAATTAAATACCAGTCACTTTTTATTCCTGACAGTTTTTTATATCAGCAGTGAATCTGCAGCTTTGGCCTGGTAAGTTCACCTTTCTCCTTTGGGGGAATTAGCTGGTACCTTTTCAACTGTTTATCTTCAAATCATTTATTTTAAAAAAAATGAAAATGGGAGAGGAAGAGAGGTACTAAACTGCAGATATATAATATAAAGAGATGCTACAAACAACCCAAAGACAGTAGAAGGATGAAGCTTGCATAGCTGGGAGCAAAAATCTCATTCACTGAATTTCATAAACAGGAATGAAATTAAAACACAGCTAGTTCCTGCAGCAATCTTTACAGAACTCGTGATACTGAGGGCTCAAGAGTAGTTAACTGTATTTTCTTACCCTACTCCAAATGAGGAGAAAAGCTCCTGCTCGAATTGAATTGGCTCTCTCTGGCTCAAGTGATAAAAAAAGCCCTATAAACTACAAACTTTTAGCACTTCCCCAATTCTGCCACTTCTGTCGAGTTGCCATACTGTGTGTATTAAAGTAATTAAATGCAATTTCTCACTTAAATATGTATTACCCGGGTATGTAACTTTGTTTAACATAAGCATTTTGTATATTGTTTACATTTTGAGAGGTAGCATTATGTTAAAATGCTAATTTTTGTTTCTAGACAGTATTTTTATTACAAGAATAAGACGTGAAGCTGCAAATATTTGATTTGTTTTAAAAGGGATTTTTTGCTTTTTTTTTTTTTTTTTTTTAATTCTTGTTTTAGGTCACTTTTTTAACTCAAGTATTTAAAAAGAAAACCCCAGCCCTTTCAATCCTGGTTTTCCAACTGCTCGTGCTAGTTTGTTGTCTGTTTCTGGTGTGAATTTAGTTCTAGTTTGCTGAATGTAGATATTTGTCTGTGGCATGTACCCTGCAGAACACTTTACACTGAAGTGCATTTGACTGGTGAGCGCCGCTCAGCTGGGAGAGTTGCAGTAGGTAGGTAGATCCTCAGATCCCGTCAGAATGCAAGAGCAGCTCTGAGATGTCACTGCTTTATTTTTTCAAGAAAGTGCAGTGCAATTCTTGGTCAGCTGGAGTTTATGGGGTTTGGGTTTTTTTTACAATGATACCTTAGTGTGCAGAGTGTCTCTCCCGCAGCTGAAGGCAGTTTGTGTTTGGGAAGGGAACTGCAGGGTTCCTAGTTCTGCCTGTGCTGGAGGTCTCTCTTTGTGGGCATAGGCCTGATTATCAAAATCAAGAACTAAAGACTACCTTGAACCTCGAATGCGTCGCTTCCCCTTCGAGAGAGCGTCTAGGGCATTAAAAGAGCGAGAGAGGAAAGGCAGAGTGAAGAGTCCCCCTTTGGGTGCTGTCCTGCCCCAAAAGTGCAATAAAAAGCCACTCGAGAACGTGCTGCGGCTCCTCTATGAAGGGCGACCCGTGTTCTGGAGTAGCAGCGCCGTCCTCAGCGTCGCCCTCGTGTCCCTGCCAGGACAAGGGCCTGGTGGCAGCAGGAGCTCCCGGCTCCCTGCAGGGAGTGGGGGAACCTTCCCCTTGTCCCACGCTGCCGCCTCCTGGTCTGGTTTGATTACAAAAGCCATGAGGATGCAGTTTATCCCTGCGGAAACTTCCGGGGTAGCAGGTGACTACAGATTTCCTCCATGAATGAGGACACTGCATAGCTGATCCCAGACTGTCATTGCAGCAGAAGCTTCAAAAACAAAATTGCTGTTCAAAAACGAGAGCTGTTCTCTGCCCATCCGTGTGTTGTTAATGCCCTATTTCAGGTTTGCCTGTCACCTTCCCCTATTCTGCAGAGCCATTCTCCAGTATCCGTATTAGCCACTACTGATTTTCCTTGTTTTGAGATGAATTCTTGTGTAATAGCAATGGCAAAGCTTGGGGAGCCAAGCTCTGGCCATGGAGCATTTCCAGCAGTTTTTGTTTTCCCCACTCAAAACTCCTGTGTTCTTCGTTCAGCTGCTGCGTGCAGCCACGTTGAGTTGTGGCAAGGGAGCCTATTACACACAGGTCACCAAGGTGGGCAGGGCTAATCAGTGCAACTGAAAAAAAATGTGAATAAATTAAATTTAATCTAAAACTAAAAAAAAAAATCTGCGTTTTTTTCACTGCTGTTTTTTAAATAGGAATTTTAAGTCCTCTGTGCTTGTCTGTTTGCTAGGAGCAGTTTGAGACACTGTTACTGTTTTGAAATGCATGCATGTTACAAGATGAGTCTCCAACCAGAGAAAAATAAAATTAAAACTTTGTGTACATCTGTTCTTTATTGTTGTCATCTTTAAAGTGTTCTAATAGTCAGCTCTTGCTTTGTGGTCATTTTAAGAGAGTCATAGATTAACTACAGCTGGAAAATACCTGTTTATAACTGCCTGCAAATTGAAACTCTTAAATAAGAGCTGAATCTACCCCATCTACTGGACATGAGAACAATTTAGAGATGAGGGAAAGAACTGGTGCCTGAAGGTGGAGCTGAAGGCAAGTCACAAAGATGTAGAGATTACTGAGAGGGATTAGTTAAGTGTGGCTCAGAGAAAAGGTAAGCTGTTTTTGAGAGCTTTGGAGTGAGATGAGAACTTAATCCTAATATTCCGACTTAAGAAAATGCAAGTTAACTACAACAGAGGAGAAGAATTTTATTTAAAAAAGTTCCAAGCAGAGTGGGAGGTGAAACACAGGAGCGGCGCTGCCGGGCTAGTCCATGCGAGCTTTGAGGGTCCTCGTGGTGATCTTGTCTTTTTCGCTAGAGAGGGACAGAGCAAGGAGACCGTTAAGAAATCAGTGCTAAAGATCTCCCGATTGCCACGTTCTTGGGAAGGGGTAGAAGAGCAGCACTTACATTATGTGAACTACGACGCCCATTCCGGACAGCGCATCTCTGTCCACTGCGTTCAGCATAGCCTGGGAGATGGTTTCAAAGAGGTGATCTGGTTCCTGAAAAACAGAAACTGGTTTAGCAGGTGTGAAAAATTGAATGTTGCACCCCCAGATTCTGCTCAAACCCAGTTAGCACTGAAGAGGCTACAAGATTTTCCCTGCAAGCTGCTGTAAGCTACAGCCTCTCTTCTGAGCTCCTGGACACCTCAGAGGACAAAGCTGGGGCATCTCGTGCCTTCCCGTTAACAGCAGGAAGGAGAACCCAGGCCTGGGAGCTGACCCCCCACCTCGCTCACCATGTCGGGCTCCCAGAGGGACTCGCACATGCCGTACATCTGCTCCGTGCAGGTGCCGCTGACCACAAAGTCATCGGTGACCATGGGGCAGCCGATCAGGTCTAGGGAGCAGACGAAAGGTTCGTACGTTACAGGGTCCAGACCAGCGATGACTGGTTCCGTGTAGTAAGGTCCAAACCTGGGAAGAACAACGTGACAGAGCAGTCCAGCCACCCTGAAGTAGCTCAGGTAACACCTAAATAACCATATGCAATTATTTTAAGCAATAAGATCTGAAGGGACTCCTGAATTTGGGCAGAATTTAAATAACAAGTTTGAGTATTTATCAAATAATTTAGATTTGATAGAACAGAATTGTTTAAGATGGACTGAAGCTGCACTCTCCTGCAGATCAAGTTTTATTTTCTGGTATTTTCCTCCTAGCTGCTCCTTTCTGTGTGAGGAGGGGCTATTGCTCCCTTCAGTTACACATCAGACTGGCATCTGTGCTTCAGTCCTCGGCCACCTGCAGTACAGAGGCTCACTCATTACTGCTGATAAGCAGTAATAAACAGTAATAAGCCGTTGGAGCTGCACATGAGCAGAAAGGCTGAGCTGTGGTTAGCAGGGGCACAGATCTGTTATTAACCGAGCACGAGTTAAGCTAACACGGTCACCAAATTGAATGTTTTCTTCCCTGTGCTCCAGGTCCCTCCAGGAGCGCTCCTCAGCCTCCCGCGCGCTCGGGCTGCCTTCGCTAACGGGGCAGAAGCGACGCCGCGGTGGGACAGTTACCGTCTCTCGTAGAGCAGATTAGACACCATGCTCATAAACGTCTGCGGCTTGATCTGCCGCCCCTCCTTCAGCTCGTACAGGTTCAGCCTGAACTTCAGTCTCTGGGCACTGCGAAAAGAGAAGGGAAGCAGTGTTAAGTGCAGAAGGAATCGCTTCTAGCAGATCCTCACACAGCCCTGGAGGGTTTTATTGCCCTGACCGACACTAACTGCATGGGCAGGTGCTCCAGGGGCACCTCCTTTTACACCTGAAGTCGTCGCCTCTTCCTAGTGACAGGCTCTTCATTCAGATGTAATTTAATCAAAAAACAGCCCCCCTGCTTGTATTCCAAAATGAGCAGGAGCTTAATAAGCCCAAGAGACAGAGGAGTAGGAAACAATAACAAATTCGTGCTATGAAATCAAAGACAAACAAGGACAGAAATCAGAGCCTTTTGCTGGAAAATGACCCTGGAAAAACCCCAGCGAGCGGAGACCATGGCTGCTGCTCCCTGCGCCCTCCTGCCGTTTACTCTCCATGTAACCGTCTGCTACGCGGAGCCAGAGGCCCGGGGCAGCACCCACACGGTCTGCACGTCGGTGGCCAGCCCCGCCAGGCCGATGTAGAGCCGCTCGCCCATGGGGAAGATCTTCTGGAAGTCCGTGGTCACCATCTGCGCCTGGATGCCGAAGCGCCGGTCGGCCGCGATGGCCACGCAGTTCTTGCCCTTCATGGCCATGACGGCCCCGCCGTTATAGGACATAATCGACTGCGGGGGAGACGGCGGGTGAGGCCCCAGCAAGGCCAATGCCGCCCCCCTCCCGGTCCCGGCCGGGCCCCAGCCCCTCCAAGCCCCCCCCCCGGCCCCGGGACCGCCCAGGACAGCCCAGCCCCCCCCTCCCGGCCCCGGTGCCGTGCCGCGCCCCCCCCCCAGGGACCCCCCGGTCCCGGTGCCCCCCGAGGCCCCCCCGGGCTCTCACCATGGCGCCGCCCGTAGAGTCCCCACCACAGCTCAGCACTGGCGCACCCGACCCCGCCGCCTGCGCCGGGCCCGCCTCCCGCCTCCCCCCCATTGGCGGGTGCCGCGGCTTCGCCGCTCGCTATTGGGCGGCGGCGGGGCGCAGCTCGCCGAGTGGCCGGAGCGGGCGCCAAGGTTGGTTGAGAGGAGGGAGGGAGGCGGGGGAGGAGGAAAGTGAAGAGTCATCGCGGGGCATGCCGGGACGGCGGCGGCGCGCGCGGGGGGGGCGGCGCAGCTGGAGGGGCGGGCGCAGCTGGGGGGGGGGGGGCAATGCACATCTGGGGGGGTTTATACAGCTGGAGGGGGGGGCGATGCAAAGCGTGGGGGGAGCGTGCGCAGTGCGGGGGTTAATGCAGAGCTGGAGGGGGCAATGCACGGCCTGGGAGCGGTAATGCACAGCTGGGTGTGGCATTGCACAGCTGGAGGGGACAGCGCACAGCTGGGAGTTAATGAAGAGATGGAGGGGACGCTGCGTATCTGGGGGGCTGCGCAAAGCTGGGAGAGCTTAGCACAGTTGGGAGAGTTTTGTGCACTTGGAAGTGAAATGCATGGAGGGGGCAGTGCACAGCTGGATGGGGGCACTGCTCAGCTGGAGGGGACATTGAACCGCGGGAGGAGGCATTGCACAGCTGGCTGTGTGCGGGATGGATGCTTCATTCAGGGGGTTGCACAGCTGGATGGGGGTTGCACAGCTTGAATGCATGTTGGGATTCCCCAGGTGGGAGGGGCGGCACAACTGGATGCATGTGCACAGGGTGTCACATCTGGATGTGTGGCGAGTTTGGTGAAGCCAAAGATCCTTTGAAAAACGAGACCGCAGCCTGTGCGGCCCAGCTTTGTCACCTCTGCTTCCAGCTCCCGCTGCTCTTTGTCTGCCTTCGCCCGCGCCTCTGGAATAATTAAGTGAAAAAATATGTATCCATGGAATAAAATTGGGGTAAAACGTGAGCGCTCGCGTCCCTGGGTGGGCTCGAACCACCAACCTTTCGGTTAACAGCCGAACGCGCTAACCGATTGCGCCACAGAGACCGCGCTGGCACCCAGCGCCGCGACTGCCGCACTCGAGCGGGAGCCTCCGGGTGGCACCGGGAACGGCGAACGGGGCGACACGCGGCGGGGCAGCAGCCCGGGGCCGCCGGGGGATGTCACAGGGGACAGAGCGGCGACACGAGCCCGACCCGGCTCTTCTTTCTTCTCGCTTTTCCCTTTTTTTTTTTCTTTATTTCTATTTTTTCTCTTCCTTTTACTTCCCCGTCCCGGCGCGGAGTCCCGGGCCCCCCCTGCAGCACCGAGCAGGGGGCGGCGGCCCGCGGAGGGCGGCGAGGGGTCCCGGGCAGCTTCGCAGGGTCCCGCTGACGGTGTCAGGGCCGGGGATGTCCCGGGACCCGGCGGCGGGACAGGGTCCGGCTGCTCCCCCATAGGGGTGGGAAACGGCCCGGGATGCTCGGGAGCAGCCGGTGGGGAGAGGGACATGGTGAGGCGAGGGGGAGACACCGGGACCCCCAGCTCCACCTTAGCAGGGAGCGCGGGATCCCGCAAGGCGGATTTGGGGCTAATTCTTGTGGTTTTGGGGGGAGGATCGCGTTTTGTCCGTGAGCAGATCCCGGGGAGGGGGGAACGGGCAGGGACCCCGGGCCGGACCCCCAACGTCGGGGAGGGCGAAGGGGGGGGGGCGGAGGGGGGGTCCCTCCAATCTGCGCCCCCCTCTCTCCCCTCCCTCCTCCGCACCTCTGCGCGAACACCCTAAAGGAATGAGGTCACGTGAGGCGGGGGCGGGGCCTCGCCCGTGGCTGGAGGAGGGAAAAAATAAAAAAAAAAAGGGAGGAAAAAAAATAAAAAAATAAAAAAATAAAAGGAGGAGGAAGAGGAGAGGGAAAAAGAAAAAAAAAAAAAAAAGAGCCAGAGGAAAAAAAAAAAAAAAAAAAAAACGGCCGCGGCCGCCGTCGCCGCCGCGCCGAGCCGCGCCGGGCGCCCCGGCCGCTCCGCCGCCAGCAGGTAGGGACGGCCCGGGCGGCCCCGCTCCGTCGGGTGCCGCCGTCGGGGCCGCGCCGCCGCCCCCGTCCCCCCCCCGCCCCGCTCCGTCTTTCTCTCCGCGTCCAAGATGGCCGATGCGGCCGCCCCCCCGCTTTGTGCCGCGGCCCCCAGCCCCGGGCCCTGACAGCGGCCCCCGGGCCCCGGGGGGGGGGGGGCGCGGCGGCGGGCGGGGACCCCCCCGGGGCTGGAGGGAGGCGCCGCCGCCGCTGTCAGCGGCTCCGCTGGGCCCGAGTACAAAGGGACGGGGGGAACCGGGAGCGCGGGACCCCCCCCCGGGGACCGGGGGGCACCGAAGGGCTACACGAGCGCTGCCCTCCCCCCGCTTCAAACCACCCCCCCTTGGCGGGGTCCCGCGTTCCCGGGGGGGGGGCGTGTCCCCGTGCGCGCGTGGCCGAGCCCCCCACCCCGGCGCGTGCCCCGGGGGAGCCGTCGGGACGGGGGTCCCGTCCGCACGGCGGCAGCGCGGGGGTTTGGCCGGTGCCCCGGGCGCCCGTGCGAGCGAGCGGGCAGCGCCGGGCAGAGCCCGGCCGTGTCCGACGGCGCGGGGGGCACCGGGCGTCCCCGGCGGGCGGTGACGGGGTGGCCGTCGGGCCCAAGTTGCCGGTGACTTTGAAACGTCCTTTCCGCCCCCTCGCGCCTCGCGGGTCCCCGCAGGAGAGGGGGACGGGGACAAAAGACCCCGAAAATCGCCGTCCGGTCCGCGCGGGGGGAGCGTCCCCAAAGCGGCCGGGGGACCCCGCTCCCACGGGGGAACGGGGGCCACGGTCGGCCCCAGATCCCCGGGCAGGGGCCGGCGCTGGGGCTGCTGCCCGGGGGGCTCCGGAGGCGCCGTCCGGCGCGGGGCGGGGGGGCGGCTTTGTTCGTCCCCGCGGCAGGAAATCGCCGCCGTTTTTGCCCGGGTTTATTGGAACTGGTTTGCGCCGGTGTCTCCCGCTCCCTCCCCGCCTCCCGTGGAGACCCGGGCTGCCACTGGCGGCTGCGAGCTCCAAAAGCTGAAAAATCCCCCCAAAACGCAGCCCTGGGTCCTGCCTCCTTTGTCCCCCAACGGAGCGCTGCAGCCTGGGGTGGCCCCCCTGTCACCTGCACGTGGCCAAGGGCTTGGGAGAGGCAAGGTGCAGGGTGCCACTCTGGAGGGCACCCAGTGCCTGGGGGGGACCCGTGCCTGCAAAGAGACCTGGGCCACTCCATGGGGACAGGGGTGTCCTGGAGGTCCCCACATCCAGCTGGGTGTGGGGACCAGCTGCATCGCAGTCCCTGCTGCATCCCCATCCCTGTCCCTGCTGTGTCCCCATCCCTGCTGCGTCCCCGTCCCTGCTGCGTCCCCGTCCCTTCAAGCTGCCCCTGGGGAGCCCCGCGCAGCTGAACTAGATCCAAGACCCAGATCAGAGCCCGGGCGGGAATCATGGGCACAGAGCCAGGTCCTGGCGCTGGTGGCCATGGCCTCGTGCCCTGCACACGCAGCCCTGGCCACACATGTGCACATCTTGCACACACCTGCATGGGGGGGCGCGTGTTGCTGCCAGCACAGCCCCCACCTGCACCACCTTGGAACTGTCCCCCCCACCTCTGCCTTGCACAGTGGTGATAATAATAATAATAATATTATTCTGGCTCCTCGACAAGTATCGGCGTTGCCATAGAAACAATAAAACTGCAGCAATTTCGGGCCCCAGCGCCCATTGTAAAGGTGGACGCGGTGAGCGGGAGGCAGCAAGTCCCCCAGGGCTGCGGCTGCACCGGGCGCCCGTTGGGTCCTATCTGCGCCCGCTGAGGCCCTGGGGTGCTGGTTGCAAGAGCCTGCACCCTCAGAGCAAACAGAAATGGGCTCGTGCACGGGTGTGCATGTGCGTGTGCACGTGTGCATGCATGTATGTGTTGGTGCACACGTGCATTGGTGCCCGCGTGCTTGCGTGCCCGCTGCCCAGCCCTGCTGCATCCCTGCACTGGTGCAGCCGTGGGGAAGCGCATGGCAGTGTTGGCACCGCGGGGGCCATTCCTGGGGCTCCGTGCATCCCGCTCAGTGTGGCCCCTGGCCGGGGGGGTTGTTTCCTTGCACAGAGGCTCCATCACGGCTCCGCTTCCAAGATGCACAGAACCACCCGGATAAAGATCACGGAGCTCAACCCCCACCTGATGTGTGCCCTGTGCGGCGGCTACTTCATTGACGCCACCACCATCGTGGAGTGTCTGCACTCCTGTGAGTGCCCCGGGGCCGGGGACGCCGCTGCCCGTCCCGGGCTTCGCTCACGGCGCCTCTCTCCCCACCAGTCTGCAAAACCTGCATCGTTCGCTACCTGGAGACCAACAAGTACTGCCCCATGTGTGACGTCCAAGTGCACAAAACCCGGCCCCTGCTCAGCATCAGGTGAGGCTTCCCGGGGGGATGCGGCACACCGGGATGTGGCACGCCGGGATGCATTGTGCTGGGATGGATTGTGTGGGGATGCAGCATTCCACGATGCATCGCATGGGGACACACGCACAGGATGCATCGTGTAGGGATGCATTGGACAAGGATGCTTTGCACAGGGATGCAGTGCTCCAGCATGCACCTGCATCCAGACCGTGCTTGGAGCATCCCGCTTGGAAAGCCTGGGACCGCTCCAGGGCACATCCCGTGTCATGGGGCTGTAGTGCTGCAGGTGTTGGCATAGGAACCCCAAGGTGCCACTGTCCGTCCGTCTGCGGCCACCGGGCTGTTATTTTATTATTTTTTACCCTCTTCCATGCAGATCCGTTTCTGTAGTAACACTTTCTCTCTGCGTGGGTTGGGTTTTTTTAATGCTTCACTATGAAATATTTACACTCCAGCTCCCACGCAGCCAAAACAGCCCAGCACTGCGGACGTCCTCGAGGCTTTCCCTTGCCTTCCTTCCCCCAAGTCCGGAATGGAGCCAATGCTCCTGACGGAGACCCTAAAAACCCCCATTCCTGGTTCGTGGCGCCGGCCCAATTCGCTCACTGGGAATTGCTGTGTGTCACCAGCGTCGCTGGCGTGTTGCAACCCAAACGGCGCCAGGGCCGTGCGAGCTGGGCCAAACCCAGCAGGGACGCGGGGACGAAAGCGCCGCTTGGGCTAAAAATAACACGAGCAAGACCGGCCCCAGCACTGGTTTCTCTTGAAAGCAGAGGCCTTGCTGTTAAAAGGGGGATAATTGCAACTGCAATTGGTTTTTACTGCTCTTGCTTTGTTTGCATTTTCTTTTCAAAAAGCAAACTGCATCTAACCTTAAAAACAAGATGCAAACCCAAGCATGCAGATGCGTGTGCGGAGCTTAGGCTTTTAGAAGCTCTAGGTACATTTTTGCAATATATTCTTTTGCAGTATATTGCTCCCCATTCCCCCATAGACTCTATCCCTCTTCTCTCCTCTTTCTTATTTTTTCTCTTTTTTGTGTGTGTGTTTCTCTCCCTAGATCAGACAAGACCTTGCAGGATATCGTGTACAAACTGGTGCCAGGGCTTTTCAAAGGTAGGAGCAGCCGAGCGCTGCCCCGGGAGCCCGCGGGAGCTGCTGCCCGGGGCAGGGACATGATTCCCCCCAAACGCTCCCCATCCTCCTCCTCCAGATGAGATGAAGCGGCGCCGAAACTTCTACACTGCCTACCCCGTGGCGGAGGGTGAGTGCCTGCGTGTTCGTCCCATCCTGTCCTGTCTCATTCCATCCTGTCCCGTCCTGTCTTGTTCTGTCTCGTCCCATCCTGTCCCAACCTGGTCTGTCCCATTCCGTCCTGTCCTGTCCCATCCCATCCATCCCATCCCGCCCCATTCTGTCTTGCTCTGTCCATGGCATCCCATCCCATTCTGTCCCGTCCTGTCCATCCCATGCCATCCCGTCCTGTCCCATCCCGTCCATCCCATCCCACTTTGTCTCATCCCATCCTGTCCTGTCTAATCTCATCCCATCCTGTCTTGTCTCCTACCGCCTTGTCCCCTCTTGTCCTCGCAGTGCCCAACGGCTCCAGCGAGGAGCGCGGCGCCGTGGCCGAGCAGCAGCAGCAGCAGCAGCAGCAGCAGCGCGGGGCGCTCGCGGACGACGACATCGTCAGCCTGTCCATCGAGTTCTACGAGGCCACCAGGTACCCGCGTCCCCCGCGAGCTCCGCGCTGGGAACTGGTGGCTCCGTCCCCGGGGAGCCTCCGGCATCTCCTCTATAGGGGTCCCACATTTCCACCCCCCAGGGAGGACAAGAAGGGCCCTGTGGAGAACGGGGAGCTGGAGAAGGTGAGCGGGGGACACGGTGGGGGGTGACACCGCGTGTCCGTCCCGCGCTGAGGCCGCTTGTCCGTCCGCGCCAGCGGAGCGGCGTGCGCTTCCTGCGCTGCCCGGCTGCCATGACCGTCCTGCACCTCGCCAAGTTCCTCCGCAACAAGATGGATGTGCCCAGCAAGTACAAGGTGGGCGCGCGGGGGGCGGCGCGGGGACGGGGGGACACGGCGGGTCCCCGGGGGGGGGTGGCAGCGGGGGGTCCCGCGACGCGGGCGCCCCTGCTCCGATGCTGTCCCCGCGGCAGGTCGAGGTGCTCTACGAGGACGAGCCGCTCAAGGACTATTACACCCTGATGGACATCGCCTACATCTACCCCTGGAGGCGGGTGAGCGCCTGGGGAATTATGGGGAGGGGTACATCTAATTAAGCTGTTAAATAACCTCTGTTAATTAGAGGACGCCCTTGGGAAGGGCACTGGGGCTATTCCCGCAGGATGCGGGGATGGTCGGAGCGGTTCCGTGCATGGATGCAAAGCCACCAACCCGGGGGGGTGGAATAACAGCCCCCCCGCGGTGATTAGCCGAGAAATAGGCGGATTTGGGGAGGTTTCGGCAATGCCCCGGGAAGCTCTGGGTTGGGATGGGGGTTTTGTGGGCACCTCCGCAGTGGCTGGTGGCAGCTGAGGGGGACCCGCAGGGCTCCCCGGTGCCACCCGCGCGTCCCCCCCGTCCCCGCCGCAGACTGGGCCGCTGCCGCTCAAGTACCGCGTGGAGCCGACGTGCAAGCGCCCGCGCCTGCCGCAGCCGCCCGCGTCCGAGGGCACCGGCACCAGCGGCGCCTCCGAGTGCGAGTCCGGCAGCGAGAAGGCGCCGAGCCCCGGGGCGCTGCCCGCCCCGGCCGCCACGCCGCCCCCCGCCACCGGGGTCCTGCTCAACGGCACCTCGAACTGCCACCCGCCGCCCCCCGCCGCCCCCCGCGGCCGCAAAACGACTCTCAACGGCGCCGCTGCCTTGACCTAAGGGACCCCCCTGCCCACCCCGCCCCGGCCGGGCTTTTATATATCTATATATATTATATATATATATACATCTATGTGTGTACATAGGGAGAGAAGAAAAACGGAAAACGGAAAAAAAAAATTATACTTATTTTCTATGGAGCGACCAGATTAATTTAAGATGCAAAGGAGATGCATAAATGTCGTTGGATATTTTTAAATGTTTTTTGTTTTCTTTTTTTTTGATTTTTTTGGATGATTATTTCACGTTAACTTAATGCAAGCTGCATGTGGAGCCAGGCACTGCTGCCTGCCTGGCCCCTTGGTTTTTGCTCTCCGGTCCCCTTGTTCCCCCATTCTGGAGCCAGCGGCCAGGTAAGGGCCAGGCGCAGGAGCCACACGTGCTGGGACTTTGCCCGGCCGTGCTCCTTGCTCCTGCTTTTCTTTTCTTCTTATTGTTTATTTTGCTCCCTGGGTGGTTTCCGGACAGTTTCAGACTCCAATGTGGTGGCACCTTCCCTTGTTACGCAGTAAGTAGTTTTGTTTCCCCCCTATCTCCATAGTTTGGAGCAGTTTTATTCCACCGCTTCCCATCCTTCCCCATCCCTGCTTTCCGTTTCTGATCCATAACCTGTGGCCCCTGGGGACCAAGCCCGGACACTCCTCGAGCTCCCACTGCCCTGGACAGGGCTGCAGAGCCACGTTGCCGGCGCGAACCAAAGGACGACGTTGCCAGAATTGCACCAGCTCCAAAGGTCAGGAACAGGGGAGTTGCTCATGTTATTTTTATTTTTTTATTGCTTTTACTTCCATGCAGCACGGCCCTGTGATGGACTTTGCAAGCCCGGTGGCCACCCCATCCAGCCACGGTTGCCCCTTTTCTTCCTCTTCCTGCCCCACGGGACAAGGGGCCGGACACAGGACATGGGCGAGCGGGGGCTCCCATCGTCTCCACGTTGACACTGCTTTTCTCCTTGTACATAGGCCAGGATGGATGCGGGGGGCAGCAGCCCTGCCCCATCGGGTGTGTGTGGGGTTGGGAGGCTGTTTGGGAGGCTGTTTTTTAATTATTATTATTTTTCCTATGTGGCACAAACCAAACTGTTCAGTACGTTGCATCCTGCGCGCCGTTTCCATGTCCTGTAACATACTCTGCTCCCCGACACGCTCACGGGGTGAACGTTTGTACAACCCCACGGCTCCGTACGTGCAATAAACGCTGCAGGTTGTCACGGTCGGCCCGTGCGCTCCCCGTTACCTCCGTGGGGGCCTCCTGCTTCCGCACTCACCCTTTGGGGCAGATCAGGGGGGTTCTGGGGTGTCCGCGTGTCTCCGAGGTCTCAGCTCTCCATGATGCCCGGCGACCCGCAGCGTTTGGGGCTGAAGCCGCTGCTCGATCCCCACCTTGGGGCTGGGGGGACCCGTCGGGGGGCCCGATCCCGCCGCTCCGGCAGTTTCCCGGGGCCGGGCCGTGGGGGGCGGTCCCGCGCGGGGGGTCAGGCCGCGCTCCGCGCGTGGGAGCCGTCGCAGAAGGGCGGCGAGCGGGTCCGTTTGCAGCCGCAGAGCCGCGCGCGCCCGGTCGCCGCCGCCTCGAAGCGCAGCGGGGCCGCGCCGGGGGCCGCGCGCCTGTGCGTTCCGTCGCAGAAGGGCTGCGGGGACGGGGGGGACACGGGCAGCATCACCCGCCGCGTCCCCCAGAGGAAAAAGGACGGGAGGGGCACAAAAAATAAGGGGAAAAAACCTGCTTTTTGCTGTGGCCGCAGGCGCACCACGCGTACGTCCTCCCGGCCGTGAGCTCCACCTCGAAGGGCTGCGCGGCCGCGGGGCTGCAGAGCGGCCTGCGGGGCTGCCAGGCGCGCACCGCGGTCACGAGCGCGGCCGGTCTCAGCAGCGCCATGGCCCGGGGCCCTCCGCGCCGCTCCGCCTCCGCCGCCGCCGCCGCCGGAAGGGGCTGGGGCTGCCCGGGAGCGCCGGGGAGGAGCGGGTTCCTCCGCGCTGCACGGGGTCTTTGCACGGCCCTTTGTACAGGAGCCTTCTTGCACGGCCCCTTGTACACACACTCCGTTTGCACGGCCCCTTGCATGGCTCTGTGCACGGCCCTTTGTACACACACTCCCTTTGCACGGCCCTTTGCAGAAGACCTTCCTTGCACGGCCCCTTGTGCACACACTCCCTTTGCGCAGCCCCTTGCACGGCTCTTTGCACGACCATTTGCACAAGACCCTCCTTGCACGGCCCCTTGTACACACACTCCCTTTGCACAGCCCCTTGCACAAGACTCTCCTCGCACGGCCCTTTGTGCACACACTCCCTTTGCACGGTCCTTTGCACGGCCCCTTGCACAAGACCCTCCTGCACGGCCCCTTGTGCACACACTCCCTTTGCACAGCCCCTTGCACAGCTCTTTGCACGACCATTTGCACAAGACCCTCCTTGCACGGCCCCTTGTACACACACTCCCTTTGCACGGTCCTTTGCACGGCCCCTTGCACAAGACCCTCCTGCACGGCCCCTTGCACACACACACTCCCTTTGCACAGCCCCTTGCACAAGACCCTCCTTGCACGGCCCTTTGTGCACACACTCCCTTTGCACAGCCCCTTGCACGGCTCTTTGCACGACCATTTGCACAAGACCCTCCTTGCACGGACCCTTGTACACACACTCCCTTTGCACGGTCCTTTGCATGGCTCTTTGCACAGCCCCTTGCACAAGACCCTCCTTGCACGGCCCCTTGTACACACACTCCCTTTGCACGGCCCCTTGCACGGCTCTTTGCACGGCCATTTGCACACCCTCTCCTCCTTGAGAGGCCTTTGGAGCAAATGGCATTGCCGCCTGTGGCAGCTGGGCCCCCATCCGCACCGCGGCCGTTTTTG
This sequence comes from Tinamus guttatus, assembly GCF_059628265.1. Taxonomy (NCBI): domain Eukaryota; kingdom Metazoa; phylum Chordata; class Aves; order Tinamiformes; family Tinamidae; genus Tinamus; species Tinamus guttatus. The sequence goes on along the minus strand of NW_028289189.1, from coordinate 342,594 downwards.
CCATCAGAGAAGTCTCGTGGCTCCCAAGGGACCGTCCCGGCCGGGGGGCCGTTCCGTGCAAGGTCGAACAGCTCAGTTCCCCCCTGCCAGCTGGACTCAGCCTTGACATCACTGACTTGGTATTCCTCCTCCGGAGCCTCTCGGAGCGCGCGGGAAGACCTCATCCATGTCTGTATTGTCTTTGGTCCCGAGCCAAGGGGCTCCAGCCATCTGCAGCCATTAGGTCTATAGGGACGGTGCTGGCATCCGGACCATCCCCTTCCATCCCAGACAGCCCCAGGAGCTTGGAAGAGGAAGAGAAGCAGGAGCTGGTCCAGCAAGTGCCAGAGCAAGAGAGCACTGACCAAGCTTGTCTTCAGCAAGCACACGCACGGGTCCCCTTCGTAAAAGATCTGTGTGCGGGTGTCACCCTGGGGAATGGCTGGAGTGGAGTCTGTAGGATCTGAAACTCGTGGAAGAATCATTTCCTGTGGCAGATCATGCATCTGTTATAGAGCCATTTCTTCCTTGTCCATGAAGATGCAGCAACCTGCTCGTTGGGCACAAACTCGGCATCATCCTCACGTGCCCTTCCAGCCCCCGTCGTTACAAAGTGGAAACAGAAATGCTGCAGAGAGGCCAGGAGGTGGAAAGAGGAGAACCATGCCAGAAAAAGCCTCCAAAAAGAAGCTGAATGTTTTTGCAGGATGTTTCCAGGCTCCAAGAAACACAAGGGAAGTGGCTCTGCAATCCTAGCACTCCATGGGAAGTGGCTCCGCAATCCTAGCACTCCATAGGCACCTCGGGCTTCTCCCTCCCAGCCGGCACCACTGGCACTAACACAGTTCTGCAGCTTTGCCAGCTGCCCAGGAGAATTTCCTTCTGCATGGGGCGCTTCTCCAATGACTTTCATGCCACAGGTTGGATGCAAGGAGCACAGCATTTCCCTGCAGCCTTAGAAACCACGGGACAAGTTCCTTTGCTGGCGCAAACTGTTCACCCCCTGCCAGGCCATTTGCAGCAGGAGGGAATCTGCTCCAATTCCAGGGTTTCTGTGTGCGAAGAGGCAGTTTTGCAGCTAGTGACTACACAGCCAAGAGCAACCGAGTTCTCCAAACCAGGCACCAAACCTCCATTTCCATCCAGCTGACTTTAACAGCCAAATTTCCTACAGTGTCCCAATGCATTTGACAGCCCAGCTTGGCAAAACCTTTCCATGGAAAACCTTCCGGACAACTGTTTGAATGAGACGAGCCTTGACAAAACCCATTGATTGCTCCCTTCCTCACAGACTTTGGCCAAGATTTGGGCAACCAACTCTGCACTGGGCTCTGGAGACCGGGATTCTCCCCACGCCTGGCCTGGCTGTCTGGAAAAACAGGGGCAAATTCCTTGGCCTCGGGTTTCTCCGTGGGTAATGACCCTGACTGCTCATGTAAAGTGATCTGGGAAAGGAAAAGCCAGGCAGGAGGAGCGGGGGCAATGGGAGAACTTCTCTCCTACCTTTTAAAGGCATCCTGGGAACTTGGAGCATCCAGCCAGGCAGATGGGAAGCGCCAGATGTGCACATATGGATGGGAGAAAACAAAAGGTCAATAGAAGCAGCTTCCAATTGAAAACCAGAAAGGGAAGACAGAGCTACGGAGCCCTTTGGCATGAGCCTCGAGCCAGAGAGCAGTTTAGAGGCACAGGATGAGAAAAAACGAAACCCAACCCAAACCCATCACAGCAAGGTCACCACCCCCCTGTGCTTCTTTGGTTTTTGAAACCCTAACTGTATTAAAAAAAGCCTTTGATATTAATATTAATATTATTTATTATAATAAAGAACAGTCAAGCAGCGTGAAAAAAATATATCTTAGCTACATTACCTTAAATTGCCAAAAATATACACATTTTTCTCTTTTATTTAATAAAAAACAAAACGACACATGCAACATACTAAATGAGACATTAGCATCAAAACGGGTAAAGAAACGTACCCCAGTGCAACTGAAACACAGATAATCTTTAGCTTTTATTTGTCTTTCCCCTGCTCTTCCTCTTTCTCACAAAGATACAAACGTTTAATGTCCCCTTTCCAGAAGTGTCCCCTTCTCTTCCCCTCCATGTGGCCAAGGGACCCTGGCGCTGGCAGGGGGCCGGCCGGGAGCTCCGGAGGGATCAGGTGCTAATGTCTAAGTGCTTTATGTCTCTTCCCCCATTTGGGATCTTCAGCCTCTTTCTCTTCTAGAAACCCCCAGGGAGCAAAGAGGCTCCGGACTCAAACCACTGCCATGAACAATACAACACGGGCATGCCCCTAAAAGGGGTAATTTGGCCTCAAATTGGCCATCCCCGTCTTTAACGTAACCTGTACGCAAGCAGATCCCTCCCCTCCAGTCCCTTCCCGGCTCTTGGACGTGGATCTGGTCAGAAGGGACGGGCACCATCCAGACCACCCTCCTGCCGCCCCCTTCTCTTCCTGCTCCCCGGCTGATCCGTTTTTAATTCCCAAGCTTGAGAGCGGTCACATTTTGACCAGGCCTGGGCACAAGCTCAGGCCCTGGCGGTTACAGACCAGTCCGAGCACGACAGCAGAGCAGGCGGCAACTAAAATTTGGGATGTTAAGGACAGAGGGGGAAAAAAAAGAAGAAAAATAAAGAAAAAAAGAACAGAAAAATCCTGGGCAGCATGAGGCTGGACCATGGCTGTGGGAGCAGGTCCCATGCCAATGGGAGAGTCCCGGGACGTCTGGATAAGGATTGCACCTCTGGCTGCAGAGGGAACGATCCGGTTGGGATGGAGGGGGAAGACAAAAAAGTGCAAGCACACAATAGTGCCAGAGAAAGTTCAGGGTTGGGGAGGAAAAATAAAGTTAAACCATTTGAAACTAAAAAGATACCATAAGATATCGCTGACAATTTGTAAGGGTGCCAGGCTGGCAGAAGGTGGCACATGGTGGCCCTTAACTTGTTCAGGAGGTGGCTGGGGACAGGGACCAGGGCAGAGCCACATTTCCAGGTGCTCCTACCTGCGTCTAGACTGCAGACACTGCGAGGAAGAGAGAGGGGTTTTTCTTCTGCATTTTCACTTTTAGCTGCCATCTCCAACTTCCTATTAGCTTCTTGACATTGTTAAAACATTAGCTTCTCTTTATTAGAGATTATATATATATATTTATAAATATATATATATTTCTGAGCAGACAGCAACATTCTGCTCAGTTCACAGAACTGGAGGCTGAGATCAGAAGGGTATTTCCTCACCTTTTAGCCTTAGTCAACCATTGTGGTGATAATATCTCTCCCACCGCCCCCCAGAAAAAGAAGAGGAAAAATAGGAAGTTATTTAGCAGATGAGTTTTGCCCATAGAGCTTGTCTGTACTGTCAGCACAGACCCACTGCTGACAAATTTGAATAGTGCAAACCAGGTAGGGGCAGTGGGAATGTGCTGAAAATAACCATGAAGGTCTGACAACTTTTTTTAAAGACGCCCAGAGTTTGTTGGCTGGAGTCTTCCTGCCTGTCCCCCCTGGAGATCTGGATTTATCCAGGGGGCCGGGAAGGGGGAATTGTACGTTTGACGCAGATGTTCCCCTTCCCTCAATACTGCCCCCCGTCCTTCACTCAATCCATCACATCCCAGCTCGAGGGAAGCAGGTTTCTTGGCTGAGGCTCCCAGGCTGCAAGACGGAATTAAGGGCAAAAGGTGCAAAAACAAACAGGGGGTCTAATGCCAGAGCTTGGGAGACCTGTAACTCCCCCAGCACTTGGGAATTCCTTTTCTTAAGTGCCTAAGATTGGTGGAAGAACGTATTTTTGACAGACTAGAGTGACTTCTTGCAGTGGGTAAGAAACGTACTGGGACTCTTCCCCCCAGCCCGACACGTCTCCCAGCTCAGGCTCGGGACACAAGCGCCAGCTTCAAATGCACCTTTGCAGGTTGGCTAGGAGAGGGGTATAATACTGGCTACAGCCCCCTTTGGCAAGCTGTGGTTTGGGGCTCCGGGAATCGCGGAAGGAAAGGGTGAGACAGCCCAAGCAGCAGCGTGTGCTTTTCCCGAGACAAGGACAGCGGCTGGCGGAGCAGACGTGGCCGTGTCCTGGTGGCTTCCACCTCCCTAAGTGCCCATCCTCACCCACCGCTCCGCTGCTCCTCTCTGTTCAGGCTGGGTTTGCATCCAGCTGTAAGGGAGCATCCTAAGAGCCCGGCAGATGAAAAGCAGGTGGGAAGCCCCAGCTGGAGGACTTCGTTTTAACCTCCCCATCTGCACAAAGCAGAGCACGCAAGCGCTGCCACCGCGTCCCTCTGCGCCCGTCGTGTCCCATCCAGTGCTGCCCCCGCACCCTGTGCACCGGGCAGAAAGGAGAGTCCTCAGCAGAGGGGCCTCCTTCCACCACGGTCTTGGCCGAGGGTGATTGATGGTCTTTAGTGCCTCAGCCTGGGGGCTACACACCCGTAAACACACGTCGCACTCGCGCTGCTCCGCTCTGCACGGAGACCCGGCTTCACTGGGAGCCCGCGTGCCAGGCGGCCCCGGCCTTCGCTCCTCCCGATACCAGGGCTTGGTCGGAGACGTACTGTCTTCCAAAGCACCTCTTGGCATTGCCCAGCGGCAGGAAATGCTTCTTGGAAGCCTTGTGCTCATTGCTCTAACAGTATCAAAGTTGCTGACTGTGGAAAGCCACATTCCCCTGGCTGAGAGGAGTTGGCTGCTGGTTTGTTCAGGGTGAGGGGGGAGCTTAGCCCTTGTCCTGGGTAAGAGGAGCTCCCTTTTCAGTCATGCTCTTTAAAAAACAAACAGAAAGAGAGATGCAGAGGAGACAGGTATCAGTACCGGAGAGGCAGCAACACGGGGGAGCAGAAGCAGAGAGCCCTGCTGTGCTGCTGACCTGGCCCTGCTCAATGCAGCCTCTCAGCCTCCGCCATCCAAAAGGAGAGCCCCAAGTTTCCCCTCTGCCCAGCTGAGGCCAGACTGGCCCCTCAACCCCAGCCTTTGGCTCCTAAGCATCTCCAAGCAGGGCCAGGCCTTCGGGGTACAGCTACAGGCCAGGGAAGGGATGGAGGAGACAGGTAGAAAGGGTGTTGTGCAAATATCACACCATCAGGCCCTGTAAGCTGCTGTTCCAGGACAAGGCAGCTCCAAAGAGGCCCCGGGGCTCTCCGTCCATGCTGGCTGGGTGCCAGGCTCCTTCCTAACCCAGCGTTCAGCATGCAGTCACCTTCGCGTTCCAGCACGAGCCCCCAGCAGGGCCAGCTCCGCAAGGGGAGCGCCGTCCCGCCGGAGTCCGCGGTGACGGAGACGAACCCAGGGCCCGTCTCCGCCTCGCCTCTGCGCACGCACGTGGGCCAGGGCGCCCCGGAGAGCCTCCGAGCCCACAACCCTGCCTGGAGCCTACGGTTGCTGGAGGTAGGACGGGGCCACGGCACTGCCTAGCCAGGGGTGCAGCAAAGCCAGCGACGTGCCCTGGCCGTTGCGCGAGCGGCCCCCGCGATCCCCCGCGTTAGCTACAGCACAGAGCGTCCGCAGGCGCCTCGCGGCCCGGCGCGGCGGCTCAGGGCAGCGCGAGCAGCATACGCACCGTTCCCTTGGCGGCGTTGCCCTCGGCCTGCAGGTTGAGGAACGGGTTAGTCTGTGCCGCGAGGACGGGGGCGATGCCGGTGCCCGGGGCCAGGAGGCCGCTCCCGGGAGCGCTGAGCGGCGGCGTGGCCTGCGGGGCCAGCAGGGCACTGCCCGCGTTGAGCTGCTGCGGGGACAGCGAGGCCAGGAGGGAGCTGCTGCTGGGGGGCGCCTGGGGGGCCGAGGTGAGCGGGGCGCTGGGGCTGGAGTGCAGGAGCGGGGCCGACGTGGCTGCCAGGAGGCTGCTCATGGAGAGCTGCGACGAGCCCGTCAGCTGCAGCCGCTGCAGCTCCCTCTTCTGCTGGATCTGCTGCATCATCTGGAACACCAGGGCCTGCTGCTCCTGCGGGGAGGGAGAGGAGAGCTTGTATGGGTGGGAGCAAAAGGGCTCGGGGAATACGGGGCTGCTCCAGAACGTCTGCTCCAGGTGGGGAGGAGCTGGGCCAGAAGTCGGGACCACATCAGCACGCTCCATCCCTGCTGGGCATCCCAATGCTGCTGGGGACAGCCCAAAGGCCCCGTGACCACGTCGCATGGGTACAGAGGGGAGCCTGCCCCGTGCTCCCGACCTCCCCAGCACCGTGTCCTGCAGCGTGGACTCGGCTCACCCGGACCAGGACCCCTGCAGCTACTCAGCTCTTTCCAATCAATCGATTCACGGATGTTAAAACTCCAGCAATCCGTGGAATTCACCTCCCTGAATTTCTATATTGGCTGCTCATTTCCTCAGCTCACTCCACCCGTTCTCCCCGGATCAGGATAGGAGAGTCCAGCTCTGGGGAGAGCGAGGGCTGCAGCTCACCTGCGCCCGGAGGGACATGCTCAAATCCAACCAAATCTCGGGAATCGCTATAGCAACCATCGACCAATGCAGCAGGCGGAGAGCTGACATTGTTTCCATACCCATAGGGAGGCAGCTGATGACACAGTGACATCAGCTGCTGTAAAGAGAAGCCCTTTGAAATTTGCTTTTCTCTGGTTATAAATAGCTTGACCCAGAAACACAACCAAAGCAATGGGCCAAGTTCATGGGAGATAAATTAGCATAGCTTCATTGACGGGAACTGTTAGCGCTGCTCCCGTGCAGCTCCGCGGCAGGGCAGGGACACGCGGAGGTTTCTGCAGCGGGAGCGATCGGATTCCTGATGCGCTCGGAGCTTGTTCGCCGGCTCTCCATGCAGCCGTTCGCACAAGAAGCTGGGACCGGGCTGCTATTTTATCAGGAGGGGGAAGGCATGGAGCCCAGATCCTCACAACAGCTGCCTAAGTCCTTGCTCTGACCCCAACGTCCACAGCCACCTACACGCTACAAGTCTCCCTGGAAGATCTCCGTGTCAATGTGCCCAGACACGGCTTGGCTGCCTCAGAACTAAGCCAATTTAGTGCTTATCTCCTCTTCCATAGGGTCCTCCTCTCCCCTGGGCCTCAGCGCATCTGCAAGGCAGACAGTAGCGTGGTCACGGCAGCAGGAACAGACCCGACTTGCGTGCAGACACAGCTGCAGGAGTAGCAACACTCCTGATTTCACGTGGGGACTTTGCGTTACTATGTTCTCACACCCTGAGGATGTGGGAAACCCAGATTAAATTACCTTCTTTGTAAGAAAAAGTTCGAAGCCCCATCACTCCCCTCCAAGACGTGCCCCACCTTCCTGCCTAGAGCTCTCCCCGTTCAACCCACAGCTGTCCCAAGCCAAGGAAAAGGCAGCCCTGTGGGCAGGGGATTTGCATCAAAGAGGGAGCCCCGAGTTCTGCTCCAAAGCTTTCCCATTACACAGCTCAGCGGATAAGCGGCGCCAGCAGGCGCACTTACTGGATTAAGTGGCTGGGAAGTCAGGAGCTGCTGGAGCTGCTGGAGCTGCTGCTCGTGTTGGTGCAGGATGTGCCGCTGCTGCTCCGTCAGGGGACTCAGGCTGGGCACGCTGCAAAGGACGGAGGGCAGCGAGCGTGAGTGCAGCCCGCCGTGCCCTGCACACACAGGGCCTCCCTCCCTCACAGTGCTAAGCCTCTGCTGGAGAGGGCAGGGCTGTCCCCACGAGCTCCCCTTCCTCATCCTCACCTGCTCAGGCTGGTGGAGAGCTGCAAGGTCGGCGGCCCGCTCGCCTGCGTCAGCGCGCTCGGAGCCTGGGCGGCCTGAGCGCCGTTCAGATTCCCCAGGATCCCGTTGATGGGCATCTGCTGGCCTCCTGCCAGGGTCCCCATCAGGCCGTCCACCATGGGCACCGTGGAGAGGCTGTGGCTGCCAGCGGTGCCTCCCCCCAGCCCGCTGCCTGCCACCCTGGCCAGGCCATTCACCTGCTGCACCGCGGGCAGGGGGAGCGAGGCAGGGCTCTGCTGCAGCATGGGTAGGGGCGGAGGAGTGCTGTGGAAGGACAGGGAAGAGCTGCTCCTGCTGGGGCAACCTGAATGAGGGTCCTGGGGGAGAAATGGACACAAGAGGGTCGGACTGGGGCAGCTTGTGAAACATCAGATCAGCTCCAGGGTTGCTGCAGGGGCAGGAGCTGGAGGAGGTGGGAGAGGAGGCTGGGAGGGTAAGTGCAGCTGTGTGCTCGGAGAGGTCCTGCAGCTCTAGGGATCCCTAGGGATGCAGCCAGAAGAGACTACGAGCTTTCTCACCTCTTGCTCCCAGCCCCAGTTACTCTACTTGGACCCTCAGCACAGAAGAATGGGCATTCCAGAGAAAGAAGCCTCATTTCTGGGCCTAAACTATACAGGTTTATCTGCTGCAGATGAAGTCACAGATTATGTGTCCCTGTTCCCTCCCCAAGCCCGTTCCCCAGCTGGCTGGGGCTTATGGTGACCATGTACCTCAGAGGAGGTGGAGAGCGAGTTCTCAATCCCAAAGCTGTTCTTGCACGGGGGGCTCTTGCTGATGCTCAGGGAATCGTTGTTGCAGACTGCAAAGAGGAAAGAAGAGAAGATGGAGTCAGGGGGGAGCCCAGCACTGGCACAACAATCTCAAGGGACAGCATGGACCGCCAAGAGCTCCTTCTCGTGCAGCTACAGCAAGATAAATGGCTGGGCAGACCCTCCCCTTGTGCCTCCCTCCCAGCAGCCCTGAGGGAATCCGGTACAAAAGGGCATGTGGAGACTCATCCCACTGACCCCCTCACCGTTGGGAGGCAGGATGTACTGGGTCTGGCTGCTGGGGCCATTGCTGGTGGTCACCACCGGGAAAGGGACGGAGAGCTGGACGTTGAGGAGCTGCAAACGCTCCTTCTTGGCTGTCAGCGTCATGATCTGCTCCTGGAGCCGCTGGTTCTCCTTCTGCAGCGAGTGCAGGGCTTTGAGCATTTCTACAACTGCAGGGAACGGAAAGGGAGAAGGGGTACGGGATCGAGGGGAGAGAACAGGGAGATGGAGGGAAGAGAAGCGGGGCACGGAGGGGGGTACTACCATTAGAGCAGAGCACGGAGCAGCCTGGTCCAGTCACAGTCCTGCTGCCAACTATTTCCCCTGGCACAAGTTTGTGCTTTGTCCCCAACCCAGCTCCTTCACTCGTGGGCAAAATCCCAGCTGGCATCAGTATGAACGTGCACAACGAGCTCCCCCCGGCAGCCCCTGCCCGAGGGACTCACTGTTCACGCCGGCTTCCCCGTTGCCCTGCTTCTCCAGGAGCTGCTCGATGTTGGGGGTGGCCTGGGGGACATTCTCCAGCTGCCCGCTGCTGCTGCAGGACACCGTCTGGTCAAAGAGGGTTGGCAGGCTGCTGATGGGGGACCTGGCGAGAGGAAGGGGCATTTAGAGGCACCAGGCGAGACCCCCTGCATTCCTCTGCCCCCTTCTCCCTGCACGTCCCCTGCCCTCCTCCTCCTGCGCTCCCGGTAGCTCCTCAGCTTCCGTGGGAAGGCTCCCATCTGCCTCCTCCCATCCCACCTTTCCCCCTGTCTCAAGGAGAAGGGAAGGAGCTGCCTCCGCTTCTCCCAGGCTCTCTCTCCCTGTACTTGCTGTGTCATCCCACGGCTTCCCGGGGCTCGGCGGTGCCCGCGCAGCTGCTGTGACACTGCCGTGCCCCGCGGCGAGGGAGGACTCCTGGAGGACACTCACATGGAAGAGAGGCTCTCCTGGGGCGACGTCCCTCGGCAGCCAAACCCGCAGTCTTCCAGGTCAGGCTCTGGGTGGGGAAGGACAGAGAGGACAGTTCAGGCTCCTCCAGCCATCGCAGGTGCCGCTGGCTGTTGTCACCTGCGCCGGAGGACGGCCAGCGCCGCGGTCCCCGCTAGATGGGAGCACCGAGCAGCTCAGGGCACCGTCATTGCATAACAGCGCTGTCCCCGCATGCGCCTCTGCGCCGCGTGGGAGGCGACGGAGGAGGGGCTGCGTGTCGTTGCGTGTCACTGCGTGTCACGCCGGGACGGGGTCACACCGGGAAGGTCACTGCCGGGCAGCGCAGCCCCTTTCCTACGGCACGAGCTAGAGCAGGCAGGCACTATCCAGCTGGGAGCATCACTAAAGCTGTGCGAGATGCAAGCCCAAGGCACCACACAATGTGAGCCGGGCTCTGTCTGCAGGAGATGATGGTCACACTGCCTGGGTCTCCTTGCCGGCAGCAGGGAAACTTCTGGGAAACAGGCAGAGGGAAACTTCTCCTCCAGCCGTGGAGCAAGGGGAAGGTCCCTTTCCCTGCTGAGCCTGCAAGGACGGCTCGGGCTTGTGCAAAGCCCCGCGCAGCTCCCCTGGGTGCCGCTGCAAGCCTGGGCCTCCAGGATCCTTTCCCTAAACCCGAGTCCTCCAAAGTTTCCAAAGCTGCTTTCCAAAGTGCTTAAATCCAGGAACTATCAGTCAGCATTCCATGACACTTCTGGCCCAGGAACCCCGGCCATGCTAGTGCTGGAGCCAGCGTGCACGTGGGGGACATCTCCCCGCCGCACAGAAATCACAGGGAATTTCTCTGCCATTTGCTCTCCATCGCCGGGGTCCTCCAGCCCGTAAACACACGTCCCCCTCGCCCTGGGACGTGTCAGATGTTGCGATACAGCCTGCACCAGCTGGCTGGCTCGCCCCTCCTCTTCTTCACACAATAAGAGACATTTCTTATGTGCAAGAATCCAGGAAGTCTCCTGCAGGGAACACTGCGAGGCACTGTGATTTACAGCGCAATGCCCCGAGCAGGGCATTAGTTATTGGCAGTATTTTCTGCTGCTGAGAACAAGTAGATGCAGCTGCCGATCGACAGCCCTTAGAGACAGCTCTGAGTGGGATCCTCACCCCTTGATCCCCATGGGAGTGAATTCCTGGCCCTCAATTAGAGCCGGTTCGCTCTTCTGGAGAGAAGCCACCGGGCTCAGGAGGTGACCACATTGTTGTGGGCAGCAGTTCCCAGGCAACAGCAGCCTCCCGGTGCACCATGCGGGGACAAGGCCAGCAGGTCTGATCTGGGGGACGTCACAAGGCACGAAGCTTTCCCGATTTCTCCAAGGATTGGTTACCAGAAGGCTGACGACAGTCAGACCAGAGCAGTGCTTCTCAGTAGTGCTTTCAGCCAAGAACCACCTAACCCCTTGGAAAGGGATCCATACGTCAGGAAGACCAGGAGACGACTGAGCCATGTCATGGAGACAGAACTTTGCAAGACTTCAGGTATGAAGGGGAGGCTGGAGGATGACTACAGAAGATAAATATATTTGGTCTGTCATCAGAGTGAGACAGGATTCAGGACAGTGGTGGGAGGAAGAACTAGACAGCTGAAGGAGTGGGAAGATAAAAATCCGACTTTTTGCACTGCCAAAGGCACCCTGGTATCAACCTACATCAGCAATACGTTTCTCATTTCACCCATCTGAAAGACAGGATAACACCTTTTCCTACGCTAAAACTGCGAAGAACTCTATTATTGCAACGAAAGCTATTTCTACACACAACCCATTTGCACAGACACTCTCATAAAAGCAAATCTGAACTAAAGATACAGCAGGATTACCTAAAACATCACAGCGTCCCTTTTAGCAATTTGGGATTAAGACAAACACCACACTTCTAAGTGCAAATGGCCATACAGGAGGTTTAATGAGGGTTAATTAATCCTGGAAAAAGGAAAGTAAATTTGGCTTAACACCCTCTGGGTTACTAGCTCCAGCAGGAGGAGATGGTGAAGCCCTAAAAGGTGATGAACAACAGGGGCCGTTCTGAAAGCTGCCTGGATGTGGAAGAAACACGTCCTGGAGCCTGCAATATCCCCATCAAACAAGATGGAAACGGAAACTAAGGATGAGGCTTTGGAGAGCGCTCTGTGTTTTGCCTGCAAGACATCCAGCATTAGCCGCAGGGCTGGAACACGACCGCTGAGTCCCGCGTTGTGCCTGAACCACAAGGCTGTTCCTGAAAGTCAATTTGATTCCTTCCGTCAGCACCTTGGCACGTGGCAGCACGGGGAAGTGGCAGTGGGTCATCTCCTCCCTTGGGGACCGCCGCAAGGGAAGAATAAATCTCTGAATCATCCTGTTCTTTCCTTAATTCCAGGTGACTGAATCACGCCTGACTCAATGGTCCCACGTGATGACCCAGAGGTGTCCGCTGAACGTTACCTCCCTTGGCACTGAGCGGAGGAAAGAATTTAGAGGCCAGAGGAACCAGGTCCTAGCTACTGGTATAGATAGGTTATAAAAACAAAAAACCCCCACATTTTCATTTTCTTTTTTTTTCCTTTTTTTTTTTTGGAACCTGGAAGAAGTCTTATGATGCTTCAACTCTCCCGCTTATTAACCAGGCAGTTTTCCAAGGAAAATGAATTTGCCTCAATGGGAAAAAATGAGCAGTTTTAAGTAACTCAGTGTTGGCTCGGTCACACTGGGAAGCCAGAAAGACTGGATTTTGTTGCATCTCATGACACAGCCAGAGATGAAGAGCAGAGAGTAACTCAAAACAGAAAGTGAAGATGAAAATTTAGAGTGCAAGATATTTCCGGTTTAAAAAAGCCCGAAGAAACCTAAAAATAATTACTTTTTTTTTTTTTAAAGCAGTGTTCACAGATAAATGGTTAATGCCAAATAAAACAAACAAAAACACAGTAGTTTTCACTGGCTTTGCACAGCCTTAGCGTGTGAAATGACCACAAGTTTCCGTAGGGCAGATCTGATGTTCTGGCACGTTTTGAGCACATGCCCAGGGACGCAGCTGACCCCAGCAGAGGGGTTTTCAGAGGGTTGCAGGCTAGCACATGAAGGTGGCCACAAGCACCCTGTGGCCAGGGCCAAACGTCTCTCCTAGCCCCCAGCCTCACCCGCAGGATGGGGGCAAACAGGGGAGCTGGAGAACCGAATGTGGCTCCTCCAGGGAGCCCCCTTTGCCCGGCTGGGCTCACGCACCTTCCCACTCACGTACCTGCCCGGCTGCTTTCCGACTGATTCAATAGCGGGTTGATGGACAGCCCAGAGGTGAGGGGGCTTCCAAAGATATGCGAGGAGGGAAGGCTGAAGGTTGAACCTGCCAGCGAGAACACCTACATGGCAAAAGAAGGGGACAGAGAGAAATGATTTCCGCAATGGCCGGAGGGAAAACAGCTCTGCGTTACGCCGTCCCTTCCTGGCTCTTGAACCCAGCTTGCTCAGGAGAGAGAATGTTAAAAATATCTCACTGGAAGCGTCGCTAGACAGCTGAAACTTTCCCAGCCTCCTCCCAGAGCCAAGTGGTTTGCAGGAGTTGCATATTGCTGGGGCTGTAAAACTACCTCTCCTGCCTGTAAAACAGCCCTTGGAGAGCTCCCGACACAGGACCGGGCACTGTGTGTCCCCAGCACCCAAGCTGCCCTCCCAGCCGGGGTGCACGAGCCACATCCTCCGGGATATCCACGCTGCAGAGCGAAGGCAGGGTTGGCACCAGCAGGGTTGGCACCAGCATCCAGCCAAGCAGCAGGGCAAGAGCAGCCCAGGACACAGCAACCGGCCACCCAGTCCCCTCCTGCACTGCCCACTGTTCCCAACCCCCTCCCGACCGTCCCGCTCGCGACGTTCTCACCTGCGTGGTGGAGACCGAGGAAGAGGAGGCTGGGATGGTGCTAGCGAAGGGCGAGCGGGTGAGCTGCGGCAGGGACGCCGTGGCCTGGTGCGCCAGCAGGCTGGAGGACAGCGGGGTGCTGCACACCGCGCGCAGCACGCCGCCCCCGTGCGAAATGGGGTCCTTGTTGCTGGTGTAGATCCCTGCGGAAAAACGCAGCATGGGAAGGGGAGAAGATGCATGTTGGAGCCGGCCGCTTTTCACAGAATGCTGAAGGTTGGAAGGGACCTCTAGGGATCATCTAGTCCAACCCCCTGCACACGCAGGGTCACCTAGAGCACGTGGCACAGGACTGCGTCCAAGCGGGTTTGAAGATCTCCAGAGAAGGAGACTCCACAACCTCTCTGGGCAGCCTGTTCCAGTGCTCTGGCACCCTCACTGTTAAAAAAACTTCCTTAAGTTCCTGGGAAACTTTTGGTGTTTCAGTTTCCAGCCGTTTCCTCTAGTTCTGTCGATGGCCACCAGTGAAAAGAGGCCAGCACCATCCTCCTCACTGCCTCCCTTGAGGTACTTCTAGACACTGCTCAGATCCCCTCTCAGTCTTCTCTTCTCCAGCTGAACAGGCCCAGCTCCCTCAGCCTCTCCTCATAGGGCAGATGTTCCAGGCCCCTGATCATCCTTGTAGCCCTGCGCTGGACTCTCTCCAGCAGCTCCACATCCCTACAGATGCTTTTGGCATCCGTAGATTAAAGGGCATCAGGGCAGACTGGACCATCTCCACTGAGCTGCATGTACCGGGATGGAGCTGTCACCCAGGGCACCCTGTGTGGGCTGTGCTGCAA